>NC_142503.1:97727500-98048750 GCF_057876585.1 Rhinolophus sinicus
AATGCTGTTCCATTTCTTTTCATTATGAATAATGTAAATAGTTTAATTGAATAAAGAATTGCAAAATTGCTTCAAGTAGATGTACTATAAATTATTATTCCATGAAGATTCCATTAATTGTACATGTTGTCATGAGGAAGTAATGTGATATGCCTCCATGGGCAGTACCTTGCTGTACACTTGACCCTTGATAATAATATTGAGCTCTCCTTAACTTTCAAATGTTTTGTGGACACAAATGATTTTTTTAGTAGCACAGTCCTATTCATCATGTGACCTGGAAACAGTTAAATAAGCTACAGCTTATCTTCATCATTGTAAATAAAATCCCACTTTATACATGGATCTGCTTAAGGAATATCTGGTCATCAGAAGTTTGATGAGTCTTGGACTATGCTATGCTAGAAAAAAATTCTTAATAAATCTTTGGAAACCTGGTGGCAGAATTAGAGTCATTGCTTTTGTCTTACAAAGTCTGATCAGGAGAATTCTTGTGTAGATATCAATGATGACTTACAGAAAATTGATGGAATTTATTTGTCAATTGATTTCCACAAACAGTTTCAAGGGCCATGTAGATACATGGGCAGGTACTATGTACTATGGGAGTTATAACATATGTGTATGGTACATTCTCTGTAGTCACTTGAATTTACTGATTCACTCAGTAAATACTCATAGATCAGCTCCCATGTACCGGGTACTATGCTAGACACTGAGATTACAATGGGAGACAAAATAAACTGGGACTAAGTAAATACAAAATAATTACAGATTGTGGTGCTTTCTGTAAGTAAATACACGGGATGCTGTTATACAGGATAACTAGAAATGAGTGTGTACTTTACAGAAAGTCCACTGAGGCTGGATGGACTAGCAACTCCAGCACCTGGCAGAAACACTCTCCTGACAGCGGGAACAGTCCTTACAAAAGCCCTAAGTTTGCAATAGGGTTGGCTTTATTTAGGAACTGATAGGAGATACTGGCAAATGGTTTGAGGGGGATGGAAAGGCATGTAAGAACCAGATCATGCAGGACTGTGGGCAATGATAAAGAATTTGGGATTTATTCCAGTGGGAACAAAAGGAGTATATTGGGTTGAATAGTGTACCCACAAAACTTCAAGTCCATCTGGAATCTCAGATGATGAACTTATAGGAAAATAGGGTCTTTGCAGATGAAATTAGGAGGTCATGTTTTGTTAGGGAGGGGCCTGAATCCAGTATGACTGGTGTCCTTATATAGAAGAGGAGAGACAGGGACACAGAGAGACAGACACGAAAGCTCTGAAGGCAGAGACAGAGTGTAGTGAGGCATGTCAAGCCAAGGGACGTCACGGACTGCCAGCAATCACAGAGCTGTGAGAGAATAAATTCCTGCTGTTTCAAGCCACCCAGTTTGTGGTGCTTTGTCATTAGCTCTAGGAAACTAATACATACAGTAATAGAAGCCACTGGAGACTTCATATAGGGGAGTCTCTGGTTTATGTTTTTAAAAGATCATTCTAAATGCTGTTGGAGGTTGAGTGGTACAGAGCAAGAGTGAATCAAGAGTCCAGTTTGGACGACAGTTGAGGTAGGAGCCCAAATAGGTAGGAGCATAGTGCGATAGAGCAAAGATGACGGAGATCTATGTTGGAAGTAATTAAGGAAGACTGCTGGGTTTTAGATGGAAATATATGGGTGGATGGTAGTGCCATTTACAATGGGGTGGGGAAAGACTGAGAAACAAGCAGATTTGGGGAGATATTTAAGAATTCTACTTTGGACATATAAAGTTTACTTTGACTTTTAGTCAGAGAATCGGCGATATTAAATGGGCAACTGAATGATGTGTGAATATGGAGCTAGGGGACAGGTGGGGTTAGAGATGACACCTTTGCAGGTGTCAGCATAGAGGAGGCCAGCGAAGCTGAGGTCGGAGAGCTGGAGATGAGTGGGACCCAGGAATGAGTGCTATACCTCTCCCACATTTAGAGCACAGAAAAAGGAGAGTATCAGTGAAAGGCACGGAGAAGGAATAGCTAATGACTAAGGAAGAAATCCAGGAGGATGTAGTGACATGGAGTCCAGAAGGGGAGAGTGTTTCCAGAGAGAAGGAGTGGTCACTAGCCATGAATTAGTACTGAGTAGCCAGAGGAAGTGTGCAGTGGATTTGGCAACAGAAAGTTCATTGATGATTTTGACAAGGGCATACAACTCTGATTGGGGTTGGTTAAGGAACGAGTGGGAGGCAGGAAACGGAGAGAGCAAACTGACAACTCTTGACAAATTTTGTTGTGAAAGGGAAAAGTCATGGGGTTGTAGCTTAGAGCTTCGTGAATCAAAGGAATTTTTATTATCATTATTAATTTTTAAATTTTCATTTTGACATAACTTCAGACTTACAGAAAAGTTGCAAGAACAGTACAAAAAATTCTACATGCCCTTTACCCAGATTCCTCCAATGTTAACATTTAACAATATTTAAATCTCTCCATATACATGTATTTTTTCCTGAACCATTTGATAGTAAGTTGCAGACATCATGCCCCCTTCCCTCTAAATCTGAGGTGTGATCAAAAACTATAGTGAATGTTTAAATTTAAAAAATTGTTACAGTAGAAGACACATTGCCATTAATCCCCCTCAAAATACTCCCCCTCACTTTGAACACACTTATCCCATCGTTCTTGCCACTTTCTGAAGCAGTTCTGGAAGTCCTCTTTCGTGTGTTTAGTTGCATTGTCCTGGCTGCCTCGATGTCCTGAATTGATTGAAAATGTTTACCTTTCACGGTCATTTTGACTTTGGGGAAGAGCTAGAAGTTGCACAGTGCCAGATCCGGTAAATAAGGTGGATGAGGACACACCGTAATGTTTTTATTGGGCTGAAATTGCTGTACCAGAAGCGATGTGTGATACAGAGCATTGTCATGATGGAGGATGAAGTGAAGACACTCATGGAAAAGGACTTCCAGAACTGCTTCAGAAAGTGGCAAGCACGATGGGATAACTGTGTTTGAAGCAAAGGGGATATTTTGAGGGGGATTAATGGCAATGTGTCTTTTACTGTAATAAATTTTTTTAATTTAAATATTCACCGTATCTTTTAATCACACCTCATACTTTACTATGTGTATACTAAGACCAAGGACATTTTCTTGCATAACAACAGTACAATATGATAATATTACCTGTTTGCAGACCTTTTTCAGAAAGTGTTTCCAGAAGTCTTTTTCAGATTTCACCAATTTTCTCAATAATTGCATAATAGAAAAAGAAAGTACTAGATCATATATTACATTTATTGTTATGATTCTTTGTTTTGAAATAGTCCTTTAGTATTTCTTTCGTAACCTTGACAGTTTTGAAAACTGCAGTCCAGTTATTTTGAAAAATGTCTCTCAATTTGGATTTATCTATTTCCTCAAGAATTAGTTTCAGGTTATGCTAGTGTGCAAAAATACTATAAAAGTGATGTGTTCATTTCAGTGCTTCTTTCGAGGACGCACATGTCATCTATTTGTCTCATTACTGGTAGTGTTAATGTTGATTACTTGGTTAAAGGTGGTATCTGCCTGGTAGTTAATTATATTTCCTGATCCCTTCAGTACAACGTTGAATTAGTAGAGTGAGTGGGCACCCTTGCCTTGTTCCTGATAGTAATAGAAATGCCACTAGTGTTTCCCCGTTAAGTAAGAAGCTGGCTTTATGCCTATGGTGTAGTTGTTTACCATATTAAGAAAGCATCCATCAATTCCTATTTTCTTGAGTTCTTTATTAGGATGAGTTGAATTTGTTGAAGGCTTTTCAGTATTTTCAATATTTATGCAGATAATCATCGATTTTTTTCTCTCCGTATCTATTAAGATTGTGTATTACATTACTGGATTTCCTAATATTGAACCAAATTTGCATTCCTAAGGTAAATTCCACTAGGTCATAGTGTGTTATTTTCTTAATGTGATATTCAGTAATAGTTTGTGTAGACTTTTGCATCAATATTTATATTCATTCTGTCTTTCTTTTTGTAAGAGGCTTAGGTTATCAATACATTATAAAATGAATAGGAAGCTTTCTTTCCTTTGCTCTGGAACAATTTATGGAGCATTATTAATATCTGGCCTTTGAAAGTTTGGTAGAATTCACCCGTGAAACCATCTGGCCTGATGATTTATTATGCGGTAGTTCTTTGATGGTTTTCTCTATTTCTCTTGTGGAAATAGGTCTGCTAAAGGTTTCTGTCTCTAATGAGGTCAAGCTTGGTAAACTGCTTTTCCCTAGGAAATTGTCCGTTTCAGCTAGGCTTTCAAATTTATTTGCAGAGACATCTGCAAATTTACCTCTCTCTCTCTCTTAAAAATCTTGCTTCAGTGGTTATTTTCACCTTTAATTTCTTATTTTATATATTTTTGTTTCCTCCTTTTTTTCTTGATTAAATTAGCTAAAAGTTTTTGCCTTATTTTGTTCAGTCCTTTTTAAAAACTGGAATTTTGATTTATTATTAGAGCGTATATTTTTCCATTTGCTAACTCATTGATTTCTGCTTTTATATTTGTCATTGCCTTCCTTGTATTTCCTTTTGGTTTACTTTGTTTTCTTTGTCTAGCTTTCTGAGCTGGTAATGAAACACAAGTATGTTTTATTGCTAAAAGTTTTTAAGGCTTTGAATATTCGTCTTATTGCTTGAAAGTTTTCCACTTGATTCTTTTTGTGTTTTCATTAACATTACTTTTAAGAAATTATTTAATTTTGGTTTGTATTTACCCTGGACTCAAGATTTGTTTAGTAATTTTTAAAAAATTTCCAGGTGGATGACTTTTTAAAAATATACTAATTTTAATTTGATTGCATTGTGATCAGAGCATGTTGTGTGTAATATTTCTATTTTCTGACAGGTACTGATGTTTCTTTTGTGATTATTTTTTTACAACTCCTCTCCTGAGCTTGAGAAGAAGGTACATTGTCTATTTTCTAAGAGTAAAATTTGATACATAGACATAAGTTCTTTCTTATTAATTATGTTATTTATGTTTTCTATATTTTTATTCATTGTCTCTTTGATTTGCTAGTACAAAGAAAGAGTAGGGTATTAATACTACCTATTATTGCTGGTTCTATCTATGTCATCTTGCATCTGCTGTATTGGTTCATAAAGACGGTTACTATATTATTTGGTGCATAGATATGAAAACTGTTATATCTTCACTGTGAACTATGACTTTTAGTGTTAAAAAAATGACCTTCTTGGTTACATTTAACTTGTTGCATTTAATGCTTTTTGGCTTGAATTCTACTTTTTATGGTATTAGGATCATAACCCCTGCTTTTAAATTTTTTTTCTATTTAAAGATAATTTGAAGCTTTTGGGGGTTTCCTATCTTATTAATATAATTTTATTTGTTCTTTCAGTCATTGTTTATTATTATTTTGGAGAATGTGCTGAGAGATTTGGATTTATGGAGCCCCAAATTTTCATGCTGTTTTTAAGATAGGAGATACTAGATTCGAGGTTTATACTGATGGGAATATTTACCTACATCAGTGGAGCAACTACATCAAAAGTCTTTCAGGCTCTTGTACTGCAGATTCTTAGGCTCCCCCTTAGATAGACTGGCTTAAAACCTCTGGCAGTGGAGCCCAGGAATGTGTAGTTCAAGTGACAACTTGGATGATTCTTTTGCTCCTTAATGTTTGAGAATCATTGATATAGATGGTATAGACTGTAAAATCAGATATAGAAAGAACTACTGTTGGCTACAGAACTGCAAACCAGGAAATTTAGAGATTTCGCATAACTCATGTAATATTTATGGACCCCATTGTGTCATTTATTTAAACATTCATTCAGCAAGAAGTTACTAGTCACCAGTACTTTCTATCAGGATCACTATTTCTTGATGTGAAATATAGCCATCAGAAAGTTTTAAAAATTCATATGTGTATTTTATGCCCTCCTAATAGGAGAGAGGAACAAATGGCAATCTGATATCTGAGATTTAGTAGAAACAAAGAGTCTCAGCACTTGTCATATACAGAGCAGGCCAATTTCCCATGCCTTGTCTGTCTGCTATATTTAGAGTGATAACTGATGCTCCACGGCCATGTTCCTGGGAATTTGGAAAATGATTTCTCCATCAAAACCTAGTTCTTCCTTTTGGGTTCCTGCTTCAGAACCCAATGACTCATCTGAACTGGAAGACACATTTGTTCCTTTTACATATGAGTCGTGATGGTGGAGGTCACATCATATCTGAATTGGTAGTTTTAATATCTAGATGAACACATTTTTAAACGAACAAGTTTACGAAACATCCTTATAAAACAGCTATGATATCAAATTATGTTCAGTAGATTTACTTTAGTGTTGTGTGTGTTTTTATTGTATTTGTTTGAGCCATATGAAATTGCTGATAAATGTCCAGAAATGGCAATTTCAGATGGTGCAGCTTAATATTCAGTTCTTTGGAATTTGGCCCTGTGTATGGTTTAGCTAGTGGCTTCCCGTTAATCAGAATAGTCAGGTAACCACACTTTGCCTTTCTCTTCATTATGGGTAAATTATTTACTTAGCTACAGCTTGTCAAGTTTTAAAAGTTCTTCTTTTCACCAAGAGCTAAATGAATTATTTCACACTTGGCTGGAAGACCTTAAAGGTTTCAGCAATATAAATGGAAATCAACCCAGGATTGGATTATTATTTTAAAAAATGTTTGAATCTTGCATTTCACTTGTGATTTTGGAGTCAGCAAACTTTATCAGCATGCCTCTCCAGGTAGGTTTTAGCACCTGAAACCCACTAACGTAATTTCCCATGACCTATGATGGTCTTGAAGGTCCCTTTCCCTTTTCATGTACTTCTCTGTTCCTTTTCATTCTAAATCTTGGGAAGAATCTTCAATTCAGTTCAACAAATAGTGATTGCATACTAAGTATTATGTGGTAGACACATATCTAAGAGCTTGAGGATTGTGAAAATGAACTAGACATGCTGCCTGACTGCAAAGAGTTTTTAATCTAGTAGGCGAAGTGGCCATGTGTGACTGTGATACTTGGCAGAATAAAATAGCTGACACTGAGTTCCCATTGGGCTTTACTCCTGTTGCATAGATTGAATGCTTTCTGCTTTATGTTGCAAATCCTGGTGACTGCAGCACAATGTATGTTATAAATAGCATTGCACCTTGACTGCAGATGAATCCAAAGAGAGAGTGGGCAGAAAGGAACATAAAAGGTTGAACACACTTGGGACATTTGCTTATGAAATTAAACTATGGCTGGAGCCAGGTGCTGTTAGTGTCTGGAAGAGACAGCCTCTTTTCCTATGTGAGATTTTCTCTGTGAATAAAACACTTCTGGTGAGTGTGTCTGTGTGCAAACTTGCATTCTGCCCCTGAGCATGTGTGTTCATGCTGAACTGATTCAACGACTACGTTTCCCCCAACATATTACACCAAATGTACTTAACAGCAATTAGAATGTTTGCCTCCTGCTGTGTGCAAATCTCTGCAGAAAACAAAACTCTCCTAAATGGTAGTATAAGTAATTCTGAAGATTAAAGTCAGTGATTTGCAGAGTGCTTGGTTCATTTGCTTCCTGCAAATATTAAGATTAACAAAGAAATTCATTGATCCCATTTCACCTCCTTGAAGCTTGTGCATAGGCCTAATCACCGTGGCTTTATGATTCAGATGAAGGCTTGCTATTGCTTTCTTTTATGGCCAAGATGCTGATTTAGTGGCATTTCTTCTGGCTAAAATGTCTCAAGAAAACAAATCAGTTTATGTATATTTTGACAGGAAACACTCCACCCAACCGTTCCCCAATAACAGCCTTCTCAATGGGTTGTGAAGGAAGCATGGTCAATTTTTAGCTGTGGAAAGGGAAACTCAGGTCCTGACTCCAAGACTGTACCCTGGTTGTGTGATGTCGGGTAGATCTCAGCTGCTCTGGGCACTCTTTCCTCAGCTGTGAACACAGGGCCTTGAACAAGATGCTCTTCAAGTCTCCTTCCATTTCTGATGTGTTAATTTACTCAAGAACTAAATTTTTTAGAATGTGGATGATGTGCCCTGGATTGCACCAGGTGCTAGAAAATACAGTGGAGATTGTGAGGCAAAGTCCTTGCTCTCAGAGCAGAGACATCTTTTCCAAACATTCATTATGATCTGGTCACTCTATAGCAACCAGTTGCCAATGCCGGCAGCCATTTTAGACACGTTTCATTTTAGACAGCTTTACCTCTTCCATTCCCTCTGATCCTGACCTTCCTGTTCCCACTCTCATCTCCCCAGCTTGCGATTTTCCTCTTGGTTGATTCTCTGACTTCAAACCAGCCTCCCTTTGTTCCCTCTCCCAGGTCCTTCCCGCTCCTCACTCCCTACCCAGAACACTTAAGTAACTTGCCCACAGCGTGTAAGTGGCAGACCCGGGCTTCAAAGTCAGGCCTAAGTCTTTGGGACTCCAAGTGTGAGCCATGTACCCCTGGCCTTCTCATCAGCTGGGAGCTTGTTACAAATGCCAGATCTTGGGCCTTACTCCAAATCTACTGAATCAGGGCCTGCAGTTTAACAAACCTCTCTGGTGGTCCACATGCACAGTCCAGTCTGAGAAGCCCGGTCTTGGACCAGGACACTGACTGGCTTCTCATGAACCTTTATTCTTACCACCTGGAGCAAGCTCTGAGACCTTCCGGCCGCCTCCCCACTAGCCAGGTGAGGTGCGTGGTGTTCTTCAAATGGCTTGACTTGTACATCTCCTGTGTTCCTGATGGCCAAACCTACTGAGCAGATACCCCAGGGCAGAGAGGCTGTCCTGCCCAAGTCTTACCCAGGCTGGAGACCTTTGCTACAGCCAACGTCATTAAAACCAGCAGAAAGAGCTGTATGTACAGTAACTTTCAACCACGTTAAGGAGCTGTGGTAGAGGGGTCCCCGAGGATGTTGAACTACCATGCACAGACTGATCCTGAGGCAAAGTCACTGATTTCTTCCAGACTGATGGGTAACAATTCAGTGCCTTCGTCCACCTACAACACACACAAGTAGTTTGCACCCTACATACTGCTCTGCACGCCAACCAGCCCTCTGCCTCCCCAGTGCTGGTCAGGACCAGAAGTGTCCACAGGCTGTCCAGAGAGATCTGAAAGGCCCCTCTGAAGTTCCAGGGTGCTCAGTATGAAGTGTCTACTAAACATTACTGGAAGCCAGCAGGAGAAATCCCAGCCAGAGATGCCTTCCAACACTTGTCTTGACATGTGTACAAATTTCTCTTCCTGACAAGTAAGATGGCTACTTGGGGCTGTTTATGTCTCTAGAAGCCGTCTGATATTCCACCACTAACAAGCCCCATCCTTTGCCAGTATTTTGCACCTTCTGCAATTTTCTGCTCTCCCTACCACATCCACCTGGATTCAGAGACAGTACATGAAGACAAAGTTTGCTACCACCAGATCCTATACCAGGAGCAGTAGACAGGTAAGGAAGATGAATCTTTGGAACCAGGCTCCTGCTTTGTGAAGACTCCACATTCATCAGGACAGAGGAAGTGGCTGAGGGGCACCTCACCTAGGGTTGGGGTCAGTCTCATACCTGAACATTTTAACCAGGCTGTCCACCCCACTCTTATATACTGGCTGGCCCAAAGACTGAGCTCAATATTGTGAAAACTGGATGCAAACTCTTGGTTTAATATACTAATTCCAATGCCTGAAACACAAATTTATGGTGTGCCTTCCTCGATTCCTGGCATTTGGAACCTTGGGGCTCCTGCAGTTTTTCCTTTGCCTTCTCTGCGTGTCTTGGATGAAGCCTCTGACCCCAGCCCAGTCCTCCCAGGACTCAGTGTTCCCCATTGATATTCCCTCCCAGCCCTCACCTCGCCCCTCTTCTGTGAAGTGCTTGGGTGGGGTGGAATTCCTGATACAACATGATTTTGCCAAATCACGACATTCCTATAAATATTCCTTTGGGTCTCCTATAAGAAGGAGACCATTTTGTAGAGTATTACAGACATTTTGCTACCTATTTTTCATTAGCATCCATTTGCAGTTATTCATTAAAGCAATTTTTAAACACACACGCATACGTGTGCATGCGCGCACACACACGCACGTGCACGCGCGCACACACACACACACACACACACACACAGACACAGCGTCAGTGAGGAAGATGTCTTAGAAGGAAAGCGATGTATCAGGACACTCATTCGGAAAAGCCCTTAGTTTGACTGCTACACCTTAACGTGCTTCCTGCCTGCAGTCAGGCCTGTGTCCGAACAGGGAATAAGGGTCTTCAACGACTACAGGACCAGGACCAGAGGGACCCATTTCCTGGGGCTCAATGCCAAGTAAGGATTCCTCTTTTTAAAACTACTTCCCCCTCCTTCCTTTCCCACTGCTATCAGGTGTCTAGGAGAAATGGTCTTAATTCATTGCATCTACCATTCCTTCCACAGCATAGGAAACACTACTGAAATTTACAGCTGTCTCCTGTGATTTTCTAACAGCCATATCTAATACATTTTTAAAGTCTTTTTTTTTTAATTTAAAGAAAATGCACAAATAACAGTTGAATGTATTATTTATGGATTATGTAGCTGTATATAGAAAGCCAAAGACCCCCTCTGTAGGCCCCAGCCCCAAACGTCGCTCTCCTCAGCCGTGGCACGTCAGCTGCTTCGTGTGCATCTATGGGACACTGTCTTATATGTGGACACTGTGTGGACATGCAGGCCGTGCTCTTTTTTAATTTTGAAGGAGGCTGTTGACTTGTTCTCCAAAGGACTTGGCCTATTTATTCAACCAACAGTATGTGAGAGTGTCTTTCCTCACATGTGACAGCCCTGTGCAAGATCTATCTCCAATTTGTTTTGCCAACCTGAAGGATAAAAACCATATTTCCTTATAGCTCTTGGCTGCATTTCGTTGGTTATCATAGACATTGATCATCTTTTTATATATTTATTTGATATTTTTGTTTCTTTTGATTTCTGAGAGAGATGTGTTAATATCTCTCACTGTGATTGTGAATTTGTCTTTTACTTCTGGGATTTTCAATACCTTTTGCTTTGCATATTTTCAAATTACGTTGTTAGGTGCGTACATTCATGATTATTTAATTGTCCTAAGTCATACCCTTTGCCAGTTAGAAAGCAGTCTTCTGACCCTGGGGTCCCTTCGTATCGCCTGTAAAATCACTCATTATCTTCTTATTGATCTTCCTGTTTCCCTTGCCTCCTCTTTTCAAAACTTCTTCCTGGTTGCCTTCAGAGTATCTTTCTAAAATGAATATTCAATTCTAGCTGGGTATTAGCATAAGGATATGTTGATGAAGGGTGTGGGGTCTAGAAGAGTGTTGGTGAAAACCCTGAACTCCAATCCCCTGGGCGAGGGGTGGAGGGACATTTCATGTTGGACCACCACTGCAATGCATGAGCCCCTGGCCTTTGGTGTGGGTAGAGGAGCCCTGATGTTTGACGTGTTCGTTGGTGATTTCTGGATGGGCACCCCCAAGTTATGTGGGTTTGCCTTTAAGAGGTGGGGCCAGGTTAGGGTGAGGCCCCCTAATGCCTGAGGCCCCTGGGAAATTGACAGATCAGATCTGGCAAGTGGCTGCTTCTTTGACTGGTCTCACCACCCATTGATAAGTCCACCACGCCTCCTAAGTTTTATCTCAGGAGCCCCGTTCCATTTGGAACTTGCCTATAAGATAACATCCCTTGTCCATAGTTCTGATGGCTTGAACTGAAAAACATTATTTTCTGCCAGTAATGCAGTGAGCTGTAAGTTTATGTGATCACGGAAGTACTTTTCATTATGGTCTCTCTTCTGAGGTCCACTCTGAGAACTAGTGGAATGACCAGGGCTTTGGGACCTGGGAGAGGAATTGCAGTATCATGGCCAATTGCGAGCAGCATGGAGGAAGTCTCCATCGTGTCCAACTGACCAGGGCCATTCTGGGCAGAGTCCCTGGAACCCTGTGAGGAGCAGATGAACAGACATGGTGAGGAGCTAGGGCTGTGACCTGCAGGCTGACATTAATGAGCTCCTTGGACAGAGAACGCTCACAGCCACTACCTCTTTGACAGTCTGGAACTTTGCCTCTGGTCGCATCTTGGCCCAACATGCAGGATGCTGTTCTTTGATTTAGACGCGTACCGTGTGCTGTCATGTCCCTTCTCTGATCAGTAGTCTTTGGCATCGTGGCTTCCCACTGCTGGAGGATGGAGTCTGAATTTCACAAACTGCCTTCAGAGTTACCTGCTGTTTTCTTTTCCTCACCCCGGTTACGCCTGAAACACCAAGTTCTGTTTCTTGGAGGTGCAGTACACATTTCCTCTCCTGTTTGTCAACACGTTCTTCACTCATTTTTGCGTAAAGTGTTTTTCCCTTCTTCTCTTCTTTCCCTTCACAGGCCCTCACCTGGAAATTTTATACTCATGCTTCATGGTCCACATGAAATTTGATCTCCTCTGCAAAACCTTTGCGGGGTGGGCTCCATCTGCCTCCTTGCCGGCAGAAATAGGCTCCCACAGCATCCTGAACCACTCTCCCTTGTGACATTTCTCATTCTGAAATCATCATTATGATTTAGCTATTTTTTTTCTTATGTGCTGTGAGCATTTCCAGGGTAATTGTGAGGATTTTAAAGATTTCTTTATCTTCAACACTTTGCTGGTCCATAATTGATATACAATGTGTGCAAATGTCACAGTTCAGCTCATGTTTCCAGGTGATCTATATACACCTGTCCTTTGGTGTGCTGAAAATAGAAGAACAGGTTTTTTGGATATATATGACATCCATGTTTAAGTCAAGGGATAGGTCTGCCTTCCATCCATTATATGCGTAAGCATCAAGGCATAATCGTACTGCTCGTTTTTCTAGGCGTTTTCTCTCTCCTGTCTCTTGCTACTAGGACAAAACATATTTGGAATTCAGTAAAGTCACCATCTTCAGCAAGGTGAGCTGCTTCTCCAGGGACCTGAGATGTGGCATCTTCAAAACAGGTATACCAGGTACCCTGTGAGGGGATTCAGTCTTCCTGTGACTGTATGCTCTGCATTAAATCCTTGGAATTCCAGAACTGTATTCTCCATACAACCCCTTTATGCCACATATGACTAGAATTTATTTTCTCTATTTTATTTATTAATGTGATTACAAATACTTATTGAGCACACTTATGTACTGGAGATATATCAGCCAAAGAGATGTGGTCCCTCATGGAACCTACAGGCTAGTTATGACAATGGTAAGTGTTGGAGCTAATGACCCCAAGGAGAGATTTATTATTACCACTCTGTCTCATGTATCCACTGCCAGTTCTGTGCCTTGCTCACCAGCCCACTCTTTGAGGAGGTGAGTCAATGTGGAGGCCTATAAGTTAGCATAAGATCTTACCCGTGGATTTTAGAAAAGAAGGCATTACTGGGAGGAAAGTTGAAAAGGATGAAAACTATGGGTTATTGTCTCTGTCTGAGGGATGGTACAAGTGAGTGGCAGGGAGAATTATACATGACATTGAAAAACAATGGAAATGGAATTTAAAGAGGATCAAAGTTTCTTTTTCATTCATTTCATTCTCTTCCAGAGTGGAAGTGTGTCCTAGAGTTAGGAATTGGTCACAAAAGTTGGTTTGTTTTATAAATGGGTATTAATAAATAAGACTGGATGCCTGGCAAGCTTAGTGTAATGGTTCAGTTTCTTTATAAAATGCCCAGGCTTGGGTTCATGTTCTGTTCAATATTTTTTATCATTGTAAGCAGCAGTTTCCATAACCTTAATAAACTGGGATAGGTATCTTTGTTTTCATGAGGTCGGGCCATGTCATCCATCCCCCACATCTGTATTTGAAATGGCAGAATAGTTGTGATTTCGGTTTTGACTCAGAATTCTATTTCTGATTGTGGCAACAGAGGCACATTGTGGAATGATTTGGTGTGTCTCTTATTCATGCCAACTGATGTCATGCCCAAGTGAAAATCCAAGAGCGGGTCAAGCATTGCAGTTCCCTTTAATTTTGCAATATGGTTCTCTCGTCCATGTATGTGTATTAATCTGAACTGGTGTGTTTTTCTGTTATATTTGCTCACTATAAAAAATAAGAACAGAAAATGTATAAAGAAGCAAGAGAAAGTTATTTGTAATTTCACCTAGAGGCAAAATGACATTTCATTACTGTTTTAATTTGAAATCCTTTTATTACTGGTGAGGGTCTACCTATTTTCATGTTTATTGGTTTCTTTTGTTCTCTGAATTGTGTGTTCATGTTTTTGTTTATTTATCTAATTGTGTTCTTTGAGCTTTCATTATCTTTAACTCTTTTGTAATTGCTGTACATTTTTTTTTTTGCATTTTGCTGTTTTCAAATTTTATTGTTTTTGTGATCAGAGGTTTGCAATTATTACCAAACTATTGAAGATTCTTCAATATCCAGAATATTATGTATTTTTGCTTACATTTTTATTTTACTTTATATTTGGCATTCTGAATTTAACTGTCGCATCTGTCTAAAATTTACTTCACAGTGTGTTTGCAGGGGGACTCTTGCTATTTGACTCGATAGGGAGACAGTATAGTCCCATCACCATTTATTAAATGACTTTCCTTACTGTTTGGTTTGTGACGCCTTCTCGGCATAAATTCTCCAAGACAAGGTCTGTTTCTGGTGTCTTCGTTCTGTTTCACTTGTGATTCAGTTTGTTCCTGATTAAATGATATTAGCTTATATTGGATTTTCTCATCACATATGTCTCTGGGGTTTTTGAAACCCTTCCCCTGCAACAGTTTTGCTATTCTTTCCTGTTTATTCTTTCAGGTCAATATTGAAATCATGTATCGAATGCTAAAATTATTTCCATAGAAATATTTTTAAAAGTAACACTTATGGTATTTTTAAGTTATGTAAGTAGTACTTGTTTGGTGTAGAACTCTGAAGACAACAGTGAAATACAGAGGACTAAACAGAAGCCATTAAAAGGCTCTCCACTCAGGTCCTTCTCGAGAAATCATTTCCTTTTTTCAGAGGCTAAGACAAAGCACCTTGGAGTCCGGTAGATGTGAATGTAAAGTCCAGCTCCGCCTACCACTCACTTGCCTTTGAGCAAGTGACTCTGAGCCTCAGTTTTCTCAACTGCAAAATGGGGATACCTATGTTATTGCTCATTATGAAAAATAATGAGCTGATGTATGCACTGCCAAGTTCTTGGCATAGTGAGCTGCTGCAGGGACTGGGTTCACACATGCATGTGCGTCCCCCCGGGTCACCTCTTCACCACTCCCCTTCCGCCCTCTTGAGGCTCATGCGTAGAGCTGGCACAAGCACTTTACCTTGTTCATCTGGTCAAAGCACTTGGCTGAGCCTGGATCCAGGGCATGGGGAACTAGACTTCATCTCTATGGTAACAAAAACTCCAAAGTCACGTGGCAGAGGATGTGCACATGTAGAGGGGCAGGACTGGGACTTGAGTGCATTTTGCCACACAGGACAAGAAGGAGCTGCTGAACCTCACCAGCAGTTCAGGGAGGGGGAGGCATTTTGGGTTTGAACGAGAGAGGTAGGGCCAGGTTACTACCAAACTGGGCCTGGGGGGCTGGTGTGTGGGATTTGCTTCAGAGTGGGGAGGACCTGACCTCGGGGAAAACTTCACATGTGGAGGGAACAATAGTAAATGCAATAGAACTAACACCAAAGTCAGAGTGGTGGCCCAGATGTGGGAATAAACACAAGTGTTTTCAGGGCCAGTGTCAGTAGAAGATGAGCTTGGCTGGCCAATGTGGCTGGAACGCTAAAAGGAAAAATAGCTAGTTCAGTATTATGTTTCTCATTGCTGTGCTGAAGTTACACGATAACAACCTTTAGAACCAAAGTGCAGCTCTGTGCAGGGTGAGGACTGGAGGCGGGCGACAATTTGGCTGAGAGCAGGGTGTTTTGCAGCCTTCAATTTCTATGAAGAATCCTATCGACCAAATTTTGGATCTGCTGGGCCTTGGAATACAGCTATTTATTCTTTCCAATTGGCACAATTTTCTAATGTATTTTCGTCCCTCCTGCAGCAGTTGGGGCTGTCTCCTCTCATTCTACTCACCTTTGAAAGGTTATAGGATAAACACTGTGCATGAATAACTAAAGCAGCATTTCCTGTGTCTTAAATGCACTGAGGTTTTCTTAGCTCTGGCCTGAAACTATCTGCATTAATTTACTCTTAATTGTTTTTAGAAATTGTGTTCCTGAGCCATGGCTTAATAAAACTTTAGGGTTTTTCTTTTCTTTTTCTGTTCAGCTAAATGCAGTAAGATAAGCTACATCATACCTGGCCAGGTTCGTCTACTGAATGGAGACTCTGAGACTGCCGCTGCCCCAGCCCCAGCCCCAGCCCCATATATGTGTGTTTCCTCCCTACCCGTTTGGAGAAAGCAGTGTGCACAGAACTGTGGTGAGAACTGAGGGTTAGAGAAGGTCAGTCAACCTCTTTCTTTTTTTTTTTTTTAAATTAAATTTATTGGGGTGACAATTGTTAGTAAAATTACATAGATTTCAGGTGTACAATTCTGTATTACATCATCTATAAATCCCATTGTGTGTTCACCACCCAGAGTCAGTTCTCCTTCCATCACCATATATTCGATCCCCCTTACCCTCATCTCCCACCCCCCACCCACCACCCCCGTTACCCTCTGGCAACCACTAAACTATTGTCTATGTCTATGAGTTTCTGTTTCTCATTTGTTTGTCTTGTTCTTTTGTTGTTTTTGGTTTATATACCACATATCAGTGAAATCACATGGTTCTCTGCTTTTTCTGTCTGACTTGTTTCGCTCAGCATTACTCTCTCAAGATCCATCCATGTTGTCACAAATGAGTCAACCTCTTTCACTTAAAAAAAACACCTTCTGAAGATAGAGTCAAGAGAGGGGTTTGCCCATATCACCACCTCCTACTACAGCTTGAACTGGCATAGCTGCCACCTAGCCAAGTGGAGCTGAGTCTCATGGATTTTCTGGCTAATGACAATTGCCTTGCCTTGTCCTTGGAAAAGCAATGTTTCACAACTCAGAGAATGCGACTTCCCAGGAGGCCATGGAGCCAGTAGGTGATCAGTGCTAACACAAAAATGGCTTGGGGAATATTCCAAAGTAAATGTTTATGGGAACCAGGCTGGCAAGGGGAGCGTAGAGCTGTGTGGAGCCTAAGCTGCCTGAAACAGGGCCTGGGCACTGGTGTGCGACCAGGCAGGGGACCGCACACTGACAGCGATGCTGGGTCTGTGCAGCCTGGCTTCATCCTCTCCTCCAGGCTCCTGTGGGAAGCTGAGGAAATGTATGAATTCTCGCCCCAGAAACAAACAAATACTCCTACACCCACAACATGCGGCATTGACTTTATGAGGGTTTTCATGGGGCTCCGTGGAGCCCAGTGCAAGAACTCATGCCATGCGTGGAGCCAGCTGGATCGTGATTCGTGAAAATAGGCCCAGTGCCACTGGTAGGCGGGACACACAGGGCCTCAAATGCTGGAGCAGGCGGTTGTCCCGGAGACTTCTCTGAGCGGACACTGATCTGATGAGGTGTGCTGTTCCTGCAACCGGAGAAAGTGAAGCCACTCAGCAAAGTGTGTGTTTTCCCTCATAATGGGAGGTCTACAAGAGAGGCCTCGTACATCTCAGTTATTCAGCCCCACACCTGATTTTGCAAGGTATGCTGTTGCTACAGATGATACCACTTTTTCCTAGGACTATAGGAAAGGCTTGATGAGGAGAGAAGGAAAAAGAGAGTATAGGGCTAGTTAATGCATGTGACCCAAGCTTTCAGAATTTGAGGCCTGATTAGTAAATCCAGGGAGACAGCAGGCAGTTGTGTCCAGGATGGTATCTTTTCAGTGTTGAGGTGCCATCACCAAAGTTCTAATTGGGGGGGAGATCAGGGATGCCTTTGAGTGCAAGAAGAACAGAGGGAATAAATAGAGAAAGCAGGAGGGTTTTCATTTATTCATTCAGTCACCATTTATCTGCCAGGTATTGTGCTGGGTAAAGAAAAATAAAGACCCACTAGCTACCCTGCAATGGGAAGAAGAGTGAAGAGCACGAGTGTGACGGTGTGCAGGGGGAGAGAACGCAGTCATCCTGCTGGGGGCCTGGCAGGGTGCGCGAAGCTGGGGCCGGGGGAGGAGAGGATGCTGGGCACAGGAGCGGCGCTTAGGCAGAGAGACAAGTGTGTGTGAGCTGAGAGCCAGCATTCCCACGTCTGGGAAATGCGAACAGTGTGCAGTAGCTGGAGGAATGCGGGGCATGGGGAGGAAGCTGGGCAGATAAGCAGGCTCAGCGTGGGTGCTGCACAGAGGAGTCCGAGCCTCATTCCAGAAGCTATGGAAAGGCAGAGGGACAGTGTGAGAAGAGGAGTAATACGACCATATTTGCCTTTCAGAAAGAACATTCTGGAAGCAGTGGGGTGGACAGGATGGGGTTTGACTGCAGAGGGCCAGACTGGAGGCCAGGGACCAGTGAGGTGGCTTTTGGTGTCATGCTGGAGGGAATTGATGAGGAGTGCAGCTAAGGCAGTAGAAATGGGTGGGGGGACATGAGTGTCATAAAGGACCCTAAAGGTGGCAAAATCTCCAGAATCTGGTGATTTCTTGGACATGTTGACTGGGTCATGATTTTAATTTGACTCCTGAAGACAAAGGGTGGGGTGCCCTCAAAGGAATTAAAGATAGAGGAGAGAGAATGGTGGGTGAAGCAAGGCCCTGAGGTAGGAGGAGGCTGGGGAGTCCACAGCACGGAGGTGGGGTGAGCTCTGACCTTCTGACTCTGCTTCCTTCAAGGCTCAGCTCAGAGGTCAGTAAGTTTGCGGGGGAAGCGGGGGGGGGGGGGGAGGGTCTAGGACGCGCTTGTCACGCTCCTGCTCCCCCATGCAGTAGAAATCACCTGCAGAGCTTGACTCGGTTCCGATCCAGTGGGGAGGCTGGGCCTGTGAATGTGCGTTTCTGACGGGCTGCTGGGCGATGCTCGGCTGGTGCCGCAGGCATGTGGCCGCTCACAGATTCCTGCCGTAGCCTCGGTTTCCTCTGTGGCGTAGAAGCCCAGTTGCTGTGACAGGAAGCTTGGCCCAAGTTAAGTGGGGCACATGGTGGTGGGCGCGAGGATTGAGGGCCCTGACCTGTCTTGCAAAGAAGGCTGCTGGGCAGCTCTAAGGGCGCCACGGGGATTGGAGACCCCAGCTCTGTCTTGTCACCACTGCAGCTGTGGGGACTTTTCCCAGCAGTTTCAGCAGCCTGTGTGAAGGGCAGGAGAGTCAGATGGACAACTCATCCCAAGCTGGGGTCCTTCGGGGCTGGTGGGAAAGAGGCCAAGGGAACGAGGAGGGTAACAGCAGGGCAAGGTTGAAGGCAGTGCGTGCATTTTAGCTGAGCGTGGAGGAATGTGACGCCAGGGAAGGGCTAATGTCCTGGAGAAATCAGAGCGTCCCAGGACCCGGAGGTCCTGTGGAGGTCTGAGAGCAGGTGTTAGGGGAGGACGAGATGGGGGAACTGAAGCGAAAGGAGGTTGTAGTTGCTGAAGGTGAAGATGGTTGAGATGTAGCAGCTCTGGGCAATGGTGAGGTCCAGGAAAAGTCATGGAAGTTTTGAGATAATTCCACTGCAGTAACCCCAACAAGGTAGTCCTTCTGGTCATCTGTCGTGTGGGTCAGAGGCTTCCTGGCTGTGCCGAGGTGGTGTCCGAGGCTGTGCTGGGACCGAGGGACTGGAATGCCAGGGTTCTGATGAGGTGTGACAGCTCAATCTGGTAGAATCTTTTATTCTGGACTACAGGGTCATATATCAGAGAGTGTTCTCTAGAGAAACAGAACCAGTAAAATGTCTGTCTGTCTGTCTGTCTGTCTGTCTATCTATCTATCATCTGTCTATCTAAAGAGGGAGAAAAAGAGAGATTTATTTTAAGGACTTTGGCTTACACAATTAAGGAAGCTGGCTTGTCCGAAATCTGCAGGGCTTGCAGGCGGGCTGGAGACCCAGGCAGGAGCTGAGGTTGCAGAGTCCAAAAGCCATCTGCTAACAGAATTCCTTCTTTCTCAGGTGCTTCAGTCTTTTTTCTCTTAAACGCCTCAACTGATTGGCTGAGGTCCACCTGCACTGTGGAGGGTAATCCACTTTACTCCAAGCCTGGGATCTGAATGTTAATCTCTTCTAAAAAACACCTTCACAGAAACATCTCAAATAATGTTTGACCAAATATCTGGGTACTGTGGCTTAGCCACGTTATCACATACAATTAGCCATCACAGGCAGTTCAATTTACATGGTGACTTGACCTTATAATCCAGCCCCATGTCCACAGTGAGCGAGAGAGAAGTGGGAGGGGTGCGTCCCCTTGTTGGAGACAAAGTGAGGTTGTGGGCAGTGGTAAGCCATAGAAGGCATGTGGGGCATTCTGATGTTGTGTGTCTGTCAGCATGCACGGCATGTGTCCGTGGCCATTTC
Organism: Rhinolophus sinicus; assembly: GCF_057876585.1. Lineage (NCBI taxonomy): Eukaryota > Metazoa > Chordata > Mammalia > Chiroptera > Rhinolophidae > Rhinolophus > Rhinolophus sinicus. The sequence continues at coordinate 97,747,962 of NC_142503.1, forward strand.
CAGGCTCAGGAGTGTCGGTGCTTTTTCAGTAGGGCTTCCAAGGAGGAGCCCCATTTCTACACTTGCTGGGTCCGACCCCTGGTTTGGGGAGCTTGGACTGGCATACAACAGCCACGGCTATGGTGAAGCTTGTGGTTCGGTTCTCATGACCACATGGAATGCAGACCTTTGTCTTTCCTTCCTGAGACTTCTCCCTGGCGACTGCATATCACTGTTGGAAAAATGAACCGTATTACCAAGCGGCTAGGCCACACTAACACTTTCTTGGGGATGGAGCCCTTTCACCTCTCAGCTTGAGAATGTGGGCTTCCAGCGTACCTGATGCTGGCCAGCGAGGTTGTGTCCAGGCAAGGTAGAGTGTGGCCTGAGGTTGGGGAACAGGTGTGCCAGTTATGGAAGTGCAAAGGGGGGTGGCACAGGGGTGTATTCCAGCCTTGCTTTCATACGTAAGCACATTCAGAATGTATAAGGTAGATGCTCAAATCCCTGGGCTCTCCATTTTGAAGTGGACCTGATGTGTAGATTTGGTGATGATGCAAGGTACTCAGAAAAGGAGTGCTCACCTCCTGCTTCCGCCCACAACAGTGGGAGGACTGGATGTGAACGTGTGTCCTAAGTCTGTCAGTTCTCAAGAGTTTTCTCATTAGAGTGTGGCTGCTCTTGGGATGGCAAGGTTGTGTTTTCTGACTCAAACTACCTATTCCGTTTGGCTCTCTGCACTTTCCTCCCTCTCATTTCAGTCCATGTTGCCTCCTGGAGCCTCGCAAGCTAGGTGTAGAGACCTGGCACTGAGAACACAGACTAGTCAGCTGTAGAATCTTGATTAATGGGTCTTTGTGACCTTATGCCTGTTTTTGAAGCACTTTGAAAATGAAAATCAGCCTCATAGGAATTTGCAGAGCTTGATGTGAGTCTGTGTCTCCAAGACCTGGTTCTTTACTACTCCATCTCTAAACAAACTTAGACAGATTTATTCTGGAAGGCTCTGGAAGAGAAAATAAGGGGACCCTGGTGCCTCCGTGTGCTCAGAAGAGCTCTACCTGTCCGCCCCTCCCTGTCTTCTTGGCAAGTTTGATCCGTTGATCCATCTTTCAAATCCAGCTCATAGCTCATCTCACCTTCCCTCCTCGTCCACTCAGCTCATCCATCAGGGCTGGTGGAAGTAGAGCCATTGGGCACCTAGCATTTACTGCACTGAGTCACTAACTGCCTTGTTAGAGTGTTGGATGTGTCTCAGCTGTCAAAACCCAGGACTCTCCGTTACTGAGAGCAGGTTAGAGCTCAGGTGCTGCTCAGTAACTGGTCCCTTCACTAGGGTGGGGCAGACCTTTGGGCAGAGACTGAAGGTTAGGGCTGTCACTGCACCTGGGAGCCAGAACTGAGGTGAGCAGGTAGGAACACCCTGCAGATTGGCCCCACAGTGATGGGTCACGTGAGCCAAGTGACACAGAGAAACCAGGTAGGTCCTGGAAGGAGAACCATCACTTTAGATGGGACCTGAGGGACTAATGGCCAGGAATGGGAGCAGGCACAGAACTGGAGCCTGAGTGCGGGCCTGTGGGCACCTGCCCTGAACTGGCTCCACCTAGCCATCCAGGGCACACACACAGGTGCACCCACAGGTCCTGGGGCTTTCTGACCCTGCCCTGGGGGATGGAGGCCAGACAGTCGGGCTTTGGTGCGAGGACCAAAAAGCTTCATTAGCAGCAGGATCTATGTGACACTTCTGTATGGCCCAGGGCAGGCGTGGATTCTCTCTGGGGGGGGGGGGGGGTCCTTTAGTTAAAAGGCTTTTGATAGCTCCCTGGGGTCTACACCCAAGGTGGCACCCTGCTCAGATTCACAGCCGACCACTATAACCTTTGCCCACATTCTACCTTATTAATCCTGGGGGTGGAGGGCTGGCTTTTGCTCACCCATATCCCACTTGGAAGGAACTGTCCTGATCTGCATTCTGCCCCCAGCAGGCCACAAACGTGGTGCAGCAAGTCATGGAGGGCCATCTCCTAGTCGGAGCTTTTAGATCAGAGATAAGGAAGCAGAGGCTCAGATAGACTGAATAACTAGCCAAGGTCTCCCACCTAGGAGGGGCTGGGTTAGAAGCTGTGTAGGGGGTTGTCTGCTGCAGCTACCACACCCTGCCTTGGTCTGGCAGGGGCACCTGGGAGAGTCGAAACAGCAGATGATGAAGTGCACATCCAGGCAACCTTGCTGCAGACTTGCTGTGTGACTTAGGGCAAGTGACTTCACCTCTCTGTGTCCCAATGTCCTCATCTGTGAAATGGGGATGATAACACTGCCTACCTCTGATAAGGCTGCAGTGCAGATTAAATGAGACAGTATGGTGTATGGAAGCTTCCAGCAGTTTCGGCATGTAGGCTGCTAGGAATGTGTTAGTTATTATCACCGTCATCATCTGTAACCTCCTGGGTCTCCTGAACCACACTGCATCTACATTCTTTTACAACAGTGGGGATGTTGGTGTCATCTTTCTGTTTCCAGGTTGGCAGACTGGGACTGGGTCACAGTGTGTCTTGATACCTCTCATCTGGACCACTTCGGGGTCATATAAGATGTTTCCTTAAAAGGTGGTCGCGAGCAGGGGTCTGCTTAGGAGAGGGTGTGGCCAACTCTTTGGGCTTTGATTTCTTTCCTGCTGGAGGCCTCTGCCCTTCACCTTCTTTCACATCAAATGCGATTGCCTGTGGTGGGTTCTCAGTGGCAGCCAGGTCTCCTGGCTCTCCTCTTCTTGCTCGCCATCAGTGAAGTAAGAGCATGGGCACTTTCGGTGTTAAGTCAATGTCAAGGCTCTGAGGTGAGGGGGATGAGGAAGGGGAAACAGGTCACCCAAGGGGAGTTACTGAGGCATATACGTGGAAGCATCTCAGGCATATACGTGGACAGCTCAACAGACAGTTGGGTGGACAGATGTAAGGCATCTAAAAGACCTCACTTTGTTTCTTTTCTCTATGAGAACAGCTTCACAAAAATCTGTTCCCCTGTGAGCCCTTTGAGGTGAGGCACCTGGTCTTGAAATTCTTTGTAGCCCCTTCCGGCCTGGAGCACTCACTCACTGCCATTGATCCAGACCTGAAGGTTGCTTTCCTGCCAACCGTCTTCTTTCAGACGAAGGATTGTTTGTTGCTTACTGACTAGTTATTGAAAGGAAATTTGTGATTTCTGGGACTCAGATCTGAGTCTGTGTTGCTAGAGGGAGCACACAACGCGCGCGCGCGCACGCACGCACACACACACACACACACACACACACAGCTATAGATTTTGAGGTATTTTGCCGTTTCTGTGGTGTGCCATTCTCTCCTCACGCCCTGAGTGCCTTTCAATCTATTGAAAGGCATCTATCCTTCTATCCTCACAACCTCTCAGGTTACTCTTACCTGGATTTTGCAGCCTGGAAAGCATCAGGGAGGCAGGAAACGTGTCTGATCCTGTATGTTCCATTATATAGAGACGGGGCTTGAAGCCAAGCTGACGGCTCCCTTTCCCAGGTCTGCCTGCCCAGTCTGCTTGGCCATCACTGGGGCTACCCAGGGAGTGCCATGCCCACCCCGGGGGCTCTGGGCACTGGGCACCTTCCACTCCCTCAGCTCTGCAGGGACTCAGGAGTGAGGGGAGGGGCTTCTTTCAAGTCAGCCCCAGTCTACAGGGTGTGGGCTACCCAGATATGTGAGGTTTGGACAGAGTCTCCTGAGAGCCATTGAGACAATTGTTTCAGCAGCCATGCCTTGGGGCAGGACCCTGTCTGTTCTCTTCCTCTCTGCAGTCTCTCTCATTTCTGTGGTCTGCGAGCCTCTCTCTCGTTGACCATCCAGTAATGTAATATCTGTCAGTGCCTCCTCCGTACAGAAAGTGCTTAAAACTTCAGTTGTCCATCTCACAAACATATTCTGCTCATTTTCCACACATCAGGCAACAAGCCAGGTTAGAGATTTTAAGGCAGAGCCTACTGCCCTGGAGTTGAAAGACCTACAAAAATAATGCTAATTTTCATAATAATGCCTGCATTCATAGTGTCTGCCTATTGTGGAACCCAAAGGCCCTCGGGCACAGCAGAGGTGAATGGTTGTAAGCAGGCAAACTTAGATACCTGGGCCCTGTGAGGGAGGAGAGTCCCGGGTGCTCCTGCAGGAAGGGTCTGGGTTGAGTGGAAACTCTGGAAGCCTGGCCGATGGTGATGGGGAATATACAAAAGAGAACGAAGAAGCCAGAAGGGAGGACAGAGGGGCCAGCTAGGCAGACTGCTTCTCTCCATGAGTTGTTACATTGCATTTTCATGGGGCTCTCTAAGGCGGTGTCACTTGATCCTTATGAGTGAATATCTTAGCCAGGCACCCAGAGCTAGGGATGGTGAGGATCATTCTGACAGTTGTAGAGGTGAAGACACATGAGCAGTATGCCCAGAGGAACATGTGCAGTGTGTAGCAGAGCACTTCTCACTTCTGAAATCCCCATGATTTACTGAATGGCCTCCCTGGCCCAGGAAGGGGCAGGATCCACCCTCTGCTCCCCTGAGGCTCCCACATTTCCTGTTTCACCAGGGGGTATTGCCTGCTCTGGCCAAGAGGCTAGACTCACAACTCAGTCTCGATGGCAGCATGACCCCATTGCCTGTGGGTGGAGCAGACTGTGCTGGTACAGTGCAGTCTGGCCTTTTTGCTTCTTAATTTGAAGGAGCAGAAGCTGTTAAAAACAAAGGACCAAAGAAAGCAGCCCCAGGAATGAATGCTCAGAGTGGGTGGGTGTAGACGGTTGTGTGCTCACGTGCACGGGCTGGTGAGTAATGAGCTGAGAAGGAGCAGCTGCCAGCATGCCAGGCAATGATGGGTGCCAGTCCCCAGTCAAAGGGGCTCTGAGGGACCTTCTAGGGTGCCCTCCTCTCTCGGATCATCACACAGTAAATGAGATGATCCCCGCTGACTGCCCAGGAGCCTGCCAGTAACCATTCTAATCTCCCAGGCAGCCCCAGAAGTGAAGTTACAGCGATGTGGTAAAAACGAGGCTGCATGATCAATGGGTCCCTGGACGATCTCTTCCAGGAGACACAAATGTATATTGTAACAAAACTTTATTTTCTTCCGAAAATTGCCTACGTGATTAATATGGCCTGACACAGGCCAAGCTGTTCAGCACAAAAAGCAGCCATATTTCTTGCTCCCTCTCCGGTGCTGCTTTGCTCACTCCGTTCCTCCATCCCGCCGTCCGTATTCTGCTCTCTCCCCCATTATTCTCAATGTTGTGCAGAATCATGCAAGGCAAAGGGGAAGGCACTGAAATGCACGAGCTCCGGACGCTGTTCCTCTGTTTCCATGTAGTATTTCCGCTGGGGCTCAGACTAAGCATGAAACCAGACTCCCGGGCTCCCCCACAGAATGTGGGTGCTCCCGTGACTGGGCCATGCAGAGTTTGTACCCTAGGTATTCGTCATCTCTTACGTCACTGGGGACTCCAGGGAGGCCCCTGTTCTGTGCCCCTGAGCCCAGCCTGAATGAAAAGCATTCTCCCCTTGCTTTGGGGGTGGGAGAGTTGCTGGGTCTTAGGCAGGTGGTGCCATCACCTGCCCCAGGGAGAGTCTCAGAACCCTGGCAGGAAGAGTTGGGGTGTGCCAGGCCGCACACTCGTATGCAGGCAGAGGACACGCTTCCTTGATTATGATTATTTACATGTGTGTTTTATGTCTTCTAGAATGTAAGCTCCATGAGAACAGGGTCTGGTAGATGTCTCAGTACACATTCCCTCAGGAATAGACCCTGAGAGATTTGAGAGCATTAGTTTTTTTGGGAGGTGGAGAGGGGTGTGGGGAGGTAGCACTGGGAAGGGAAGGCTCCCCCAAAGGGGATGTCATGCAGATTGCTACTGTGGACGATGGGAGCTTCATCCCAAGGGGTCCCTGGGAGCCTTGTAAAACCCACCCCTCAGAATCAACCTGCCAAGGGGCCCAGGGAGCCTGGGTATTTATGCATCACCCTCCAGCGGTCTCTGGATGAGAGCTGATGGGGGCCGGGTAGCTGCTTAGCGGGGCTCCAGACAGAGAAATGCAGGTGCACACAGTGGGCAGTCCGGCAGGTGGGCACTGATGTGGGATGAGGGGTTAAGTGTGGGTACAGCAGCCTGTGATACAGTGGATGTGTGCCTAAGACTGACGTTTCGCATTTGCACAGGGTGCTAAGTTTGGGAGAGGTGGGGCTGGATCCCTTAATGCTCTTCTCCTTGGTTTTATTCTCAGGTCTTAACCAGGAGCGGCCGAGAGAGAACTGATGACTTGTGCCTTGGGAAAACATGTACGAGGCTTGGGCTGAAATCCTTGTTGTGTCAGAAGCAGTCCCGTGCTTTTCGCCTTCCTCTGACTCCACTCTCCTCTGCTCTCCTCCCAGGTGTAAGGAGCTCAAGTACAACAAGGAGCTGCCCCAGATATCCATCATCTTCATCTTTGTGAACGAGGCCCTGTCGGTGATCCTGCGGTCGGTCCACAGTGCTGTCAACCACACGCCGACACAGCTGCTGAAGGAAATCATCCTGGTGGACGACAACAGTGATGAAGGTATGGGGCGGGGCGCCTGCGCCAGCTTCCTGGAGAGGCAGATGCACAAGTATGACATCACGGGGTGGGGGGGATGCCCCTTTTCATTCCAAGTGAGCCCACGTGTCTTTATCTCCTGTTCCCGGGCAGTGGGAGCTGTTTAAGAGGAAGATGGCTAGGCAAACGCTGGCTCATTCATCCTCGAGTCCTCTAGGGCACTTAAGAATAAGTAACTGGTTATGGTTCTAGACTAATTTTCTTTCCCTCTTCCTACTCCCTAAAGAAGATGACATTGAAGGGCTTAATTCCTCTGCACCCCCGACTCCCAACCCCATCTCTGTTGTCTTTTTCTGAGAGGCAAAAGAAAGGTGACATTCTGTCCTGTGACGGGAACTGCTCATCTTATCCTGGGATTCCCCACTGGGCCACTGCGGCTGCAATGACTGTAGGTGGAAATGAGCAGTGTTTGCAGGCCTTTTGGAGTTTAGCTCTGTTAGGAATGGTGGCTTACGTAAAACAATAAATAAATGAAACAAGCAAATATTGGATGGTGATGGCAAAAATCCTTTGAGGTCCTTGGAGACAAACGCCTGGTGTCGAGGTGGTTGGGTGGGTTGGTTAGGCTATTATGCCTTTGTGGCAGCTCAGAGCCTACAGAACTCACTGTGTTACTGCAGGGACAAACCCTCACAAGCTGATGACAGAAAAGCAAGCCAGCTGGGCGGGCGCATGCTTAAGGCTTACCTTCTGAGCAACTGAGGATTAAGGGGCAGGCTGAAGCCCTTGCTATTGCATGCTGAATAGACAAGGATTACCCGTGTGCCTCCTGGTCAGAAGAGGGCGAGCAAGAGGCAGGACAAGCCACAGGCCCTGTTTGAACCCCTTTGTCTTCAGCAGCTGCACGATGAGCCTATCACGTTTCATTGGCCCAACAGCTGAAGTCCCCCTGGCCCTTCTGAGTCAGCAGTACAGTTGCAAGTGAAGAGCCTGAGGGTGCCTGGACTCGGAGATGTGCCACTCAGGCCACTGCCCTCTCCCGGGCCTCCAGATTATGAGGACAGATGGGTCATTTGCTGAATTTTTCACATCCCTATTTTTCTCTGTTCCCTCTGGCCACTTCATTATCTACAGATTCTTCTAAAACTGACATTGGGAGTCTTCTTGCGAGGATGTTCTTCCAGTGCCTTGAAGTCTCTAAGTCATCTGGCAAAGTCTCTCTCTCTGGCAGCTCAGCGGCCTCTCTGCAGCCTTTCTGCACCCACTGCAGACCTTTTGCTTCAGCGGTGCCCCCAGACCCTACTGCTCACCCCTTCCCCCATTTGCTGGCTGAGTCCCACTAGTTCCCCAGGTTCCACACGTGTCACCTTCTTGGCGAAGTCCTTGCTGACATGGTTGTGAGGCCCTCTCTGTGCTGCCTCAGCAAGCTGTGGGTGCTCTAGCAGTGATAGCGCCATGGCTTGCATATCTGCACCTCCGCTTCTAGGCAGGAATCTATTCCAAAGGGCCTGGCTGTTAGCTGAGCCTTGGTGAGTGTCACCCAGGAGGGAGGGAGCGATGAAGCTGGAAGGGCAAGGGGCTGGCGGCAGAGTGGCTGGAGGTGCTGCAGAGAAGAGCTGTCAGCCCCAGAGGAGAGCGCAAACGATGAGCGCTGGACTGAGCTGAGGTGAGGGCTCCCCCAGTGGGGCTGCCTCTCCCAAGGGCATCTCTGTAGAGCCCAGCCAGAGAGGAAGGAATGCAAGCCTAAGCCAGGCCTGGCCAGAACACGAGCCGCAGGTTCTCTGGTAGATGTCTGGTATGCCTTCCCCCCCGACGCAGACCCTGACACAAAGATTTGAGAGCATTTTTGTATTTGGGAAGTGGAGAGGAGAGTGGGGAGGTAGCACTGGGAAGGGAAGGCACCCCCAAAGGTGTATTAGGCAGATTGGTACTGTGGACGATGGGAGCTTCATCCCAAAAGGACTCTGGGAGCCTTGTAAAACCCTCCCCTCAGTCAACCTGCTCAGGGCTCAGGGAGCCTGGGTGTTGATACACCTTTAACACCAGATACTTTCAGGTAGGAACCTCCTGGAGCCCCACCTTGGATGAGATTCAGCTTCTGAAGGTGGAGGGGGTGCTGAGAATTTGCATTTCTCACAAACTCCTGGGTATTGCTGATTCTGCTGGCACCACACTGTGAGACCCACTGAGATAGGTACCATTTCAGTGGCTCACACTTATGGTTTAAATGGAGATGCTGAGTGGGTGAGAAAAAGCAGGAAGAGGTATTTGGTCTAGTCTGACCATAAAGTTAATTCCCATTCATCCTTCCCTGTCCCCCCAAATACCTAGGGTACCTGGAGTGGACCATATTGATGGCATTTCTCTCATTTCTTTCTCCTGCTCTAGCCTCTATATTTTCTCCAGGCCAGAAGTGCCTTTCTTTAATGGGAAGAGAAATTTAACATTTTTTCTTTGTTGAGAATTTTTTCCCTTGTGACTAGTCTTATTGAGCTTTGTAAATATCCTATATACACTTGAAAAAACCCTACACTGTAATCATGGAATTGAATTCCTGCCTGGCATCAATTTTGTCTATCTGACTACGAGTTTATCTTATTACATCTTTTTGATAACGGCGTTTTAACATCTCCTTCTACAGTGACTATTCTTTCCTGTGTTCCTAATAATGTTTGATTTCTGTAGCTTGTTGTCAGTTTCTTTGGCAACATAGATTTGTATCTGCGTGGCTTCATTATTAGTGGTGGTTGTTACCATTATGTAATGCTCCCTTTATCTTCAAAACATACCTTTTTTTTTTTTGCCTTCCATTTACTTTGTTTAGCATTAATATTTTTATCCCTGCTTACCTTCTGTTTCGAGTTTGATTATAACATTTTTTTCAGCATTACCATTTTTTCTGATCTTAAAAGTAAGGCATGCTCTTTGTAGGAAAATTCAAATGTGTCAAAAGCACATATGGTTGGAAAAAACAAATACTTCAGAGACTAGCCAGAAGCAACTGCTCATTTGCCCATGTTCTCACCCTGTTTTTAATGCATGTTTTACATAGTTAAGATCCTATAGTAAAAACAAGTTAGTGTTCTCGTTTTCCACCTAAACTGTGAAGCATATTTCCCTTTTAATTAAAAAAGCTTTAATGAGGGTAGAATGGTCCATTCTCAGGCTGGTCAAGATTAGCTCAGGTGGGAACATAGCCCCCTGCTTCCATGTGTTATCACATCCATTCAAGATAAAAATACTCTTTCAGGGAAAAAAAAGAAGAAGAGTGGCTGAGGGAAGGTGTGAGTAAAGCCAGACAACTGGATCTGTGTGCATAGGCAAGTCAGGGCTTTTCCCTGGTTATTATTTTTTTTTAAGTAATTTGTTTCATTGAGCTTGAATATGGATATTGGCGTAAGTTAAGCCCAAGTACAGTGAAATTCTTTGTACTTTTGTACATTAAACTGAAATCACTCAGATGATTTTGCCAGTGATCACTGCTCACCCAGTCCAGCTGGCACCTCCCGGCTCCGACCCGGCATGTTGCTTGGACACTGTCGGTGGCTTCTTCCTGGCATTCTTCTCTTCCTGAGGCCCGGCAGCACTCTCGGGCTTCTCCTCTACTCGTCCTCCTCCTTAGCTCCCTGCTTTCCCTGGGATCACTCATGATTCTTGCCATCAGGACACTGGGTAGTTCTTTACTGTGCACGTTCTGAACATCCCCAGATCTGTACTCACGGCCCAGAGCAGCTCAGCCTCTGCCCGAGCTCCAAACCTGTGTTCTCTGTCTCCTAGATGGCTATCCAGGGCCCCTCGAAAACCATCACCTCAGTTGGTCCAAGGACTAACTTACCATTTCCCTCCTAGCCTTGGAAACCTGTTTCTTATCCTTATTTCCAGTGAAGAGCTTCACCTTCTTCTCAGTTATCTCCTCATCAAAGACCGGAAGTCTTTCCACGCTTTTCCTCCTGCCTTTCCCACATGCCTCCTGTTAGTTACTCTTGAGTGTGACCCTTCCTGGCCATATCCCAAACCTCAGCATATTTTGCCTTGAAATTTGTTTGAGGGGCTAAAGGTGCACAGAATTATATCAATGGTAATTCTTGATACACCACATCATCTTTTGTTTATTTTCCTTTATTTTAACTGAGATATAATTCACATAACATAGAACACACCATTCTAAAATGTACAGTTCAGTGCCTTTCAGTATATTCATAATGTTTTGCAACTATTGCCACTGTCTAATTCCAGAATATTTCCATTGCTCCCCAAAGAAATCCTGACCCCGTTAGCAGTCTCTCCCAGTTCCTTGGGCAACCACGAAGCTCCTTCTCTCTCTATGAATTTGCCTATTCTGGACATTTGATATAAATGAAATCTTCAATATATGTCTTTTTATGTCTGGCTTCTTTCACTTAACATAAGGTTTTCTAGGTTCATCCAGGCTGTAGCATGTATCAATACTTTATTCCTTTTTATTGCCAAATAATATTTCATTATAGGGATACACCACATCTTCTTTATTCGTTCATCAGTTGATGGACATTTGGGTTTTTCCCACTTTTTGACTATTAGGAATAATACTGCTATGAACATCCATGTATAAGTTTTTATGTGGACATGTTCTCAGTTTTCTTGGATATATATCTAGGAGTGAAATTGCTGGGCCATATGATAATGCTATGGCTAATACTTTGAGAAACCATCAGACTGTTTTCCACAACCAGACTGTTTTTCACAGCACCTGCACCTTTTTACATTTCTACTAGCAAAGTGTGAAGGTTCCAATTTCTTCACATTTCTGACCAAAATTTGTTATTTTCCGTCTTCTTTAAATTATACCCGGCCTTTAAATTAAAACCCGGGTTTTATTTGCATTTCCCTAATGACTAATCATTTGAGCATCTTTTCATGTGTTTATTTGCCATTAGTCTATCTTATTTGGAGAAATGTCTATTTAAATCTGTTGCCCATTTTGAAAATGGGTTATTTGTCTCTAATTTTTGAGTTGTAATTGTTCATTATATATTCTGGGTATGCATTCTTATCAAATATATTCTGTAAGTATTTTTTGTTGTTGTTGTTGTTGTAAATGCATCTGCAACTATTTTCTCCCATTCTGTGGGTTGTCTTTTTACTTTACTGATAATATCCTTTGATGTTAAAACATTTTTAATTATAGTGAAGTTCAGTTCATCTATTTTTCCCTTGGATGCTTGAGTTTTTGGTATCATATCTAAGAAACTGTTGCCTAATCCAAGGGCACAAAGATTTACACCTGTTTTCTTCTAAGAGTTTTATAGTTTTAGCTCCTACATGTAGGTTTTTATTGATTGTGACTTAATGTTTGTATGTGGTTTGAGTTAGGGATCCAAATTCATTTTTTTCCCATGAAGGTATTCAGTTGTCTCATTACTATTTGTTGAAAAGCTTGTTCTTTCCCCATTGATTGGTCCTGGCACCTTTGTTAAATATCAACTGACTGAAATGTGAGGGCTTATTTCTGGACTGTAAATCCTGTTTAACTGATCAATGTTTCTATCTTCATGCCAGTACCAGACAGACTTGATAACTGGTCCTTTGTAGTCAGTTTTAAAATCAGGAAGTGTGAGTCTTCCAACCTTGTTCCTCTTTTCCAAGTTGTTTCTTCTATCTGGGTTCTGTATATTGACCTGTGAATTTTAGGACCAGCTTGTTCACTTCTGCGAAAAGGCAGTTGGAATTTTGTAAGGGATTGCATTAAGTCTAAAGGTCAATTTGAGGAATATTGTCAACTTAACAATATTAACACTAATTCCAATTCCTAAATATAGGGTGTCTTTATATTTATATAGGTCTTGTTTAACCTCTGTCAACAATGTTTTATAGTTTTCAATATACAAATCTTGCTCTTCTTTGGTTAAATTCATTATTAAATTTTTAGGTTTTTGATGCTATTTTAAATGGAATTATTTTAATTTCATTTTTGGACTTTTCATTGCTAGTGTATACAAATGTAGCTGATTTTTGTATATTGATCTTGTATCCTTCTATTTTTCTAAATTTGTTTATTAGCTCTAATAGTTTTGTGCATGTGTGTGTGAGTATGTGTTTGTATGTTCTTTAGAGCTTCCTATATATAATGTCATTTCATCTTCAAATAGTGATAATTTTGTTTCTTACTTTCCAATTTTTTTATTTTTTATTTTGCTGGGGTGGGGAAGCTTAGTTTCCCTGGCCCTTCTATTATTAGCTTGGTACAAAAGTAACTGTGGTTTTTGCAATTATTTTTAACCTTTAAAACCACAATTACTTTTGCACCCACCTAATATTTAAACTGTACTTATTGATAAATGCTTGCTATTCTGCCATGTCAGGAACGAGAGCATTGACCCATGTGCTTTCGTAAGAGTTTACAACAGCCTCTCTGGAAAAGATGTGGCTAGGTCATGAGACAGCTTAGGGAAGCATAGGGCTCATTCACACAGGGACATCTGGCAGGGCTACTGTGTGAGCGAGGTCCTGGGCATAAGGCATAAATCTGGACTATGGAATGGCTGCTCTGTGATTTCTGCCTCTGACCTCATCAAGGCAGACTGCCTACCCATGGAGGAAGTCAGAGCAGACCACATCTGAGGGATGCAATGAAAGCTCTCTGCTGCTCCAGGCAGCAGGCATGTAGAGAGAGCTCAAACTTCATCAGCCTGTGTTGAGAACATCCAATTATAGGGAAGAAAGGGACAATCTCTCCTCATTCAGACATTTCAGTCATCAGAACAGCAAAGATGACAACAATTAATAAGATTCAATGTTGGTGAGGATACAGAGAAAAAGACACACTCATACACTTTTGGTGGTCGGTACCTCGTATCTGGAGAACAAATTATCAATTCATATTAAAAGTTCTTGTCTCTTTCAGAGAATCTATCCTCAGCTTAAAGGGCAGTAAGTTTCCAGAGAGCTAGTACCTGAAACTTTCAGTGTGTGTGCCTCGGGCACCCTGCTCTGCGACGGGCATGTTGCCACCGTGCCCATACATCATGCCACCTTGGACGCCCCTGTAGCACGCTCCTGAGCGTCTCCGAGCACCCTTGCATGCTGGACTCCATGCCTTTCTCTTTCTTGGTTTACCTGCTTATTTTGGTAAAATGCACAACTAGGAGCCTCTTAAGAAAGACTGGAGGAAGATACAAATCTTTTGAGATCATCCATATCTGAAGAAAGCTTTATTCTAATCTTCTATGTGAATGATGCCTGGTTGGGTTAGGTATAACCTTCTTTCAGAATTTTGATGGTTTTGCTCCATTATCTTCTGTCTTTCAGTGTGTTTTAAAAAGAACCAAAGGCATTCAAATTCCTGATCTATTACTTTTTTTCCTTTCTGGAAGCCTGTGGAATCGTCACGTTGTCCCCAAAGTTTTGCAATTCACCATGATGAGCCCTGGGGTAGATCAATTTTCAACCACTGGGCTGGACATTTAGTAGCTTCAGTCTGGAATCTGATGTCTATCAGTTTTGGGGAAACTTCTTGGAATATTTAACTGATAATTCCACTGCATTATGTCTCTTTTCTCTCTTTTAGCACCTCCCATTATTCCACCCCTGCTTTTCTTTTCTCAGCTATCTTACCATTTTGTTCTGCTTTGTTTTGCTTTCTTTAATTTTATCTTCCTTCCCTTCTATTTAGTATGATTTTTATATCTGCTATCATGGTTTTACTTCTAATTGCTCATTTTTATTCTCTGAAAGTTCCTTTTTATAGCATATTATTTTTATTTAATGGAAGCAATATATTTTCTTATCCCTTGGAGGATATTAATAATGTTTAATTTTGTTTTTTAGTTTTTCTCCTTTCATATTCTGTTTCCACAAGTTGCTTTTTTCTTTATATTATTTACTTTATGTCTCCCATGCTGCACACTTTCCTTGGGTGTCCAGGATCATGTTGACTGCTCATGATTACCTTTTAAAAAGTGATTAGGTAGTCCCAGGGCCTTGGCCAGGGGAAATGGAGAGTTATTGTTTAATGGGCACAGAGGTTCAGTTTGGGAAGATGAAAAAGTTTTGGAGATGGTTGTACAACAATGTGGGTGTAGTTAATACCACTGAACTGTACACTTAAAAATAATTAAAATGGAAAACTTCATATTATGTATTTTACACACACACACACACACACACACTGAGAGTTTGGGTTGGGCTTACTGGTTTTGACAGCAGAGACGTCTGACACACCTGTCGCTGTGCTTACCCTGTGAGTCTGCTTTCCAGCTTCCCCAGTGTTGCGGTCGTTACCTCTTGTGTTTTCCCTGACCTGGGCAGTTATGGGTTTATTTTATTTTTTTGAAAATCCCTTTACTGTAGTTTTCAGTGTGTTTTGACTAGAGGACGATGTCAGATTCATGAGTTAAATTCATCATCTCATCCTGAAAGTTGCATATTCATTTTTAAGAACTTTTAATATGGATTGATAAATTGCTCGCCAGATACTGTCCCGTGAAAAATGTGTGAATGTATCTTTTCCTCTGTATCCTCACCAACACTGAATCTTCTTAATCGTTGTCATCTTTCATGTTCTGATGACTGAAAAATGATGTATCATTTTTAAATCTGCATTTTTTTAAATTAAAGTTTATTGGGGTGACAATTGTTAGTAAAATTACATAGATTTCAGGTGTACAATTCTGTATTACATCCTCTATAAATCCCATTGTGTGTTCACCACCCAGAGTCAGTTCTCCTTCCATCACCATATATTTGATCCCTCTTACCCTCATCTCCCACCCCTCCCCCTTACCCTCTGGTAACCACTAAACTATTGTCTGTGTCTATGAGTTTTTGCTTCTTCATTTGTTTGTCTTGTTCCTTTGTTGCATTTTTTACTATTAGTGATAATGAACACTTTTTCATGTGTTTGACTGTTTCTCTTTGTAGGGATTTGCCTATTGATGGACCACTTATTCCTTTTTTCTATTGAAGTATTAATCTTTAATCTTATTGATTAAAAAAAGCTTTGTACATATTGAAATCCTTTTTACAGGTATTTCTCTCAACTTGTCCTTTTCACTTTAATTTGCATTATTTTTTGACAAATTTTGCATTTTTATATAATCAAATCAGTTTTTTTCTTTTGAGATGTCCTGACAAAGTAATTCATTATCCCTAGATGGCACAAATACTCAAGTATGTTTTCTCATAGACAAATACTTCTTTTCAAAATAAATTCCAAATAGATTAAATATTTTTACATTATGGTATGAGAGTTTTACCATAGAGATTCTTGTCTCAAAGTCTGGTTATCTCAATGTATCTAATAATCGATCCTTTAACCACTGATTTGAAATTTCTGGTTTTCATATAGTGTTTTAGATTTGTAAACACTGAGGCTGAATCACATGAGGACTGCTTGGTTATGGAAGAGGGTGAAGAGGAGGGTGGAGTCAAAGGAGATGCCCAGGGTCCTGGTTCCGGTGACAGGGTGGGTTTTGGTGTCATTCGTTAAGAACGGAATGTGGTAGGAGTGGTGGGTTTGGGCCAGGGATCCAGTTAACTTTCTTGGAGATGTTATCCAATTCCTGTGGAAGTTTGGTGCGCCTTCACCTAAGGAGCTACTTCGTCCTCCAAGTTTCTCTTAAACTAGTATAGGCTGCTTCATTTCTACTATTATAATCCTGAATACATTTTAAGATAAGTCTTATCAACATTTTTAACTACTGTTTTAAAAACATACCTCCGTACCATCGTTGTCCTTAAGCAATAGCATATGGAGGAAAATGTGGAATCAAATCCTGTGTGGTCTGGGCCAAGGACTAACCTTTCCTGATCTTGAGCAAATTGGTAATCACAGTGGCTTTTCTGCAGGGTGTAAATCATGAGGTGGAGAGAGAATTCTTGGAAACGCCTGTAGTTCAAATCCTGGCAGTACACTGGAGGGCGTAGCTGTTCAATGTGCTCAGGGTATCATCTGATTCACTAGCCCAGCTCTCTGCTTCTGCCTCACCCCTGTGGGAAGCCTTTCCCAATTTTTCAGCTGCGACCAGGTTGGGGGCCCTTTGCCTCTGCTCCCGGGCACCAGTGTGTAGTGTGGCACAGCAGTTGGCATGCTGTCTTACATTGGCATACTTGCCCATCTCTAAACTGTAAGATCTCTGAGGGCAAGAACCATAGCTCCCTCTCTGCTGTGTCCCCAGGGCCTGCACTCTGCTGTGTATAGTGATTGCTGAACAGGTTAAGTTCAACTGCACAAGTGCAAAGATATTTTTTTTTTCTGCTTTCTCTAACTCCATCCTGGGAGTCATACATTTGGCATTATTGTACATATTTTGGCTTCTACTCTATAGTTATTTTGGTTTAGAACTCAAAAAATGCCTGTCTCCAATAATGATCCCGCAAGGCTCTTCGTGACCTGGACAGCTGGATACCTGGTCACTAGCGTTTCCCTGTGGAGCCAGCTCAGCCAATGAAGCTGCTCTCTTGGTTGGTGTGCTCGAAGGTTGTAAGCAGGATATCTCAAGTTAGGAAACTTTTTCAGTGGAAGGATATACCCTCTGGACTTCCAAAAGGGGTTGTGGAGGAAGCACACTGGCATTGTTTGCTTTTCTTCTTGGTCTATAATTGAAGAGATAGGAAAAGTCATATGTTTCTGGAAGATAACATTTTCCTGTGTTGTTAAGGCTCCAAGTGGAGTAGCCAAGAGACACCACGTTATCGCACATTTCCATGCAGGGCCAGGCTTCCTTATTTGAACACCACCTGCCTTCCCCTGCTTGTAAAGAGCCTTCCTAATCAGAAATAATACTTGTTTTTGTCCCCAACCAGATCACTGTAATGTGGCAGCATTTGCTCTGTGGGTCTGTAATCACAACTGGGTTTTGCTTTTACATTTCTTCTTGTGCATTTTTAGGCCATAGAAAAAGAGAGGGTAAGTAGGAGAGTGTATGTCTTTACACAGAGATAATGTGAGATCCCCAGCTAAAGCTTCATAGTTAAAGGCTAACTGCCTTTAAAAAACTAACAATCAAAAAAGTCTTGTTATTTTGATTTTAACAAGGTTTGATTAATTGTAAATTCATAAGAAGTTGCACAATGTACAAGACGTCTCATGTACTTTTCACTCAGTCTTCTCCAACAGTTACATCTTGTAAAACTCTAGTACATTATCACAACCAGGAAACTGATTTTGGTCAATCTATGGAACTGACTCCCACCTCACTAGTTTAACATGAAAGTGTGTGTGTGTGTGTAGGTGGGTAGTTCTGATGAACGTGTGTGTGTAGGTGGGTAGTTCTGATGCATGTGTGTGTATAGGTGGGTAGTTCTGATGAACGTGTGTGTGTAGGTGGGTAGTTCTGATGCACATGTGTGTGTGTAGGTGGGTAGTTCTGATGCATGTGTATGTGTAGGTGGGTAGTTCTGATGAACGTGTGTGTGTAGGTGTGTGTAGGTGGGTAGTTCTGATGCATGTGTGTGTATAAGTGGGTAGTTCTGATGAACGTGTGTGTGTAGGTGGGTAGTTCTGATGCATGTGTGTGTGTAGGTGGGTAGTTCTGATGAACGTGTGTGTGTAGGTGGGTAGTTCTGATGCATGTGTGTGTGTAGGTGGGTAGTTCTGATGAATGTGTGTGTGTAGATGGGTAGTTCTGATGCATGTGTGTGTGTAGGTGGGTAGTTCTGATGCATGTGTTTGTGTAGGTGGGTAGTTCTGATGAACGTGTGTGTGTGTAGGTGGATAGTTCTGATGAACGTGTGTGTGTAGGTGGGTAGTTCTGATGAACGTGTGTGTGTGTAGGTGGATAGTTCTGATGAACGTGTGTGTGTAGGTGGGTAGTTCTGATGAATGTGTGTGTGTAGATGGGTAGTTCTGATGAACGTGTGTGTGTAGGTGGGTAGTTCTGATGCATGTGTGTGTGTAGGTGGGTAGTTCTGATGAATGTGTGTGTGTAGATGGGTAGTTCTGATGAACGGGTGTGTGTGTAGGTGGGTAGTTCTGATGAATGTGTGTATGGTGTGTGAGGTGTATGTGTAGGTAGGTAGTGCTGTACAATTTTATCAGATCTGTAGGTCCCAGTCACCACCACCACAACTGAGTACAGAACTGTCCCACCACCACAGAGCTCCCCTGCTGTTCTTTCATAACCACACCCAGCCCTACCCTCATCCCTGACCTCTGACAGTCCTAATCTGTTCGCTATCTCTATACTTTTGTTATTTCAAGAATGTTTTATAAATTGTAACATACGGTACATAACCTTTGTCATTGGCTTCTTACACTCAGCATAAGTACCTTAAGACCCATCCAGGCTGCTGTGTACAGGGTCCATTCTCCTTATTTCTGCTTAATGTTCCATGGTGTGGGTTTACCAGTTTGTCTAACCCTTTGCTTATTGAAACATTTGGGGGTTTCAGTTTGGGGTTTTTACAAATGAAGTTGCTAAGAACATTTGTGCACAGATGTTTGTGTGAAAATAAATTTTCATTTCTCTGAGATAAATGCCCAAGAATACAATTGCTTGAGTTATGGTAAATGCTCAATGCTTATGGTAAATGCTTATGTGGCATCCCCTCTAAAAAAAATAAATAAATCTCATTAATTTTTAATCTTCCAGCCGAGCCTCCAGTGGAGGAAAAGTTTTCATTTTGTCATTGGAGACCATGGTGCTAAGAGGAATGTGTTGTATTCCAGCAGTGATCCAAAAAGTGTGTTGAAAGTTTTGCCCCGTGATCAGACTTTGGCTGCCCATTAGATTGGAACTCAACAATATAAGAATGCCAAGGGAAAGTCAGACCCAGGTGCTCAAACATGTCCAGGGTCCTCTGTCCGGGGTTTCCAGTGTCTCAGCCCTTCCTTCCACTGTCAGCTGGTGCAGACCAGCCACCTCCAGTTCTCCAGGCCATCTGGAGTGAAATATCGCTGTGGAAATGACCCAAAGTTGATGCTTAATTGCAGCTTCAGCTGTTGGAGAGGACCAGACCATCTCTCTAGGGTAATCCCAGGGACGGGAAATAGTACTCTAATCTAGGTCCCATGCCCTTCGTCAGATCGGTCAACTGTGGCCAAGAAGGCAGGGTCATGCAGAGAACCACCACGCCCTAGTAACCGTGGGGCAAAGTTCCAGAAAGGGAGGGGCTGTGTGCAAAGCACTCCGTGGACTGCTAATGTGATAACACCCATGAGATTTGTATGTGGTATTCCTACAAGGTGGGGAAACAAATGAGGCCTTTGTGAAGGATGAAATAATGGAATAAATGATCAAAAGGAGGTGACCCTTGAGTTAGACCAAAAGAGACAGAATTTTGACATGTGGAAATGACAGTGGAGGAAAGTACAGGAATCCAGATCTCGAGGCAGGGATGCTTGGGGCATATCGAGGAAGTGTGCAGATGGGATCAATATGTAGGGCTTGATGGGAGGCTTAGAGGTCAGCGAGTCCCAGTCAGAGATGGAGGGCCGGCCCTGGGCCACAGGGCTGGGGAGGGACAGTGGGAACAGGCAGGTCTCTGCTGTTCTCTGATAGTGGTAAGTGATCAGCCAGCCTCCTCTGAGCAGGAGGGATGGGGGTCAGCCAGGCTGATCATGTGAGATGGAGCTGTGGAGCCAGGAAGTCTGGGGGTTGGTGGAAGTAGTTGTTAGGAAGACCAGGTGTGGCCGTTTTCACCTTTGTTCCCAGAAGAGCAGCCTCCCAGTTTTGATCTGATTTTATTGAAAAAGTGAGGTGACATTGACATGAGTGTCTCTAGATCACTAGCTGTGAGCTCTGGGTGGCTCTCTGGCCAGAGGCACTTTGGCCTTAGGCTGTGGTATGGGTCTGGGAGGGCCTGCCCCAGAGACCGGGACACAGCCAAGAGCAAACCCTCTGATGGCTGCCTTCAGAGTCAGGAGTCTTGCCTGGCCGCTCCTTTCCTTCTTTTCTTACCTACATGGGGCACAGTGAGCTGTCTGGACTCAGTGGCGCCTGGTGACTAATTACCCCTGCAGGACATCCAGGAACACCTGAGGGCTCGACACAAATGCAAAGATGACATGACAAGCCATCCCCTCACCTTAGCTAACTGATCACATGTCTTCTTGTGTCTTGAGCACACCCTCTGACACTGGGAGAGGACCATTGATATCCATTTTTATAAAAAAAGATGAAGTTCGGAGAGGCAAGTACCTTACCCGTGGTAGCATAGCCAGAATTTCCCAGAATTGAGGCTCCAGCTCAGTAGCCCCAGTCCTGGAACCAGGCCTTCCACGCTCCCCCCGCCCGTCCCCCCACAAGCCTCCCTTCCTACGGTGCATCCTCCTCCCTTCCAGTTGAGCACTGACTCCCTTCCCCGCACCCTTACCAGATTCATCTCTTTGCTTCCCAAGACA
This sequence comes from Rhinolophus sinicus, assembly GCF_057876585.1. Taxonomy (NCBI): domain Eukaryota; kingdom Metazoa; phylum Chordata; class Mammalia; order Chiroptera; family Rhinolophidae; genus Rhinolophus; species Rhinolophus sinicus. Next base: position 97,768,817 of record NC_142503.1, read on the forward strand.
TGTCTACTCTCCCTTCACCTGTGCAAAACTATACACATAATAAAAATGAATAATAATTTTAACCATTATTGAGTACTTGCTATGTGCCAGACCTTGAGCTAAGCACTTAGCATGCGTTCCCTTACTTAAATACCCAACAGCCCTAATGGGTAGGGACCATTATTATCCGTATTAGCTATTTCCCCTGATGTCAACAGCAGCTCAAGGTGAATGCTCCTGACCAGGTGTGTCCCTGCCTCCCCAGGTACGCCCAGCTCACTGTAAGAGCATACAATGTACCTGTCCCCGTGGCACCCTTCTTCCGTGAGACCATTCCACTTCCATCTTTTTCTAGACCAAACAGTTCCTGCCCTGTGCACTTTCTGTGCACCTAAAATCAGTCGTATTTTTGCAGGTATTTAGTCCGAATGAATGTGATGTGTGGGAATGCTGGGGGTGATGATGGGTTGATAGTAGCAGAGCAGCTATTCAGCCAGCACGTTCCCGGGTGGCTCCCGCCCACATGGGTTCTGACTGGTCGCTGCCAATGTGACTGGCTGTTACCTATCTTGATAGTCTTCTGGGTTGGAAGACACATGTTAGGTTCTGCAGGCCTTTTGGGCCCTAATAAAAGCTGCTATTTATAGAACAATTTAACATGCATCATTTTTAGTGAGCATGCATTAGCGTTTTCCTTCTGCATAGGCTCCCTGCTGCCTTTGACCTTGGAGAATTCCTGGTTCTGAATACAGAGGCCCCCAATGCTTGAGAAGGGTGGGCTGAGCAGATGCCTTGCTCTAGTTATTCCATTTCTGTCTGCCAACTGTGTTTAAAGAAAACCGGAAGTAACCAAGCATCAAGATGTGACCCTTTTCTCCCCTGGACTTCATGGTCTGTGTGCTGTTTTGCTCTCCCCCCCCCTGCCACTTAATGACTGTGACTTTTGCTATTTCAAGAGGTTGGCCAGCTTCACAGCTTTCAGAATCAATATCGCAGTAAATAAGAAACATGATGAAAGAAAAACACACTGCAGCCTGTAGGCAAATTTTATCGCTTAAATTCACACGTTATTATTAGAATGAGCTGCAAATACCAGACTTTCAACTGCCTTTTGATGGGGCAAGATAAGAGAATGCTCCTGTAATTTGGGGCAACAAGTTGGAGGCATCACGGGTAGGCATTATGATGGTTTCCTGTTGGTTTGGGCTACTTATATCTATTTTTTTAAAGGTGAAATTTAAATGGAAGCAGTGGGAGACAGGAATTTAACAAAGGAATTGAAAGCAGAGATGGCTTTTCTTTCCAAAGCGTCTCTTATGAATGCATGACTCTGTGATATATTTAGTTTAACACTTTGGTATTGTGCCTCACATCTCTTTTCTTGCTTCTTTTCGTCTTTTGCTTCCTTTTGTCCTTGCTTTGATCTTGCCTTTAAAATGCTTTCATACGTGGCAAAAACATCCCTTTTTAATCTCCCCGTTTTTCCTGAAGTTTCTTGTTCTTGCCTTTTTTGTTCCCATAGTTTGAAAATGCACTATTTAATCCACATCGCTGAGAGATGCTCGAGAATGAAATTTGTACTGTAGCTGCCTTCCATGTTATTTCAGCCTGCATTTTCACATGTTTACTTCCTGTCCATTTATGTTCTTGAAGGCCAGAATTCAGAGCTGACAGGCCCGTGCAGTAGAAGTGGAACTGTGCTGTGTACCTGCTGTCCCTTCAGACTTTGGTGACACTGGAGAAGTTGGAAGCCCAGCCTGTTCAAAAGGGATGCCCATCCCTTTTGAGCCCCTCCATCAGCACTGGGCTTCTTCTCTGGAAAGGGCCAACCCCTGTCAGAGGACAGCTGCCTAGAAAGGTAGATGCATGTGCCAAGCCCAGAGCAAAAGTGTGGCTGCCTCAGAGTTACAGAGAGAGCCAGTTCCAGGAGAAAGGTAGGTCTGGCTTGGACTCCCAATGTGCGAGGCACAGTTACACGCGAGCAGATGAACAGCTTCCGATTCCATGGGAATCGTATCTACTAGAATCCAGTAGAATATCTAGGAGTGCGGGCATGTTACTTACTAGCTATGTAGTTTTTAGCAAGGCATTTCCCGTCTCTGTGCCTCAGTTTCCTCATCCATAAAATGGGACTGATACTACCCCTTATCTCACAAAGCCGTTATGAGGGTAAAAAAAGTTGATATAGGTAAAGTAGTTACAACAGTAAGTGTCACTTAATTAGGACTCAGTAAATGTTAAAACAAAAATTGTGGGATGTTATGAGTTTGCAAGGTAGATTATTTTCTGGTTAAATATGAAAGGGGAACTAATCTGGATAGTGTTTCAAAGCATTTCATGATTAGCTGACATTTTTAGTCAGCTTGGTTAGCAATTTTGGGATATAAATATTTCATTATAGATACAGATAGGCATAGTGTTTAAAATGTTTGAAAAGTAGTGATTGTTAGCAAAAAACAACAACAAAAAAACAACAACTTTGCATCTGGAAAGTCAGCCTCACCAGGGTACACCGGCCTGAAGCTAATAAGGAAGCTTGTGCTTTGGGGCCCCTAGAGGCCCGCAGGGAGTGGGGGGGGAGGGGCCGACAGTGTGTGCACATGTGCATTTGTTTTTGAAAAATTTACAGAAGAGAGATTTTTCTTTTTCTTAAAGAGGATCCTCAAAATTGTATAAACTTCAGGTCCCACAAAACTTGGATTCATTTCTGAAACTTTCTATGTTCATTTGACAGATGAGAAACTGAGATGTTGCATGACGAGGATATCCAATCAGGTTTCTCCACCTTCCGTTTTTTAATTTTAAAAGATAATTTTTTTGAATTTAAATTTCTTAATTGAGTCAATCTGACAAGTAACATTGTGGAAGGTATTCAGGGTGTTACTTTGACACATTTATGTATTGTAATATGATTGCTGATGCAGTGATATTTATCACATTACATAGTTACAGAGGTTCCTCTACTTACAATGGATTGACGTCCTGATAAATCTATTTTAAGTTGAAAATATCCTAAGTCAAAACTGCATTCAATACACCCAACCTACTGAACATCAGAGCGCAGCCTAGCCCACCCTAAACGTGCTCAGAACACAATATCCAAAAGAACTCTGGCAACCCAGCACACTAGGGTCCCGGCTGTGTACCCTGCTGTCCGCAGGGCAGGCTGGGAGCAGGGGCTCACGGCCGCTGCCCAGCATCACGGGAGAGTATCGTATGGCGTATCACAAGCCCAGGAAAAGATCAAAATTCAAAATTCAAAATACGGTCTCGACTGACTGCATATCATTTTTGCACCATCGAAAGTTGAAAAATCGTAAGTTGAACCAGTGTAAGTCAGACATCATCTCTATAGTACGATATTATTGTCTGTATTCATTATACTGTGCATTACATCTCTATGGCTTATTTACTACTCGCTATAAGTTTGTTCCCTTAAACACCATCAATCTTATTCCCCACCCCACCACACCCCACCCCCTGGCAACCACCATTTCACTCTTGTGTTTTATAGGTTTAACATTTTTAGATCCCACACCTAGGAGATATCATACAGTGCTTGTCTTTTTCTGTCTGAGTAAAACATAATTTTAAAAAATGTATTATTGGCCTTTGTATGGCTACTTTCATACATTTGGTTTGCTGGTTATTTTAAGCATAAAGGTATCTTGGGGATACCTGAACATCAAGGTGTTTTAAGTCTATTTTTTGTGTTCTTTATATGACATCATAACTGATTCTCACATGTACACAATATTGAATATGTTACATATCTCATTAAAAAGGACACTGCAGAACTAGAGTCTCATGACTAATGTCTGTGCTAAAACTCTGTGTTGAACAACACGCTGTTCCCTGAGCTATCTTAAGGTCCTCAATCTGGAAATTCCCCTCAGGGAACCAGGGAGCTGAGGGACGAGGTGAACATAGATCCAAGGTCTGGATCCGCCCCTCAGAGAAGTCAGAACTGCCTTCACTGAATTTGGAGGAGCTTTCGGAATGAGCTTCCAGTCAACCACATAACCAAAATGGGGTTCAGAAAAGCTAACTGGCAACAGAATATGGAATTGGATCTTCACCAAGGCCTAGGGGTTTAAATTCACACCAAAAAACTCACTTCACCTCTCCCTTCCACCTTCACAGTTGACTAGGGCTTACAGACATGAAAGCCACATATTTGTGATTCTTCATAGAGACAGAAAGCAGATTACTGGTTACCAGGGGCTGGGGGAGGCAGGAAATGGAAACTGACAGCTTACTGGGTGCAGGGTTTACCTTCGGGGTAATGAAAAACTTCTGGCACTAGACAGTGGTTATGGTGGCACCACATGTGAATGTAGCAATGTCCCTGAATTGTATACTGATCAAAATGGTAAATTTTAGGTTAAGTATATTTTACCGCAGTAAAAAGCAATAAAAAACATCAGCCAGTGATTTTAAGAAGTTTTGGAGTTGTGTGAGAATCATCTGGAGTGCTGGCCAACCCCACTAATGCCCACTAAATTAGAAACTCTTAGGGTGGGCTTGGGAACCTGCATTTTCACAAGCTCTCAAGGGATTCCCAGGGAGGGATCACACTCTGAGGGACACGAGCTTTGAGACAGGTGTTTCTTGTTTTGTTTTTGCTTGAAACATGCTATACGTGCTATTTTCTTGTCCCAGCTATCACAATCTGTGCATTCCTAGCTAGCAGCATGCCCCAACCTCAGCAACTGTTGGCAGGGAGAAGGGGTGTGGGGGTGACTTTGGCACTGATGACGGCAAAAGTAGTTCTGGTAGAACTGAAGCACTGGTAGTAGTAAGAGCAATAATGGGGTGAGAGCAGACGCTATGAACACGTGGGGTTTTCTTGAGGGACTGACCTAATTGTGAGGTTGCTCCATGCACAGGTGGCCAGCAATCAGGACCCAGTTTTGGAAATGGCAAGTCAAACCCTCGTTCTACAGACTGGGGTCATCTCCAAGGGGCTCAATCTTGCAGACAAGGCAGGACAAGGAGGGCTGTGTAGTGGGGAAAGCGGAGATGGGCAGTGGCGACACTGGATTCGGAACGTCTGCTCAGGATGGATGAGTCTCCTTCTGCACACGCACTGACTCAGTGCAGATGGGGATGGGCTGGGGGCTAACTCTAAGCCAAGCTACTCAGAATGCTTTCGTCAGAACAAGTTCTTGGGCCACACCCCTGACCTCCTGGTGATTCTGGTACAGGTTAAAGTTTGGGAAGCACTCATTTAAACTGCGACTGATTCTCCTGAGTTGCCATACCTTGAGGGAGAATTAGAACATTCAGTTAGTCTCATCATCAAGACTTGATAACTGTGAGGGTTGAGAGGTACGGACATGGCCCAAACCTAGGTGGCATGGCCATTTCCAAGCTCACATCTGTGTGGCACCGAGGTTCGTGTCCTGGTTTGGGGGAGGGGCAAGTGGCGATGAGTCTGCTAGGTCAACATGTGCTTCTGAGCAGGGCTTAGAGACGGGGACTGGGTTGATGGCTTATTCTCTAACATCACTGAAAGCATGGAATATAAATATAATTCCATTATAATGTTTTCTGCTTTAGTTCTCATTATAACTTTCTTGTTGTCAATGTGTACTCCTTAAGTCTGGATGACAGATATTTCTTTTATTGTTAAGGAGCAGACATGTCTCCCTCCCTGTCCCTTCTGATCACAGGCAGTGTTTTCTTCTTCCCTGTTGACTTCTCCAAATGCTGTTTACTAAAATCTAAGAAACAAGGATTTCTAAATGGCTCTAGACCAATTTAGTGTTGGATTTTATAAAGCTGGAAGGTAAACATTTATTTTTGCAGAAAGCAGTTTTTGGTTTTTTTCTCTGAGTTTTTCAGGGAGAAAAATCTTACGTAAACTATTTTTCTTACTGTTACTCTAATGTCCTAGAATGGTTTCTTCTGCTAAAGATGACAAAAGATTGGGGGCACATTGTGATGGTGTGACATTTCTTACCACTGTCAGGTTGGGGATTTGTTTTCTTCCATGGTCCCAAGGTCCTGAGACCTTGTTTGTACTTGGTTAACATGTGGGCTCTCTCACTTTAAGGCGATTTCCAAATCTCAACACACCAACGCCCTCAGGCTGTCACAGTCCTGTTCCACCAGGACCAGCCTTTCTGGAAGTCTCTCTGGAGCTGTCCTACCCATTCTCTTCTTTCCATGCTAACCTGTCCCCATAGAGCTCAGATGCATCCAGAAGGGGATTCCTGTTTTTCACTGGTCCCATCAAGAACCTACTATCAGCCTAGATCAATGGCTCGTTCTCAACTCATTTTCTCCAATGCATTTGATTTTCTTGATGTTGGGCATGGAGTAACAATTGAGGATAAGAACTGTGTCACTTTCAGCCATGCTGGCATTCTGTAAATACCTGTGAAACAAATGCAAGTATCCTTCTTTTGTGAACTCTACCCTTGATATGATTCTGCCCTTAAGACACTATTTCTAGCTAGTCTTATCCTTTAGCTTGTCCCCCTGCCTCCTAAATGTACATGTTTCCCAAAGTGCGGTTCTAATCTTCTTCACTCTCTCTCCTGGAACTGTATTCCTCTCAATACGCCATCATGTCTCACCACTGCGTCCCCACGCTCTGCTTTTTTTTTCACCTTGATTCGGCAATGTACCCCTGAATGTCAGCCTGAATGACAAGCACTCCCCTGTCCCCAGGTGAACTCATCAACTTGTTCTTTCATTTCTCTCTCCTAATTAATAGCATCTTCCCAGTTACCCAGATACTGGTGATTCTGTAACCTAAGTAGATCCAATTCAATGCTTATGTATGTTATGTGTTCTGGAATAGTGAGAGCACATGTTCAAGCCTCTGCTTAACTCAAACACTACCTTCTCCGTGAACGCACTCAGCCAAACTAATTGTTCCCTCTGTGACTCCCTCATAGCACTTTCCCTCTTTGGCCATTAGCTCCATTTTCCTTATAATACTGAATATTGCAGTTTTGTGAACATGTCTCATCTCCTTAACTGCATTGTAAGCATCTTGAAGGAGTGCTCGTGTCTCACTTGATTTTAAATCCAGACAGGGGCCCAGGTCTGTAGCTTCCTAGGTGCTGAGTTACATGCAAGTGCTGGGAAGAGAGGCCTGTTCAGTATTCCTTGTTCTTGAGCATTGCTTGTTGCACGGTGGCATCTCTCTCCGTGTTTCCATGGAAGCCCACAGGCCATCCGTTCTGCTGTGTTTTGAACGTTGTGTCCCTAAACCTTGTAAGAGTGAAGCTGGTGTCACCCCTGTACAGTGAACCCCAGACTTTAAAATGATATTGACTAGCTAAAAAGACAAGCTGTTCTTCATGGGAAGCTACAAAAATGATGCGTATCAATAATATTAATAGACCAATTATTATTAGAAATAACATTTATTGAATGCATATCATTATATGTAGCATCTCATGTATTCTTAACAGCCATAGGCTACTACTAAAGCTTAGGAATTATCCTTTATCCCTTTTACATTTCAAGCCCTTTAATGTCCGCATCTCAGTAGCCTTGAGAAGGGCAGTGGTAATGAACCACATTATCTTTTGCCAAACTTGTAAATGCTTGTCCATCTCTCTACCCTGAAGTATCAGTCACAATCACTGAACAAATGAGGAAACCACTTGTTAGCATGGCCAGGAGCTGACATCCAGGTACTGGGCAAAGCCAAAATGGGGTCCCAGGCTGCCTGGCAGCTAAGGACTAACAGTGCCTTAGGGTCTCCTGGTGGCAGAATGCTCTCTCTGAACGTACGAAGCTTCCCAAATCCCGCCAGCCTCGTCCATCCCCAGTAAGTGGACAGGATTCTACTGCACCATTCTATGGATGCTGTGCCCATGCATGGTCCTTTGCCTCCCATTGCTTGTCCCTTCGTCCCCTGCCCACTCGCCCAGCACTCATTGGGAATAAATGAAAAACCAAGCAGGCATGGTCTGCCTAACCTTCTTCCTAGATTTCTTGTTCCAAGAAATTTAATTAACACACGCCCAACAAACATGTAGTACATGGTTTGTAGAAGCTGAACCTTCTTTGGGCCATCCCAGTCCCATTTACTTGGTTATCCTTCGAATTCATGCTGAGTGAAGAAGCAGAGGGTCCCCACAGCCTGGCTTCTCTACCAGCCCGTCACCAACCCCTAGATGATGGCAAAGATGGTCGCCATACCAGCAGAAACACCAACACAAGTCACTGGTTGAGGGTGTGCTCTGTGCTAAGCATGTGCTAAGACTGTCCTATGTATTTCCAGCTCAGCAGTTCTCAAAATGTGGTTCCCCATAACAGAACTTGTTACAAACAAGGTCTTGTTAGGAACACAAATGCTAGGCCCCCACACTAGACCTTCTGAAAATGAAATGTGAGGGAGAGGCTGGCAATCTGTTCCAACACACCCAAAATGCTGACGTGCTCTCCAGTTTGAGAACCATAGTCTAGCATATAGGCCTGGTTTTCCATCTTGGGCACAACTTCCTCCGGCCCCCTGGGCTGCTTGGAAATCTCTGTCCCGTGCCTTAAACTGACATGTAGGGAAAGAGGGAAAATAATTACTACTACTGGCTACTCAATGTTGAGCGTTTACATAATGCCAGGGATAATTCTAGGCATCTATGTATGTTAACTTGTTTAATGCTCACCACAACCCTACGAGGTCCATACTATTATCATCCCCCTTCTGTAAAGGAGGAAATTGAGGCACAGATTGATTGGTTGAATTGCCCAGGGTCACCCAGGCAATAAATGGTAAGCCTCGGTTCTAAACCTAAGGCAGTCTGACCCCAGTCTGAACTCCTAACCACATGCTATGCCTCATTAGAGGTTTCTGCCCCATCCCATCCAGGTTTCATTTTGTTTCTCCTTTCCAAACGAATACTGCCCTGTATTAGTTTGCTAAGATTGCCTTAACAAATACCACAGACTGGCTGGCTCAACAGAAATTTATTTTCTCACATTTCTGGAGGCTGAAGTCCAACCAAGATCAAGATGTCAGCCATGTTTCTCCTAAAGCCTCTTTCCGTGGTTTGCAGACAGCTGCCTTCTCAAGGTGTCTTCATGTGGTCTCTCCTCCGTGTGCATGCTTTTGGTGGCTGTGTCTGTCCAAAGTCTCTTCTTATGAGGACACCAGTCAGATTGGATCAGGGCCCATCCTTAAGCACCTCATGAACTTAATCACCTCTTTAAAGGCCCTATTTCCGAATATGGTTACATTCAGAGGTATTAGGGGTTAGGGCTCCAACACATGGGTTTGGGGGTGCACAGTGAAGCCCATAACACTCCAGTTCCCCCAAGATCCACACCTTTGGCTGACAGGAACTATTTCATATCTCTGTACCTTTGGGGACTCCCTCACCTCCATCCATCAAAACATCCATCCTCCATATCTCTTCCTGGGTCATAGGGCTGCATCGTTCCCAGGGACAACAGCAGTGACCCAGCGAGGTCAGTCTCTGCCTATGCTGCTGATATATGGCTTTGCTTTGACAAATACCACCCTGTACAACTAGGAAGTGAGAGGTCTGCTCACTGTGTGTACACACAGCCTTTTGGGTTTCTCTAGAGCACATGCAGAGGCAGCATTGTTTCCTGAAGTATTGTTTGTGAACCACTTGCATCTGACACCCAGGCTGCTCCTGGGCCCCCTGAGTGGCCAGCAGCATGAGCCTGTCCTAGGGAACATCTAAGAATCCCCCTCTATCAGCCCTCCTGGCCTCCTATATCTGGTGATTCTTATGTCCATAAAGGTATAAATGTGGAATTAGATACATTTGGCCTGTGTCTCAGCTCTTCCATTACTAGGTATATGACCTTGGGAGAGGACACTGTTTCTTAATTTGCAAGGTGGAATTCATCTAGCTAATTAATTGAACTAATATGGCAACCTCCTAGGGTCACTGTAAGGATTAAATTAGATCATATAAATAAAGCCCTTTATACCCCCCACTTGTAGAAGTGTGTGATCTCTGCTAACATTACTTCTGCCACCATGATAGCATGCCCACTACTGGGCTAAGATTTCCTTTACATCCTAAGACCAAAGCACCAACCCTGTTAACGTTGCATCTGGTGCATGACTATACGTCTGGACCACCCAGGACGAATACTGTAAGGACTGGTGTATGTGCGGGTGGAAACACCCATGTAGCAGTTGATAAACAGGACCAGGAGACAGATGGAGGAATGGGAATGCTGGCCAGGGAGGGAGGGCAGGCCACAAGAAACCTCAGAGGACCTCCGCCAGCCTGCAGTGGTCAGGCCTAAGAGCTGTGTATCTTCAACACAGGAAGGACGTTGCTGTCCTGGGCTGGAATGTCAGACGTCTTCTGACTCACACCAACTGAGTTGTCCTTTCTGTTAAAACTACTAACACATGCACTTTTCTGCAAACTCTGACTTTCCTAAAGATCTGTCTGCATCACAATGGGTTGGACACACATTTTAAATGACATGTTTACAGACCTTCTTGCATTTTGTCATTTGTAGAGGAGCTGAAGGCCCCCTTGGAGGAGTACGTCCACAAACGCTACCCGGGGCTGGTGAAGGTGGTACGCAATCAAAAAAGAGAGGGCCTCATCAGAGCGCGCATCGAGGGATGGAAGGTGGCCACCGGCCAGGTCACCGGCTTCTTTGATGCCCATGTGGAATTCACCGCTGGCTGGTAGGTGCCAAGCCGAATACTAAGGGCACTCAGGACCTGCAGTGTGGTCAGTGGGGGCCAGAATCTGAGAGGTGGGGCACTCTGGCTCTTTCCTCTGGGGCACTGGAAGAATGGAGAAGGGGGGAGGGGTTGAAGCAGAAGGTAAGACTGTAGCCCAGGATAAAACTGAGAGGCAGGGAGAAATCTGTCTGCTGTCTGCTCAGTCCATCACTGTCATCGTCATATGTCCCTCGTGGTTCCTCACTACAGGGCAGATGCTGTGTCTCCACTTTCACTAAGGTATACTACAGGAGTAATCTCCAACCTCCGTGACTGATGACAACACAGATTTCTGTATTGTCCACGTGACAGGTCAGCTGCGGATTGTCTGTGACTCTGCCCTGTATGTACTCAGCATTCTGAGACCAGGGAACATTCCTGTCGAGGATATACCATTTTCGTGGCTCAGAGAAATGAACAACAGCAGAACCTTGCAATGGCTATGAAGGTTTCTGCTCTGATGTGACATGACCACTTCTGCTCACATCCTGTTAGCCAAAGTAAGTCACATGTCCAAGCTAAATGCTGATTTGGGCTGAGAGAGAGAGTATACCCCTTTGCAGGGAGACTCTGTAGGCCACATGGCAATAGGTGGGGTGTCCCCTGGGAGGGAAGCAACTTACTAGCATCAGTTGTACATTATTCACAGACTGGAGGACCAAATTCCTCACTTCAAAAGCACTATTTGAACAAGGTATTCTGTCCCTACGCCCAGTAACTTTCACCACACAGAGACAGGCTCAGCTGAAAGCTTCTGTGTGTGTGGCATCAGACCAGCCTGGAGGAAGCATGGCCCATTCAAGGAGGCAGTGGGACTTTCGATTTGGGGCTGAAGCCAGACCATCTGAGTAGAAACCTGGTTCTGCCATGAGCTGACTAGGTATCCTGAGGCAAGTGACTTAACCTCCCTGGAACTGAGTTTCCTCATTTGTAAAATGGTGACTATAGTATCTATCTCATAGGATTGTTTTGAAATTTACATTATCCAGCATATGTGACATGTTTAGAATGGTGCCTAGCTCAAACTAAGTGATCAATAAATACCAGGTATTATTAGCTCATTAGGAAAAATCTGTGATCAAGGATTAGCTAAGGCAGCATGTAGTCAGTGTGACTTGAATGAGGTGGAGAAGATGGTCTAAGAGTCGAGAGGATGGAGAGAGCATTCCTACGGGGGGAAATTAAGGAAGGCTTCTTGAAAGAGGTGGCATGAGATCTAATAAGACTCCATAGCCGGTCAGACTTCCTGCCAGCAGCAAAAAGGCATTCCTGGAGGACAGCAGAGTGAGTGAAGACTTGGAGGGGGTGGAGTGCTACAGCATGTCTAGAAGCCGCAGAATGTCCATCCCATTTGGCTTCAGCCTAGATGACTTGTGCAAAAGTGTTGAAGGTGGTAAATGGCCCAGCACATATTTTCTTGCTCGTTTTAAATAGAAAGATGAGATGAGCCCACAGGTAATCCAGTAGCTACAAATGAAAAGAGATGGGATGTAGGCCGAGGGTTCTCATTATTCTCCCAAATAATGCAGAGGAATAAGGTTTTCACTTGACTTTTCCAAAGCCTGTGCTCTATGCTAAGCAGGAGATTAATGGCCTGGCTTGTGAGAGCTACCTTCTCCTTCCAGGATATGAGGAATGAGCCCTTCCTACACCTGCCGCTGAGACACACAGTGGCAGGGTGTCTGAACACCTGCTTTTCCCGAAGCCAGCACAGCTACACCTCAGAAGTCCAGAGCCAGCTCCCTGCCTGTCGTCTCCTGCAGCCCTGAGAGGCAGGCTAGCCAGGAGGCAGGATTCTGCCTGTGTTTGCATTTAATTCGTCCCGCCTGCCGTTGCTAACCAATTCAATTAGATCGCTTTGAAGAAATCAATTAAATAATCAATTAAAACAACTGAAATAGTCACACACAAAGAAGCCAGTGAAATGCTTATTAAAACCCAGCTATTAAGGGCAGAAGTGACCTACTTTGGGAGAGGGAAAATACAAGAGGCATCTGCCAGTGCCCTGAGGGGAAACTGAAAATACTGTATAAAACTGTAGTGTAATGCAAATCGTGTAGTCAGGACTGCCTTGCTTTAGCCTTCACTGTCGGTATGAAAGACAGGCCCAGCACTTTCTGGGGCAGAGGCTCTGTTGTTCTGAATTCTTGCTCCAGGCCTCTCCTGCAGGCATCAGTACGTGGTGATTTCATGTGGTCTGTGGTGATCCCACATGGTCTGTAATGATCCCACATGGTCTGTAATGATCCCACATGGTCTGTAATGATCCCACATGGTCTGTGGTGAACCCCATGTGGTCTGTGGTGATCTTGCATGGTCTGTGGTGATCCCACATGGTCTATGGTGATCCCACGTGGTCCATGGTGATCCCACGTGGTCTATGGTGATCCCACATGGTCTGCAGTGATCCCACATGGTCTATGCTGATCTCACCTGGACTGTGGTGATCCCACGTGGTCTATGGTGATCCCACATGGTCTGTGGTGATCCACATGGTCTGTAGTGATCCTACTTGGACTGTGGTGATGCCACATGGTTGAGGGCCTGAGCTGCAGTGCACAGCACTCACTGAACATTGCATGACCCACTGGGGAAAGGCCACTCAGGAGCCTCAGTTCCCATCTGAGTTCCAGTCTGCCCCAAGTCCAAGCTTCAACTGTGTTGCTTCTGGTCATTCCCTGTGGTCTTGGGGGGTGTGCCTATTGAGTGGTGGGCTCCCTCTGGAGAGAGATTTTATTTCTACTTCTCTGTATTTCAGGGCCGAGCCCGTTCTATCCCGAATCCAGGAGAACCGGAAGCGAGTGATCCTCCCGTCTATTGACAACATCAAACAGGACACTTTTGAGGTGCAGCGGTACGAGAACTCAGCCCACGGGTACAGCTGGGAGCTGTGGTGCATGTACATCAGCCCCCCTAAGGACTGGTGGGACGCCGGAGACCCTTCTCTCCCCATAAGGTCTGTGGCAATCAAGCTCTGGTGGCCATGAGTCCCCAGATCCCTGAGAATAGGGGAGCCGAGCGAGGGAGGCTAGGAGAGACTCCTGGAGCAGCTGTGTGTAAATGGCTGCTTTAGGAATCTGGGGTGCCTACCCTCACAGTCTTCTTGCTGAGGGAGGAGACTGCATTTTGCTCCTTTAGCCAAACTGTTCGAGGGCAGCTTATCAAACAGCAACACTGAAAGATTGGAATTGATAGGAAGGCTCACGTCTTTTGATTTTTCTTCATACCTGATGAACTGTGTTCAAGAGCTTTTAAGTACGAGGTTTGAAACATATTAATTCCTGGGGTTCCTTCATACTTGCAACCTTTATTATCATGCTGCTTCCCACTCTTTCTCATGATACAGGAACACATAGAAAAGGAAAATACTTGTCTGGAACCTGGGTAACTGAGGGCCTTGGGCAGCTCTGTAAGACTTGCCCTGGGTCCTCCTAGCTTCCCCTGGAGACAAGGAGGTAGTCCATCATGGCATACCTGCTGGGAAGCTCATATAGAAAGGGTGTTGAAATACGTTGATTTTGATGCCATGTCTGCTTCCCGTGGCTGTTGTAATGAATTGCCACAAACTTTGTGGCAGAAAGCACATACATTTATTCACCTACATTCTAAAGGTAGGAAATCCAAAATGAGGCTTACAGAGCTACACTCCAGATGTCTGTGGAGCTGCGTCCTTCTGGAGGCTCCAGGGGAGAATTCATTTCCTGCCTTTCCTGCTTTTCCTTAGCTCATGGCTGCATCACGCCCCTTTCTCCCTGCTGCCTTCGTTATATGGCCTTCTTCATTCTCACCTGCCTTATATAAGGGCCCTTGTGATGACAGGATTCATAGGTGACTTTTTTTGCGGGGGTAGGGCATTGTTCAGCTCACCACAAATGCTCTGATTTTTAACTAAGACAATACTCGAATTATAGTTAAATATTTTCTGTGAGTTTTAGTTGAGGGCCAAACTAACTCTTAAGATCTTCATGGTTCTGTCTTAAGTGAGAAGAGGTGGGAGAGTCATTTTTACTTTGCCCTAGTCCTAGGGCAGTACTTGTTGGTGTAAAGGGGGATAGTGAGAAGGCCTAGTAGACTAGGAGTAAGAACATTTTACAGGTAGCCATGAAGTTCTTTCTCAGTTTACAAAGTTTTAATAAATAAGAGTAAGATTGTGAGATGTATAGACCCCTTTACCCCATGTGCTCTTATGTTCCTGCTCAAATTGAAAGCTGAAGAATTCCATTAGAGGAGAGCTGCCTATGGGCAAACCTGTGCAACAAGGAAGGTGATTTGGGGGGGGCCATAAGTTCCCTAGCCAGAGATGCCTCACGGCTCAGTTCCCATCCCAAAGTAGACTTTGGCATCTTTGTGCAAGCTACAGGGCCATGCTCTTGGCTTTCCGCAAGTAGTAACATAGACTCATCACTAAGGTGTTATCTGAGAACCAAAGCATAACCTTCAGGATATTTAATATTTAATGAGTGAGATACCATTTCATACCCATTAGCATGGCTACTAGAAACAAAAAACAAAAAGAGAAAATAACAAGTGTTGGCAAGGATGTGGAAACTGGAACAATTGTGCACTATTGGTGGGAATGTATAAAGGTACAGCCACTGTGGAAAACAGTATGACAGTTCCTCAAAAAATTAAAAATAGAACTACCTAGACCTAGAAATTGTACTTCTGGGTATACACCCAAAAGACTTGAAAAGCAGGGTTTCAAAGAGATATTTGTATACCTGTGTTTATAGCAGTACTATTCACAATAGTCAAAGGTGGAAGTCACCCAAGTCCATCAGCAGATAAATGGATACACATAATGCGCTATATACGTACAATGGAATATTATTCAGCCTTTAAAAAGGAAGGGAATTCTGACACATGCTACAATATGGATAAACCTTGGTAACAGTATGCTAAGTGAAATAAGCCAGTCACCAGAAGACAAATTCTATACAATTTCACTCATATGAGGTACACAGAATAGCCAAATTCATAGAGACAGAAAGTAAAATGGTGGTTGCCAGGAGCTGGGGAGAGGGCGGAATGAGAGCTGTTTTTTAAAGGGTATAGAGTGTCAGTTTTGTAAGATGAAAAGAGTTCGGAAATTGGTTACACAATAACATGAGTGCACTTAATTAACACTACTGAACTGTACACAAAAATGGTTAAAATACTAAATTTTATGTTTTATGTATTTTATCATCATTAAAAAATTTAATGGGGAGTGCTTAAAGACCCCATTGGCCCTAAGACTTTGAAGTTCAAATGATGGACTGACAAACAGTGAGCTTCATATTTTTGGCCAAATGATGCTTCGTCCCTGACATACAGGAAGGCTGACCTCCAGTCGTGATATTAAATAAGGGAATGAGGGTGTGACAGTGGTGTTAACAACAGGGGGAATAAGTGGATACAGTGCAGTGCTTTGGGATGCCCAGAAAACATGGCTACCCCTATATCTGTAAGGCAGTAAAGCAAAAATTTAGCTTGTATTTTATGAGTTATGGCAACATTAACAAATGATTAATATGCATTTTTAAAAGACTCAAGGAAGTAATCGTGATCGTGAGTTATTAATTTACATGCATTTCTGATGTACAAAATAGAATCACATACTAATGATCTCTTTTTAATGTATCATACCTTATAACATGCTTAATTTGTTAATAGTTTGATGGAGATATTTAATTGTAAGAAGGAATTTTTATGGCTCTTCTGATGTTATTAAGCAGATACAATATGATTCTTTTTTAAAAAGATTTTTATTAAAACATTGCTAATATACAATATTATATTAGTTTCAGGAGTACTCCGTAGTTATTCAACAGTACCCACCTGGCAGTTTACATAATTATTACCATATTATTGATTATATTCCCTATGTTAAAGAAGTGATCATCATGATAAGTCCAGCAACCATCTGACATTGTACCACGCTATCATGATATTATTGAATATATTTCCTATGCTGTATATTATACCTCAAGACTTATTTGTTTTATATCCGGAAATTTGAACCTCATATTCCCCTTTATCTTCCCCCTCTTTTAATTTTTCAATTAGAATTAACATTCAATATTAGTTTATATTAATTTCAGATGCACATGATAGTGGTTAGACATTAATATAATTAACGAAGTGATCCCCCTGACTAGTACTCACCTGGCACTATACATAGTTATTACCATATTTTTTATTATATTTCCTATGCTTTACTTTACATCCCCATGACTATTTTGTAACTACCAATTTGTATTTCTAAATTGCTTCACCTTTTGCACCTTGTCCCCAATGCCCTCCCATCTATCACCCCGATAAATCTAGTACCTATCTGACACTATACATAATTATTATATTATTGACTATATTCCTTATGCGATACCCTACCTCTCCATGACTACTATGTAACAACAAATATGTATTTCTTAATCCCTTACTTTTTTCACCCACCCTCAACTCCCTCCCATCTGGCAACCATCAAAATGTTCTCTGTATCTATGAGTTTGTTTCTGTTTCATTTGTTTGTTTATTTTGTTCTTTAGATTCCACTTATAAGTAAAATCATATACCATTTGCCTTTCGCTGTCTGACTTACAACACTCAGCACAATACCCTCTAGACCATCCATGTTGTTGCAGATGGCAAGATTTCATTCTTTTTGTAGCTGAGTAATATTCTACTGTGCATATGTACCACCTCCTCTTTATCCATTCATCCATCCAGGGACACCCAGGCTGCCTCCACATCATGGCAATTGTAAATAATGCTGCAGTGAAAATATGAATGAGCGCATACCCTCGAATAGCATTTTGGGCTTCTTTGGATAAATCCCTGAATTGGGATTACTGGGTCCTTCTTTGTCTCTTCTTATATATAGCCTTTGTTTTACAAATAATGTCTAATATAAGTGTTGCTATCCCAGCTTTTTGTTTATTTCCATTTTCATGAAATATCTTTTTCCATCCCTTTGCTTTCAGTCACTGTGCGTCTTTCAATCTGAAGTGAGTCTCTTGTAGGCAGCATATGTATAGGTCTTATTTTCTTATCCTTTCAGCCACACTATGTCTTTTGATTGGAGCATTTAATCCATTTAAATTGAAAGTAACTGTTGATAGGTATGTAGTTATTGCCATTTTATTATATGTCTGCATATTTGCATCTGAAACAAGTCCCTCTAATTTTCCTTGTAATACTGGTTTGGTGGTGATGAACTCCTTTAGCATTTTCTTGTCTGGGAAGCTCTTTATCTGTCCTTCAATTCTAAATGATAGCTTTGCTGGGTAGAATAATCTTGGTTATAGGTCTTTGCTTTTTGTTACTTTGAATATTTCCTGCCAGTCCCTTCTGGCCTGCAAAGTTTCTGTTGAGAAATTAGCTGATTTGGAAGCCAATGGGAGCTTATGGGAACTCCCTTGTATGTAACTAACTGCTTTTCTCTTGCTGCTTTTAAGATTTTCTCTTTGTCTTTAACCTTTGGCATTTTAATTATGATGTGTCTTGGTGTGGGCTTCTTTGGGTTTATCTTTTTTGGGACTCTGAGCTTTCTGGGCTTGTATGTGTATTTCCTTTGCCAAGTTAGGGAAGTTTCTCATCATTATTTCTTCAAATAGGTTTGCAATTTTTTGTTGTCTCTCTTCTCTTTCTGGTACCCCTATGAAGCAAATATTGTTACATTTGATGTTGTCCTAAAGGTCCCTTAAATTATCCCCACTTTTTTGGATTCTTTTTTCTTTTTGCTGTTCTGATTGGGTGTTTTATGCTACCTGATGTTCTAAATCACTGATTTGATCCTCTGTTTCATCTAATCTACTGTTGATCCTCTATATGTATTCTCCATTTCAGTTATTGTATATTGTTTATCTGATTGGTTCTTTTTTATGTTTTCTGTCCCCACTTTTATGTTTCCTATCTCTTTATTAAAGTTCTCCCTGAGATCATTGAACATCCCTAAAATCAGTGTTTTGAACTCTGCACCTGGTAGATTGCTTGTATCCATTTTGTTTAGTTCTTTTTCTGGAGCTTTGTTCTGTCTTTTATTTGAGACATATTTCTTTGTCTCCCCATTTTGACTGCTTTTCTGTGTTTTTGTTTGTTTGTTTGCTTGTTTGTTTTTGTATTATGTAGGGCTGCTATGTCTCCCTGTCTTGGTAGAGTGGTAGGTGTGCTATGGAGCCCAGTAGCACAGTCACCATGGTCACCTGAGCCATGCACTCCAGATGTGTCCCTTTTGTGGATTGTGTGTGCCCTCCTCTTGTAGTTGAGCCTTGGTTGCTTTTTGTACATCAATGGAGGTATTGACCTTTGAGCTGACTGGTTGTGAAGACTGGCTGTGACTACAGTGGAGGAGCTGTTGTGCAGGGGCTGACCCAGGATTGGCTTTAGTAAGGCTCTGGTGCCTGCCCAGTTTTCCCTTTGGGTGTGTCATCCTTGGAGGTGGCCAGGTGATGCTCCAGCTGGGTCTGCAGCTGGTCACTGGGTATTCCTGACCCGGAGTTTCCTTGGAGGGTCCGACCATCCCAGAGCTACCTGGCATGAGCCACAAAGCAATCCACAGATGACTACCACCCATGACATGATTGGAAGTGCCTTGAGAAGCCAAGCTGCCAACCAAGGCTAGCTGCTTCTAGTGCCAGTCTTGGGGCTGCTCAGCCAGAGGTATGGGACACACTGAAGCCAGACGCTTCTTGCCTGGGTTCTGCGAACCACCAAGAGACCCTAGGAGAGTCTGCAGCATGAACCAAGGCAGGCAGTTTGTATGAAAATGCCACTGGAAGCGGATTGGGTGTGCCCAAAAGTTAGATGGGATGGGGTCTCAGAATCATCAGGCATGGCAAACAAATGGTGTCAGCTAGCTTGATGGAGACTCACAGTTGGCGCCTGCCTGTGTCTGTGTGCCGTGATTGGGGAGGCCTCAACAAAAACAATGGCTTCACCAGCTCCTCCATCTGGGAGAAAGCCACCCCTCTAGCCCTCATCTTGAAGCCAGACAACTCAGTTCCCCACCTCCCCCCCCCATATGTCTTTGGTGCCTCTCTAGCTGCTGCCCCAGTGCTGGAGCTCAGAGCCTGTGATTCCATCAATGAGTAAGTCTGTGCATGGTCCCTTTAAGACGAGCGCCTGGGACTCCAGCTGTTCTTTGTCTCACTCAGCCATAATCTCCACTAGTTTTCACAACCAGAAAGTATGGGGACTTCTCTCCTTGGCACTGGAACTCTGTGTTGGGGAGCCTGGTGTGGCACTGGGATCCCTTGCTTCTTGAGGGGGATGTCTACAGCTAAAAAATCCCTCCCAGTTTTTAATGGTCACATGCAGGTATGGGACCAGCCCATTCCATGCCTTTGTCCCTCCTACCAGTCTCAAGGTGGCTTCTTCTGCATGTCCTTAGGGCTTCAGTTCAGCAAGATTTCAGGCGATTCTCAATGATGGTTATTTTATAACTTACTTGAAATTTTGATGTGGTTGTGAGAGAAGCTGAGCACACCCTTTACCTACTCCACCATCTTGACCAGAACATGCGATATTTTCCACAACATGATTCTTAAAAGTTAAGACATTGTGGTTTATCCACTCCTCTTTGATCTCAACATTTTAATAGCAAATGTTTTATTCTGGTAAAGGATGGGATGACAAGACCTTTTCACAATCCAAATGGAATTAGATTGGACTAATCTTTAGATACAGAGTCTTCTTGGTAGGCAACATAACATAGCAGGTTTTGCATTAAAGGAATTTACATCCTTTGTGTTTTACTTCTTTCCCTCTTTCTTCCTATGTATGTTCTGCCTGGTAAACAGCTATTTCCCAAGGTTTTCTGTTTGTTTTGTGCTCTTCTTTGTCTACACCAGAGTTTCAGGTGTAGAGAATGGACAGGTGCCATTAAAGAGGGCAGGGCCAAGTGTAAGGGTTGAGGATGTGGACTGAATAACACATGCTCCCAAGGAGGTAGCTGCTGCCAGTCCCATGATGGTGCTGGGGACACAGGAGCAGCATTGTCAGGTTCTCAGACTTTTAAGAAAAGACAAATCCAGATAATTTCATAAAATCTCTTGAATTCTAAATGTTGGCAGTAAATCCCTCTTCTTGAAAACTATGAGAGCTAAACAACATGTTTCTAGACTGGATTTGACAACCTGGGCTCCCAAAATTTTGTCTGTGCTATACACATGCTTCCTTGGGGACCTCTGGCATTTCCAGGGCAGCCTTTCTCCATGTTTCTCACACTGGGAGCTATAGGTCCCTGTGCTATGTGGCATTATTGGGTGGCTGAGGGATTTGGGGAATGTGTGACTCAAAGACATAGAAGAAACTTGGCTGGACTTCCTGGAGCTTGAGTTAAGCCATGCGAGATCCCCCTCCTGCCTCCACTGTGTGTTACAACCCTCAGCCTGCCTCTGAGATTCTTCAGTAAAATAATTTGAGGAGCATTGACCCAGCTCTCACCTCTCTGCAAAGAATGTTTTCAAATGTATATCTTAAGCCCTGATTTTTCTCCAAAGTGGCATCATCTCCATTGTCATATCAACAACCTATTATCAGACCAGTTGAGTTTAAACTGTTTTTGAGTCTAGGACCTCTGTGAATATCTTTTGAAAGCCAGAGATCATATCACCCCTGAACATGGATGTTTATGGGTATCTTGAAATCAGCCTCCTAGTGTTCCATAGGACTTACATTCAGAACAACTGCTAGGTATGTCTACTTGACACTTATAGTTAGAGAGCCTTTCTTTACCATTTTTATTGCCCACTAGTCTATATGCTTTAGGAAGCCATGACTATTGCTATTTCAGGTGTATCCCCAGTGCCTATTGAGTACCTAGCACTTGGTAGGCATGCTGAAAATATTTATTGAATGAATGAATAGATGAACGACATCTGAAACTCTGAAGAGAGGTCAAGGCTAGTGAACCATTAGAAAGAGGGCAAGATTTCCCAGAGGTACATTGGAGAAGGAGAAAGAAAACCCCAATATTTGTGGGATGAAGGGAGCCTTCATGAAGGAGACTGACAAGAGCAGTGGTGTCATAAAGATTCAATAACAGGAAGACCAAAAGCCCTCTGTGGTTTAAGGGATTAGCTCATCATAACCTTAGTGAAACCATTTTAACAAGGTATGAGTGAGCCTGCAGCTAGATAGATGGCAGTGGTTAGAGACATGAATGGGACATGAAGAAGTGAGGGAAGTGATTATACTTCTGAGATATTTGGGGAAGACTTGGAGAGGGAGGGGGCAGAAACTGTGGAGAAGTGTACAAGACTGAGTGACATGTTTTTAGAATGGAAGACACTGAGTAAGTACCTCTAGCACAATGAACAAATGCAACTCATGGTTTATGTTTATAAAACCCAGTTGCTTTGGTTTCCTCCTGTTGCATTTAACTTGTTTAGTGCAATGCGTCTTTCTTTTGTTCCTTGAAAACTCCAGAGATCCCATGGTATTTCTTATTACTCTTGAAAGTCCTAGAGTCACTTTAAGTCACAAGCCAGCCTCAATCTGTTATGGACATTGTCCTCCTCTCCCTCACCTGTGGCCTGCTGACCCTTTCAGTGGAAGAGGGGCTAGAGCCCTTACTACTTCTCTCCCTCACTCATCTTTCCCTCAGAAGGTACAGTATCTGACCCCACCCGGGATCAAGCAGGGGGTGGGGGGAAAAGGAGGGTAGGAGGGTTCTTGTTTGATTGACACTGTCCTATGATGGTTTCGTGCTCTCTAGGGCAACAGGTGGGCAAACCTGGTTCTTTCCTGGGTACATGGAAGGTCCTTCTGATGGCTCAGTGTGGGCTTGGGGAACTGAAACCCCCATGCTGCCTTCTCATGCCATCAGGGTCCCTCCCTCAGTGGCCTCTCCCAGGCCTCCCTCTACCTCTGCCTGTGCATGTGCACCCTTTTGCTGCTAGGACCGCATACTCTGACAAGCCACTGCCTTTTTTTGGTAATTAATTTATACTTGTATTTAAAACATTTATTTTGCCCCAGCTTTATGGAAGTGTGATTGACAAATAAATGTTGTATATATGTAAGGTGTACAGCATGATATTTTAGTATACATATACACTGTGAAATGATTACCACAATCCTAATTAGCATATCCATTACCTCACATAGTTACCTCTTTTTTTTTAAGTGGTGAGAACACTTAAGATCTACTATTTTAGCAAATTTCAGGTATAAAGTATATTATTACTAGCTATAGTCACCATGCTGTATTTTAGGTCTCCAGAACGTGCTCACTTTACAACTTGCAGTCTGTACCCTTTGACCAGCATCGCCCCTTCCCCCACAGGTCCCTGGCAACCACCATTCTGGTCTCTATTTCTATGAGTTGAACTTTTTTATTTCCACACATATGTGAGATCATGCAGTACTTATCTTTCTGTGTCTGTCTCATTTCACTCAGCATAATGTGCCCCAGGTCTTATCTATGTTATCACAAAAGGCAGGATTTTCTTCTTTTTAAAGGCTGAATAGTATTCCATTTTGTATATGTATCACATTTTGTTTTCCACTCGTCCATTGACAGATACTTAGATTTTTTTCCATATCTTGTAAGCCACCATCTTGGCCATCCCCCTTTTTGTTTTGTTTTATGATATTTTTTAATTATAGTAAAATACACATAACATAAATTTTACCATTTTAACCATTTGAAAGTGTAGAATTCAGTGGCATTAAGTATATTCACAGTGTTGTACAACTATCACCAATATCTAGTTCCAGAATTTTCCATCACCCCAGAGACCCCTTATCCATTAAGTAGTCATTCCCTACTCCTCCCTCCCTGCAACCCCTGGCAGCTACCAGTCTGCTTTCTGTCTATGGATTTGCCTCTTCTGGACAATTCATGTAAGTGGAATCATACAATATGTAGTTTTTTGTGCCTTGCTTCTTTTACTTTGCATAAAGTTTATGAGGTTTCTCCATGTTCATACATGTAGCACATGTCAGTACTTCATTCCTTCTTTATGAGTGAGAGTTCATAGTGATTACTTTTAAAGTGGCCACAGGTCAGCATTCCTTCTGGGTTTCACATCTGGTTTGCAAAATTCACACCCCTTTGTCCTGCATGGGCAGAAAGAGGTGACTTCCCACACAGGGCTCCGTCTGCTCTACAGGCCACTTTTCATTTGCTGAGATGACTTGGCACCAAAGAGGATGTCTCTCCACTGCCAGGAGCACTGAACACAGGGCTTTGCATCAGATGGTAGTACCCGCAGCTTCTCCCCTTGGGGAGGGGATTCAGGGTAGAGCTCTCTCCAGGGAAACTCCTGACACATTGCCATTCCAGACTTCACTCACTCATCCTCATTAGTCAGCTAACTGTTGTTTGGTTATCTGCTGTGAACTCTTTGCATGATATCTTTGAATATAGTACCTATTGTCTGAACATCCTCAGCCCAGATGAGAACATGAAAAGTCCTGCTTTAACACAGCACATATAGCTGAAGGCACAAAGCATGGAGAGAGGGAAAGTGTGAAGCCATAGAAGGAGGGGCTGATCAGAAAAAAGGGTCCAGAAGAGGGAGGAGTGGTTTACGAGAGAGCTCATGCTTTATGATTCACATTTTCCTTGTGAATTAGGAGAAAATCACTGCTAAGAGTAAGAGTTAGGCCTTGGATAGGGGGCTACGGAAAAGTGATAGAGGTCTGGAATAATTGCCCACAGGGAAGGGACTGGGTGAGATAGCCAAGAACACAAAAACTAGTTGATGCTGTTATGAGGTCTGAGAAACATAAATTCAATAAATTTCCCATGAGCATTTCTTGACAAACATTACTATGAATTCAGTTGTCAAACTGAAATTTTATTATTCCCAACATTATGTATGTATGTGTGAAAAACAGTAGCAAAGGTAAGAATGAAGGACCTGAAGTCACTTTGGTTGCATTCACCATGAATTCATGGGAACCTGATTTAGATCAGGAGCCTTCAGAGACCCACAGCTCATAGCTTGGGAATCACTCATCTTTATGGTCCTTTCCAGCTGTAAAATCCTTTGACTTTTACCAGGGGAGGTAAGGGTCTGTGGTGTCATCAGAGATGGGACACTTAACAACACACTGCTTTCCAGGCACTGGCTGAAAGCTGAGTCAGGCATCTTCTGTGAGGTGCCAGTGGTGCCTGCCTGCTCTGTGTTAGGTGGCCCTGTAATTAGTGACATTACTCATTAATAACTAATTCAGACTGGTGATTAACAATTAGCAAGCCTAATTCAATGTATAATTTGATGATAAATTAGAATAGAGGAGCCATTATAGTTAGTTAGGCAATTTTAGTTGAAAAGGCTAGCCTAGATATGTATAGTTGCTGGGATCTCAAATTCTGTGCATACATGTATATAAAAGGAGAAGGTTATTTTTTTCTCCATAGACAAATATGACTAGCTGACAAAGATGAAATGTTTAAGTGAAGAATCCGATTTTCTTAGACTTTGTAGTAGAGGTAGCTTCCTTATACATGAGCAAATGTATCAGTAGGAACTTCTAGGGGATAGTATTGGTAGATTACATGATCCTCCTGGAGGACTTCGTGGGCTGGCTGGAGACACAGGACCAAGTGCACGTGATTGCACGTCAGCATGGGTCAGAGTGGATTCGTGGAAGAGGGAGCCTTGTGAGTGGAGTGGATAGAAAAGCTCATGAAAACCATAACTAACAATGGCCTTTTCTATGTGCCAGACATTGTTCTTGTGCCTTACACAATACGAATCTATTTATACCTCATGCTAGCCCTATGAAATATGTATTGTTATCCCGATTTCACAGGCAGGGCCACTGAGGCCTAAGGGTAAACACTTTACCCAAAATCACACACCTAGTAAGAGCTGAGCTGTGATTCTGGTCCAGTTGGTCCAGAGTCTACACCTTACCCACTGTGCTGTCTGTCCTAAAAAAGGTGGGACTTGCTGGGCCTTGCAAACTGAAGGGGATTTGCACTGACAGTGTACGGGAGACAATACAATTAGAGGTATATGAGTGAAAATGAGTGTGTATGGGGTCCCTAAGACCACCCTTGGGTTTGATGATTCACTAGAAGGACTCAGACAACTCAGGAAACCTGTTATGCTCAAGGTTATAATGTATTACAGTGAAGGGATAGGGAGAACGATGAGCAAAGGAAAAAGATGCCTAGGAAAGAGTCCAGGAGAAGCCCGGCATGAGCTCCTACTTGTCCTCTCCCGTGGACTTCCTGGGCCATGCTTCCTTCTCCCAGCAGTGCTATCTAACAACATGTATGAAGTGTTGCCACCAGGGATGCTCTCCTGAGCCTCGGTATCCAGGGATTTTACTGGGGGTCAGTCATGTAAGCATGGAACACCCATATGACTGACCTTGGCTGCTCAGTCTCCAGCACCACCACCACTCCAGAGGCTGAACTAACACAGCATGGCTCAGGGCCTCAACAACCGTCTTATTAGACAGAATATTCCAAGGGCTTAGCAGGTATCTCCTAGAAGCCTAGCAAGAGCCAGTTCTTTCTCGGGAATGTTCAGGGTTTGGGGAACCCAAGTCCACTGAGTTAACCCTTTACTGTACAATGAGGATGGGGTGTTTGGGATCTGGTGAGGAGACTAAAGGTAGGGAGCGTGCATTAAAAGTAGAGGGGGGAAAGTCCAGGAAAGAGGGAAGACTGCATCAATTGAAACAAGAAGTCACTTTATGGAGAGCTGTAAAAGCCAAAAAGAGGAGCCCACGCTCGATCTACTTGTCCAATGAAGTAGACAAGTGAATGAAAAGCTAATTGGGAGAGACAGAAAGTAGAGTAGTGGTTCATTAGGGCTAGGGGGAGGCATGGGGAGCAGAGTGACTGCTAGACTACGGGTTTTTTAGGAGTGTGATGAAAACTGTTCTAAAATTGATTTTGATGATGATTGCACAACTCTCTGAATTGAACATACTAAAATCTATTGAATTGTGTACTTTAAATAGATGAATTGAATGGAATGTGAATTCTATCTTAGAAGCTGATGGCTATCAGCAGATGACAGATGACCAATCTTGCGACAAGATGAAGACATTTGGGGTTAATTTTTGGCTCAGAGTCTTGTGTGGTTCTCCCCTTCCCCTTCCTACCTTTTGTGGGAAGTGGCAGGGCAGGACAGAGTACACCTGGCAGTTTAACTGGGGTCTAGTCATGGAGCAGCAGAATTTGTCACGGTAGAGTCACAAGCAGGGATTCAGAAACCAAGGAGCCACTGGGCAGCAGCTGGGCAGGAGCTGAGCGTCGCACAGAGCTGGACCAGCACAACTGGTGCTGCTGACAAACCTGGGTTGTGTATGTCATGCTGGCTAATCGCAGTGTGTTGTGGGTAAGGACAGGTTGAAGACAACAGTGGTTGGTACTTCCCTTTGGATATAGGGAAGGGGAGTCAGAAAAGGAGTCTAGCTCAGGTGCCAGGTGAAGCTGTCAATTCAGGAGGAGAAAAATCATCGTGGAAAACCTAGACCTTCTCCACCTCCTTTTCCTGCCTTGCAGTAACGGAGGAATGGCCTGTTTAATTTTGCCACCAACAGGGTCTGTGTCATTACACAGGTCACTCGCCTTCTGTGTAAATGAGCTTTTAGTTTTCTTATCCATAAAACCTACCTAGCATTTAAAGGTATATTGTTCTAGTAACAGAAAACTTCCATAACAAAGCTTTTGGTCCCTCAAATGAAAAGCACTAATTATAAACTCTCTGAAGTGATAGCATGAGGTATTGTGGATAATCAAATGTTTCGGTTAATAGCATGCTACTGCAGAAGCATGACACAGGGCAATTTACAGTTAAAAATAAAAAACCTCCACCAAATCTACTTGCTTTCCTCAGGGGAAAATCCTGGAGAAACCCAGTTGATAGATGGTGTTGGTTCTGTCAACAGTGGTCACTGCATGATTTCCTCTCATTCCGGAAGAAGCATCATTATAAAGTAGGATCAGGAATAGGGGTTGTCTCTGCAGGTGTCGCATTTGTTCACCTTAAACCAGTGTTGAAGCAGAATGGAGGATACTCTCCTTGTGTTTCGGTCCTTTCAGACTTATTCGTGTTTACATATTTTTGAGACCCCAAATGAGGACTCAGTATTCACTTCGGGAGAAGCAAAGAATGGGAGTTTACCCTTCTATAAGTTTGTCTAATGGGAGACATACCCACTTCTTCAAAACTTTTGCTCTTTGGCCAATTATCTGGAAAGAACACCTCGTAACAATCACAGTTGTCAGGACCTGGAAGGAGCATTGTCCTCAACTTTGTGACTTCCTCAGAAAGCAGCAGGCACGGCTCCCGTGGAAACAGGACATCACTCTTTAGTCGTCAGCTCTGCATCACCTTTCATTGCTAGCTGCTGCCTTCTCATGCTGCTCAAAGAATACCTGCCTCTACGGCTGGGAACATGTGGTTTGCAAATGGCCTCAAGTATGGCCCCATGATGGGACAGAAAGAACACACTTGGGATGCCAAGACTTGTGTTCTTTGAGCCTCAGCTTACTTGTCTGTAAAATGATTGATGTGGTGCAGACCCTTTCTATGAGCCCTTGGGCAAGTCACTTAATCTCTGTGCCTCAGATTCTTCATCTGTGAATGGGGCTGTTACTCTATTTTACAGCGTTGTCGTGAAGGCTAAACGAGCTAATGCACGCATAAGGCTTAGGATGCTCTAGCTATTGTGATTGTTGTTGGTGTTGTAATTGCTCTTTGGGACCTGCCATGGCACGTCTTGCCCCTCACTGTGGGAATCCGACAGCTTTTCTCTTCTCAACTGGCTCGTTCATACATGATTATGACAATTTGATCGTCGTGTTACCCCTGACTTAGTACCCTACGGATGGAGCAGAACCCTGGCTGCTAGCAAAGGAGAGGCGTATTTAATGCCGGGGAATTTGCACAGGGAAATAAGGGTCCATGTTCCCCAAGTAAGTCCCTTTGGGGAGGCTGTTCATAATCAAACTGAAGTGTGCTTACACAATGGTGAACACTCTGCTTTGGGGTGAAATACGGTACTTCTTGACATCACCTGTGTACCAATACCAGCCTGGGTAGATCAGGGTTTCCTTTTGTATGGCATACTGATGTCACTGCTAGATACCTTTCCTTTGGAAGCCAAGTCCCCAGGCAGTGCCCTGGAGATAGAGCAAGGCTTGCTGGGTAACCATTCTTAGTGATGACAAGCAGGGACCTGCTTCCATCAACCAACATGCATTGTGACAGCTCACAGCAGCACATAGGTGAATCTGAATCATGTGAGAAAGGCTTTCCTCCTCACTTATAAAGAGGTTCGATGAGGTGGACTGCCAAAACACGAATAAGTTTCATTTCAAATTTAAGATTTAAAACATTAGAAGACACTTCACCTCTGAGTTAAATGCCCAGTTCTAAGTTATTGCTGGACATAAATAGGGGAGGAGCTATACCATTAATGTTAGTACATTGATCTGGCTGGATGAGGGTAGCTCAGATTCCTCTTTGGTCAGAGCTAGATGGATACAATTGTAGGTGGGGTGGGCAGGGGGAGGCCCCAGCCATTGCTTTGGTAGCTTTAAGCCCCCTTTCCTAGTTCATTCCGAAATGCACCATCTTCTGGCCCCTTTCATATTCCTACTTTCTCCTGCCCTTTCATCCCGTTTCTCTTTTCCACATCACTCTCAAAGCCCAAAAAGTAGCTGTGGAAAAGTGGGATTGAGTTCAGAGCACAAAGTGCTCTTTCCTCATTCCTTCCCCACTGCTCCAGAGTTTTCTCTGCCGCGCAGTTCAGAGCTCTTCCTTTGTCTCCTGGCCCATCCAGTCCTCAGGCATTGTTACCCCTCAGTCGTTTCCAGGGGTTGTGTGGCTGAAATGGCAACGTTAAGGTTAAAGCTTGTTCTCAAGCCACGCAGCCTTTCCCGCCTACCCAGCTTCCCAGTCATACTTGCCGGAGTTCCATCCGGGTTGCACAGCATTCAGTGGTTGAGGCTCCATTTGGAGCCCAGCCCCTATCCATTTCCTTCTCTCTTTTATGGAAATACAGGAACTTGTGAGTATTTCATTTCTCTCAGATTGGACAGAAAGCAAATCGAATTCCGTTCAGAGCTTGCAAAGTTAATTATAAGCACCGATAGCAGAGTCTGCAGTACGCTTCTCTGCCAAACAATGAGCTGCCGGCAGCCTAGCATAAATGACCAACGGCTCTTACATTACTGCACAACTGCCTTTTTATTCAGTTGACCCAGCACAGTTTTTAAGGCTGCAGAGTTTTATCCAAACTCTCCCAAAGTAGGGAAATGTGGGCCAACACTTTGCAATTCCTATCCAGAGTTTTAGGTCACAGCCTTCAGTCTTTTTGCAGCCAATGTGGCTCTAAAAATAGCTTCTGCAACCAGGCACCCAAGAAGTCAGAAGCAATGGGCTTCATTTCTTCTGAGAAGCCCAGGCTGCCGTGTCCTTAACCCATTTTGGTAGCAGCACCTCCTCAGAGCAGTGCAGAGGCTGTGACAAGCTGGCTTTACTGCCATGAGCAACCTCACTACCAGCAGTGCTTGATGGAGAGAGGTCTCTTCAAAGCCTTTTGAGAACAGCGGTATGTGAGCCCTGGAAAGCTCGCCCGCTGTACGGAGGCTCTTCAGAGACCTGGGAGGGTGCCCACGTCAGTGCTGTGGAGTCTTAACTTCTGTATGTGAAGTTCAATGGACCCCCAGGCTCCTAAGGAGTTTAACTTAAAAGAAAAGGAGAAAAATGCTCCTTGTGTGTCTTTTATTAACACTGAATTTCTGACTTTGGTGCCCGTGGTGGCTGCAGGTGGTTTTGTAGCTAGAACCCGCTGGGGATGAGTCATTCCCGGGCTGCAGCCAAACCCAAAGTGTCAGTGGGAGGAAGGGCTCTGAAAACGACCCCGGGCAAGTCGCGGCTTTGCTTTGCTCTCCTCTCCTCCCCTCCCCTCCCCTCCCCTCCCCTCCCCTCCCCTCCCCTCCCCTCCCCTCCCCTCCCCTCCCCTCCTTTCTCTTCTCTTCTCTTCTCTTCTCTTCTCTTCTCTTCTCTTCTCTTCTCTTCTCTTCTCTTCTCTTCTCTTCCTTTCTTTCAAAGATTTTTATTATTGATAAAATATAGCTGACATACAATATTATATTAGTCTCAGGTGTACACCATAGTTATCCGACACTTATATACCTGAAGTGATAAGCATTAAGTCCAGCAACCATCTGACATGGTGCCACGCTATCGCAATATTGTTGACTATATTCCCTATGCTGTACATTCCATCCCCATGGCTTATTTGTTTTATACCTGGATCTTTGGACCTCTTACTCCCCTATACCTTCCCCCGCTTTTTAACTTTCAATTACAGTTGACTTTCAGCATTCAACTTCATCTCCAATTCTAATGCAACTTAGTCTAGTTTGTGAATGTATGAATGTATGTATGTAGGTGTGTGTGTATGTATGTATGTATGTATGTAGGTGTGTGTGTATGTATGTATGTATGTATGTATGTATGTATGTGTCTTTTTGCCATCACTCAGCAAAGATTTGTAGCAAGTTTGCTTGTATATACTGAAAAGCAAACTAACAATAACTCTTAATTCAGAAGTTACTGTTACTTCTGTCTATACCACCCCATCACCCACGCCACTCCCAACAGTGACCGATCTATGCTACCCTGTTTCCCCGAAAATAAGACCTAGCTGAACCATCAGCTCTAATGCATCTTTTGGAGTAAAAATTAAGACCCGGCATTCTATTCTATTCTGTTCTATTCTATAAGACCGGGTGTTATATTAATTTTTGCTCCAAAAGACGCATTAGAGCTGATGGTCCGGCTAAGTCTTATTTCAAGAAACACGGTATTGTGAATTAGTGGAAGCAAAAAGGCAGTGAGGCCAAAGAAAGCCGTGAATGTGAATCTTTTCACCCTGCATCTGGCACCCTAGCCTCAATTAAATGCTCTGACAGGGAGATGAATGATAAAATATCACATCTGCCATTAAGTTGTTATGAAATTTCTTTAGTTTTAAATCAAATATCTTGGACAGAAAACTGCAGAACACTCAATCATTCATTCACTCAGCAGCACATATTTATTGAGCCCTTACTATATGCCAGGCTCAGCCAATTCAAAGATCTAGGGACTGTGGCTGGGTTTGGGTTATTGACAATATTCTGTCCCTTTGGAAATGCTCAGCCTCTTTAGGAGATGTCTATTCTCTGGTTGCTTCTGGGGGTGTGGGGACTGGGAGGCAGGCATGTGCCCCTTCCTGGCCGAGTGGAAGCCTCAGGTTTTCGGTGTGTCTCTCCTTCCCTTGGGCCGTGTCCCTTGCCCTGCTGGTGTTACTGGCAGACATCTACAGCTGCCTGGCTTGTGAGCTGACTTTTCAGCTTGATCACAGCCCATGTGCCTTGGCTGTCATGGCTTGTGCTGGCTGTAGACACCTG
Source organism: Rhinolophus sinicus (assembly GCF_057876585.1). Taxonomy (NCBI): domain Eukaryota; kingdom Metazoa; phylum Chordata; class Mammalia; order Chiroptera; family Rhinolophidae; genus Rhinolophus; species Rhinolophus sinicus. Next base: position 97,800,850 of record NC_142503.1, read on the forward strand.
AGCTTAGGTCGTCTTTCTTCTCATCCCTCCCAGCCTCAGCTGCAGACTCATCTGGCCCTTGGGTAGACCTTCAGCTGCTCTTCCCCTTCCCCCCATGGGGAACGGAGCCTCCTGTCACATGGCTCCAGTGTGCCATCACGTTCACTGTGGTGAGTTGGGCCCCAGATGGAGATGAGACCGCCTGTGAGGGAGGGTCTTCCACGGTCCCGTGGAAAATAGAGACCTCCCCCCATGTGCCAACCTCACTATGGAACACATTTCTCCCTCTCTCTGGGCCTAATCTCCTCTCACCACCTCCCTCTCCATTGCTCCTTCACATGGGACCTGAGGTGGGAAAACTGGGCTTTCATGTGGAGCACTTTTTACTTCTCATCAGCACCAGCACCAGTGCTCAGCTTTAGTGGAGCAAGAGGGTTTTCTCTCCAGTTGTAAGAGCCCCGTAGCCTGCTTCCTCTGAGCTTAGCATCCCCTCCCAACGGTGGAGGTGAAGGAACTGAGATAGCTCACAATCGCCCACTGACAACTCAGAGCAAAGTTCCTGTCGCCCCAAAGAGGAAAGCACATGAGCAATTTTCAGTCACCTCACTGCACAGGACTTGCCTTCTCTGGGGCAGAGCGCAGAGGATTGCTGAGGAATAGCTGCTCCCAGGCTCTGCTTCACCCAGGTTTTAGAGAACAAGTGGGGGCAGTGGTGACGACCTCTGTCCTTCGTCAGCCCTGCCCTCAATCCCCAGGCTTGCTTTGCCCCCAGCTCCTCACAGAGCCCTGCCCTACCTTCTCCAGTGCGAACTCAGTCCCACTCTGGGTCCTGGGCCGAGGCGTGTGACGTGGTGGCCAAGGGGCAGTCCAGCCCCCACTAAGTGTTCACCTCTTGAACCTTGAACCGCCCAGGCACCCCTGGCCCGATCTCCCCCCACCCCACCCCCCGCCAGCATGGCTCCCACAGGCCTTTGTTCTGATCCTGAGGCTCCTGGGGCTGCTTCCCACCTCTAAACGCTCCATCCTGCCAGTGTGCCCTGTTCACAGAATTCTGGCTTCCTGGCAGCCAGGGGTCTTTCTTACTTTGGCCAGTCCCTCTCTCAGGGGATACCAGATGTCCACTCAGATTCCTAGGCTCCTGGGAATTGTTGCTGTGCCTGCCTGCCCTGGACTCACCCCTCTGAGTACCGCTTCTTGGTTGCTCTGCTGCAGCCCCTGCCCCAGCTCCATGCCCAGGCCACTGAGCTCTCCTGTTACGTTGCTGGAACCCTCAGGTGTGATAACCTTGCCTGAAGGGTGGACCTTCTTCAGTCCACCGCTGTGTCCCTGTGGCTAGTACATGACATTCCTTGAGTCCAAATGGCCGCCTTCACCTTTCCAACCCTTCTCCATGTATCCCCTTGAATATACTCTCATGCCTGTAAATAGTAAAGGATGGTGGTCAGATCGCTTATAGATTTTATGTGACTAGGATTTACATATTCTCCTCCACCAAATCCTACAGGAGTCTCTTAAAAGTAACTGTGCAAAGAAAAAGAAAAAAAATCCTTTAAATCTTGTAGTCATCTCTTAAAAACTGAAATATTTGCTTGAAGAAACTTGAAATTGCAGAGACTTCAAATCCTGAGGAATGTGAGGAGGGAAGAGCAGAGGCTGCAGCCATGAAAGCAGAGCTCCATAATTTGTCTATAGGCATTCAGGAGAAGGAAAATAAGAATGGTTTTCCTTCCTGCTTCTAATCTAGTGTCATCTGCCAGCACAGCAGACAACAAGGGCAGTGACAGGGACACTGGAGAATTGTAAAATCACGTTGTAAAAATGCTTTTTTATTATGCATTTCTTGTAAAATTTTATGTATTCATTGTAAACTTAATATTTATTGTAAAAATTAAAAAGCATAAAAAAGTATTCGATAAGCACTCATAATCACACCACCAGTGGCAACCACTATCAATATTTCATTAGGATCTGATTCATTAGTGTCTCACATTTTAAATTATTTTGTAGTTTTATAAAAAATTATATATGTATGTGTTTAAAAAGTCAAATATATATTGTACAATGCCCTACACACTCTCTAGAGGTGCCACGCTTCACTCCTATAAATGACCCTTTTATTTATCTCTTTATCTCTAAATAACATACACTCCTGCTGCTTGTTTTTCAGATTTAGGCATGATTTCATAGCTTTTGGCTATGGAAAATAAGGTAATAACACTTTATCACTCACCCACACCTACTTCTCATTCCTCCCCCCATCCTCCATTACAGTTATAATTTTCTTTACATCATTTCTTAAGTATGTACCCTTATTATAATTACTTACAGTTCATCTACACGGTATACTTTGGTTAATTCCTCTTTCCTGCACAGATTGTTGTTTTTTCTGTTCTTAATTATTGTCTTTTGCTTTGTTTGCTTACTTTGTTTTCTATGTACTTTTCACTAATTCAACCCCAGACCCTCTGCCTCTTGTCTGAATTCCCTCTCAATCCTCTCAGCCACATTAGGTATTCCGTCCAGTTCATCTTTTTAAAGAAAAGTCTCCAGCATACCCTTTCGATGAAATGAAACTGGCTGCCCAGTATAACAGATTCTGGGGTTCCCTTCACCTCTCTTCTGTGTTGGATCCCCTGTGTCCTGACCCAATGTCTGTTTTTCCCCTTGGCTTACTCCCTCATTTTAGTTGTGCATATCCTCAAGTAAATTTTCAGTCCTTGTATATCTGAAAATATCGGGGTTCCCACTTCTCACTTGGAAAGATTTTTCCCTCAGATTTTGAAGGCAGTGTTTTATTGTCTTCTAGCTTCCTTCATGGATATTGAGAACTCTGGAGACATTCTGCCTCCAGTTCTTTGAAGATTACTTCTCTTTATCTCTTTAGAAATCCTTTTATCACAGGTATACTGAAATTTCATGATGTGCTTTGGGATTTACTTTTATCCATTGTGCTGGACGCGCAGTAGAACTTTCCAATGGAAACTCATGTTCATTGTTGATATTTGTGTGTGTGTGTGTGTGTGTGTGTGTGTGTGTTCTCTCCATTTTTGGAACTCCATTTATTTGGATGTTGAATCTTCTGGATTGCTTCTTTAGTTTTCTTATCTATACTCTCTTATTCTTCACTTTTTTTGTTGTTGTTGTTGTTCTCTGTTTTGCTATCCTTTCTGGGAAATTTCATTAACTTTATTTCCTAAACTTTCTATTTCTGCTTTTCTGTTTTAATTTTCCAGAATTCTTATTGGTTCTCTAACTGATCTTTTGTCACAGCACCCAGTTCTTGTTTCATAAATACAGTATAATCTCTATATATCTGAGGACATTAATGATATTTTTTCAAAACAAAAGGCATGTACTTCTCTCAAATATAAGGTTAAATCAAAGAATCCAGATCCCAAAGAATATATGTATTTTATTAGTTTAATATAAGTTTCAAAATCAAGCACAACTAATCTACAGTGTTGGAACTTAGGATACCGGTTATCTTTGGACCAGTCATTACGGGGTAATGAGTATATAGAAGGATTTTGGAAGACTGGTCATCTTCTGTTTCCTGACTTGGATGATGGTTAAATAATGTGTTCTATTTGTGAAAACTAACAGAGCTGAACACTTGAGATTTGTGTGAATTTCTGTATCTCTACTCCAATAAAAAGTTTCATTATAAATAACAACTGGCCACATTTCTGAAATCTTTTTAAGTTCTAATCATTTTTGTTGATTTTTTTTATTTTTCAAGATAGAGCATCATATTATGAAAAATAAACATAATTTTGCCTCTTTTTCCCTTTCATTCTATACTTTTTTATTGCCTCAATTGAAATCTGCAGAGCGATACTGAATATTAATGGTGAGAGCAAATCTTTGTCTCCTTCCTCACTTAATGCACTACCTTGAGTGTTTTTCACTGTTATGACTAATATTGGTTTGTTTTAAATAAACATGAGGTTAGGGAAAGTTTCTTTCTAATTTACTAGGATTTTTTCTTGGGAACACATATTGAATGTTTTCGCATGCCTTTTTGGCATTTATTAAGGTGATTATAATTTTTTGTTTTGAATCATATTAAAATATTGTCTAAAATAGGGCCACATTTGTATTCCTGGAATAAATTCTACTTGGTCCTGATGTGTTAATTGCCAGTATGTTAGTTAAAAATTCCAACCCTCAATTGATTAGTGAAACTTGTATGTAGTGTTCTCATTTTTGTGTTTATGTGCTGTCTTTTTGAAAAATAACAGCCTTAATGAGATATAACTAATGTCATGCATTTTACTCTTTTAATGTGTGTACAATTGAATGATTTTTAGTACTGTATATTTACAGGGCTGGGTGGCCATCACCACAACTTTAGTACATGCTCATTGCCCTTCAAAGAAACCTCTTACTCATTTCCTCCTGGCCCCACTGTCCTAGCGATCACTAATCTACTTTCTGTCTCTGTAAATTTGCCTATTCTGGACATTTCATGTAAATGGAATAAGTGGTATTTCATGGCTGACTTCTTTCACTTAGCATAATGTTTTCAAGGTGTGTGTGCTGGTTTTACTGCTTTTATAATGAGCATTATAGATGTTAGGACAAAATTATGAATTTTTAATTTTCTTTTATGTTCTGGGCTACTTCAGATCACAGGCTGTTTTCCTATTCCTCAAAGAAACTGCTGGAATTTATTTGTAGTACAAAGTGGGTCTAGTGCCTTTTTGGATAGTAATTCTTGATGACTTTTCCAGGATTTTTAGTAGTGTACACCAGTTCTCCACTCTACTTCAGAAAGCTTCCTGGGCTGACATTTTTACCATTCACTTATCATTAAAGCATTTAAAAGCTTTTGTATGTTTGTGGTCAAAGTGCTTTTCTCAGTTCTAATGGCATTTATGTGTGTGGTTTTTTTTCTCTCCTTTTAAAATTAGATTGAATTTTGGCCTTTTCTAAGAACCAACTCCTGAGTTATCAATTCCCCCTTTCCCTGTATATGAATTCTACAATCTGCTTTGTCTCTTCCTCTTTTACCCTTGGTGTCTTGCTTTGTACCCTTTTGAGCTGAAATCTCAGTTCATTTATTTTCCTGTTGTCTTGCTTAATAGCAAAGGCATTTAATGTTATGTGTTTTCCTCCGAGTGCTGATCTTGCCACAGCTCATAAATTTTTATATGTAGTGTTTGAGTTGTCACTGTTTCTAAATAGTGTATAATTCCAGCTTTTATTTCTTCTTTGATCTAAGAGTTACTTAGAAGTATTTTTTATAATCCAAGTTAGGTTTTAAAAATGTAAACCTTTATTCTTAATTTCTTGCTTTAACTGTATTGCGGTGATTTTCTTTTTAAGTATTAAAATTTAGAGGGATTAATATGTGATCAACTGTTATGATGGTTATGGGGAAAAATAAATTGCATTATCCATTGGGTAGAAAGTTGGTATGCATTTCAAAATCACTGGTGTTTGCCTCCTGGGTTTGTCCCCGAGGAGTGGTGTGAGCTGAGCTGAGCAGAAGTGGTAGTCTGCCCTCTTCGGGCGCAGTGTCTGATGGAAAGGGCAATTTCTGGTGGGTACAGGCCCAGGGGCTCCAGGGCAACAATAAAGCATCTTGCAATTTTATTTTTTTCTGGCAAGTTCTGTTTCATGAAGTGTAGTCAGAATATTCACTCTGCTAAATCCTGGATAGCTTTTCTCAATTTTGCTGCATCTGCCTAAAGTAATTGCCAATTCTGCCTTGATCCTGGCCCTACATCTATCACTCGTAGTTTTCTTACTTGTCTATCCATGATTTTCTCTGTTCTCATTGGTGTTGCAGTGAGTTCAAGACCCAGGAGGGTAAGAGTCATGCTTACTTTGTGCGTTATTATCACTCTAGTCCTCCGCCCGAAACATAGTAAATAAACTTTTTCTTTTGCATGAATTCAAGTTGAGTATGGATGCCTGGGTCAGAGCAGGGGTGCAGGGAGTGCTTCCCGATTTCATTTTGAACGTCATTCATAATTAATTCCAGATATTTTTTGTTCATGTCTGCCATAAACAGCAAACTTGATTCCAAGTACTCACTGCTGACATTCTTTGATACCTATCCTTTATATGTAAGAGACCATGACAGGGGCAGGTACGGAAGGGCGGTACAGTGAGCACAGATCTGGGTGCTTCCCATTCTCTGCTTCCTGACTGCTTCATCTCTTTCAGCAGCACTTCTCCCCTTCTCCACAAATCTTCAGTTGGGGGTGAGTGTCTTCATCAGGTTCCTTTTGTCAGTGTCAGCAGACACACTGATGGCTCATTTGGGTTATGTCATTCCAACTCCTAACTGGAATGTCTACATCCTCTTGTAGGAGTTTCATCTGTATGAGCCCTGCTCTGTGACTGACTTGCTAATCTATACACTCACGTGCACTATAACTTAAAAAGTTCATGTAATAATATGTCTCATAAGTATTAATACATTTCAGGGTTTTATTTGTTTGTTTGTTTGGCATTTCGATAAGAGTTTCTATTCATCGTCTTGCTTATTCATTCAGCAAATGTTTCTTGGCCATCACTATGAACAAGGCACTGTACCTGATCCTGAGGGATGAATGCTAGCCCGGCTCTCAGAGAAGACAGCCATCTCTAATGCTGGCAATTCATGCTCCCCAGCCTTCCATCCGGAACCTCACACCCCACTGGGCCAACACCACACTGAGCAGGAGATGGCTTCTCTTTAAGGGATAGTCCTCTTGGCATAAGAGAACAAGTTAGGCTTCAAAAACCAAGTATTCTGGCTCAAACCTCAGTCTCAGCACTTGCCAGCTATTGTCCAGGCCCATTTCAGGGGGCCCCAGATACCATGGTAAGCCTCAGGACAGATTGCTACGTCTCGGCTCTCCTGAGAAGGTTCAGGGAGCTGATACGAACAACGTCATTGACCTGCGTGCACAGCATATCATGCGAGCCAGTGGACTGTTAGTTCTTTCCTACTCTTCTGAAAATGAACTGTGAGGGCAGGGAGGGGAGGACAAGGACATTGTGCTATTGCATTTACATTTCTAAATAAGCCTCTTTGTAAGAAGGAACTAATGACATTTTATCTAGAGCAGCGGGCGTCAACAGAAGGCAGGGCACACAGCCACTTTCTCCCCTCCACTCTGTGAAGCCACACTGTGTTCCTCATGGGGCCTCTGTCCTCTCCCACCCTTGTGCCACCGTGGAATGCTGTAGCAAAGCTCAGTGGTAGGGGTCGTCCCAGATGTGCTGCCAGGCGTTGATGCTGGCTTGTCCTTTGCCATCATGGGTACAGTGGGACTCTATTCTCTGCATCAGTCGACTATCATCTGGCTGATCTTTCGTTGCCCCAGGAACAAAGAAAGTAGAGCTTCCCCACTGAATTAAGAGCTGCACGGAGCAGTACCAGATGCACAAGTAAAACTAAGATTTCTGTAAAGCAGACAGGGGTGTTGGACCATGAGACTGGGAGGAATAGTAGACCACCACGCGATTTCATTTCCTGCTGTTACCAAGCAAGGACTTGGTGCCCGACGTGCATAGGAGCCAGTACTGCGGCACCAGCTTTAGAGAAAAGAAAAAGCTTTTACTGCTAAGTTGACATGCAAGGAGACAGGATGCAAGGGTCAAACTGGTCCCCTGATCCAGAGAGTTTGGGGCAAGTTTTAAGGGATTAGGGGAGCAGGCTGATATGTGGAAACCTTGATTGGAGAGCTTTGGAGCTCGGCCATTTATGGTACGACATAGTAAAGGGCTTCGGCACCTATCTTCCTGGGCGATGGACACTTTGCTTCTAAAGTTCCAGTCATGTCCAGGTCCTTTAGCTGGGAGTGGACAAGACTGATTCTGGGTGCACTGGAGGGCAAAGTTCTCTCCTCTGCACATGCTTCGGTTGCATGACCTGCAGTTTTGGGCTGTTGTCTGTGAAAAGTATCTTGTTAGAAGAAGGACAGGATCAGTTTGAGCTGGTTCTGTCATGACATTAAGTAGAATTTTTTATCACATATAGCAGATAAAAATAAAAAGAAATTATAGGGGAAGAAAAATCTCTCCTTTTACTCTTCTAGGTTCTCTACTGGGATCCCATAACAAAAGACAAATTAAGAAGAGAAACAAATAGAAATTTATTAACATATATATCTCATATAAAACTGACCCTTGAACTATGCAGGGGTCAGGGGTGCCCACAACCTTCCAAGTAAAAAATCCACATGTAACTTGAGTCAGCTCTCCACATACTTGGATTCCCAACTGTGGATTGAAAATACAGTTGACCCTTGAACAAGAGGTTTTGAACTACCTGGGACAAGTGGACCCACGTAGTTCAAAGCCTCCTGTTCAAGGGTTAGCTATATATCTGGGAGAAACTCAGATATGAATAAACTCAAACAGGTGGCTTAGAAATGGGGCTCAAATACCATCTTCAGCTAAAACAAAAGAAGAAAAGTGTGGAAGAGACGAGTTATGGAAAGGGCGGCCAGGAACAGTACCCTAAACAAGGGTAAGGTGAGTTATGCAGATTTCAGTCTATGTCTTCTCCTTACATAAGAGTGTCTTGTGATGTAGAGCTATCCTTCTCTTCCTAGTAGAGAGGAGGAGACACCCTTACAAATGAAGAATTTCCTTTATAAATGTTAATTTTTCTTACAAAAGGGGAACTTCTATTCTGTTAGAGCTTTTCCTGTATTTGCGCTTTCTCAAAATAAACAGGTGAAAATAATTTTTATGCCAAAGAGTTGTTTTTTTGGGTGGCATGGTCTGATCTTCTACAGTAATATTTTGGGCATATTAGGATCTCCTATAAAACTAAATCACCACCATTCTAACAACAACTACAAGCAGAGTTTGGGTGGCAACTGTCCAACTGTGATGGTTATATGTGGCCAGATCTTGTTGAAGGACAAGGGGACAAAGTGGATCTCACACCAAAGAATCATGTTTAGGACTGAAATAAAAAATAGAGAGGGAGTGTGGATCCTGAGAAGAAAGATTCATTTGACGTGAACTCCAACAAAGAATTTATCTGCTAAGATGGACACCCCAGGGTCAACTGAGGGCCCAAAGTTTATGAATAATAAGAACATAGCAGCCATTTGCTGACAGGGACTTCTCATGTACTCTCTACACTGGGTAGAAGCCCACACTGGACTCTCAGCTTCTTTCCCTGTGCCTGCTTGTTTACACCATCTAAGTCTTCCACTTAGCTCGTTTCGTCTTTCTACCAATGGCTGAGAGCTTCCACGTCCAAACAGAACTATAGAAACTGTATCCTTGTTTGCATTTATACTGACCAATCAGAACTGTATGAATTGGGACACCTCATTTACATAAAATAGACCTATTTAAGAACCTGGGCAAGAACTCTTGCTATAAAAGATAGCCTCCCCTTTGTCTCAGTGAAGCACAATTTAAGTTGCTACCTGAATCTGTTCTTCCAGGCTGCAGCTCTTATTTGCTCAAATAAATGCCTTTTCCAGATTCCTTATTACAATCTAAAATTAATTTTGGTTTACAGGGGAAATTAGAGAGATATTAAACTTTACATTCCTGAAAACTTTATTATGCTTATGACTGAAACCCATTTAAGAATATATTAGTCACAATATCACACCCTCAGATTGCACAGTAGGTAAGCACTGTGTTTGCCTCCTCTTATGACCACATCAAAATTACAACTAAACTACAAAAAAACCATCATTGACAATCACCTGAAGGCTAGCTGAACAGAAATCCTGCTACTGAGGGTATACAGAAGAAGCCACCTCAGGACTGATAAGAGGGGTGGAGACATGGAAAGGGCTGCTCCCACAGCCACGTGTGGGGGTTAAAAATCTGGATAACTATCTCAGCTGTGGAGGTCCCCCAAAGAGGAGCAAAGGTTCTTAGCCCCACAACAGACTTCCCAGCCCAGGGTTCTAGTGCCACAGAGGGAAGTCCCAACAACTTCTGGCTGTAGAAACAAGCAGAGATAGTGGCTGAGTGAGATGAAGGGCTGCTGGAGTCTCAGGTGTTCCTCTTAAAGAGCCTGCACATGGACTTACTCATTCACTCTGAGCTCCAGCTCTGGGGCAGCAGCTTGAAGGGTTCCAGGGACACACTAAGAGGAACTGAATTGTCTGGCTGTGGGGCGAGGGCTAGAAGGGCAGTTTTCTTCCAGACAGGAGTGCTAGAAGAAGGCATTGTTTCTTTGTTGAGCCTTACCCGTTCTCAGCATGCAGATGCAAGTGGCCACCATATCCATCAACCTGGCTAACACTACTCACCCTGCCCTGGTGATTCCCTGAGACCCCGCCCCACCCAATTTGTGAGCCCACCCAAGACACTTCCAGTGGCTTTTCCATACAAACCACCCCTCTTAGCTCATGCTGCAGACTTTCCTAAAATCTCTCAAAAGGATCACAAAGCCCAAAATAAGGACCATCTGGCCTTGGTATGCCTTGTACTTCTTGCTTAGCTTCCCCAAGCCCAGCAAGAGTGGCAGCCAGCCTCAGTTTGTGGCTTGGACTCCCGAACTACCTCCAAGGCCACCACGGTGACTACCATCTTCGGACTGCTTTGTGGCTCATGCCTGGTGGCCCTGGGCAAGGAATGGACTGCTGCTGAGTTTAGCCTGTGGTGGGGTCCCTGCCAGGAGGCCCTGGGGCTGACATGTTTTGTAGCTCCCTTAAGACCCAGGCCAGAGCACCACCTCGCCACCTCCAAGGACGACACACCCAAAGGACAAACTGTGCAGGCACCAGAGCCCTGCTAAAGCAAATCCTGCTCTGTAGCATCAGCCCCTGCACTACAGCTCCCCCACTGTAGTCACAGCCAGTCCTCACAACCAGTCAGCCCATGGGTCAGTCTGTCCCACTGATCTGCAAACAGCAACCAAGGCTCCACCACAACAGAAGGGCAAACACAACCTACGCAAAGGACACACCTGGAGATCCCTGTTCAGGTGACAGGGAGTCTGTGCTACTGGGCCCCAAAGGACACCTACTACATAAGGCCACTCTACTAAGACCGGAAGACATAGCATCTCTACTCAATACATGGAAACAAGCACAGGGAGGCAGCCAAAATGGGAATACAAAGAAACAAATAAAAAAACAGAACAAAGCTCCAGAAAAAGAACTAAACAAAATGGAGAAAAGCAATCTACCAGGCGCAGAGTTCAAAACATTGGTTATAAGAATGCTCAGTGATCTCAGTGAGAACTTCAACAATGATATAGAAAACATAAAAGTGGAGATAGAAAATATAAAAAAAGAACTAGTCAGAAATGAAGAATACAATAAATGAAATGAACACTACATTAGAAGGAATCAACAGTAGATTAGATGTAGCAGAGGATCAAATAGGTGATTTAGAAGATAAGGTAGCAGAAAACATCAAATTGGAACAGCAAAATGAAAAAAGAATTTAAAAAAGTGAGGATGGTTTAAGAGGCCTCTGGGACAACATCAGCATAACAATATTCACATCACAGGGGTACCAGAAGGAGGAGGAAAGCAAGGAAATGAAAATCTATTTGAAGAAATAATGAGAGAAAACTTCCTTAACCTGGGGAAGGAAATAGACATACAAGCCCAGGAAGGGCAGAGAGCCACAAACAAGATGAACCCAAAGAGGCCCACACCAAGACACATCATAATTAAAATGCCAAAGGTTAAAGACAAAGAATCTTAAAAGTAACAAGAGAAAAGCAGTTGGTTACCTATAAGAGAGCTCCCATAAGATTGTCAACTGATTTCTCAACAGGGAAGGGATTGGCACGAAATATTCAAAATGATGAAAATTATGGACCTACCATCAAGATTACCCAGCAAAGCTATCGTTTAGAATCAAAGGGCTGATAAAGAGCTTTCCAGACAAGAAGAAAACTAAAGGAGTTCATCAACACAAAACCAGTATTACAAGAAATGTTAGATGGACTTCTTTATGAAGAATAAAAAAGTCAAAAATATGAATAATAAAGTAGCAATAACTACATATCTATCAACAGTTAGTTTAAATGTAAATGGATTAAATGCTTCAATCAAAAGACATATGGTGACTGAATGGATCAAGACCCATACATATGCTGCCTGCAAGAGACTGGCTTCAGATTGAAAGACATACAGAGACTGAAAGTAAAGGGATGGAAAAAGATATTTCATTCAAATGGAAACGAAAAAAAAAAAAAAAGCTGGGGTAGCAATACTTATATGACAAAATAGACTTTAAAACCAAGGCTATAGCAAGAGACAAAGAAGGACCCAGTTATCCCACTTCTGGATATTTATCTGAAGGAACCCAAAGCACTACTTTGAAGGGACATGTCATCCATATGTTCATTGCAGCATTACCTATAATAGCGAAGATATGGAGGCAACATTGGTGTCCATCAATGGATGAATGGATAAAGAATAGGTGGTGCATATATACAATGGAATATTATTCAGCAATAAAAAGTGAAATCTTGCTATCTGCAACAACATGGATGAACATAGATGGTGTTATGCTAAGTGAAATAAGTCAGCCAGAGAAAGACAAGTGCCATATGATTTCACTTATATATGAAATCTGAATAACCAAACAAACAAACACAACAGAAACAAACTCATAGATGCAGAGAACATTTTGATGGTTGCCAGATGGGAGGGGGCTTGAGAGGTGGGTGAAAAGGGGGAAGGGATTAAGAAGTACAAATTTTTATTTACAAAATAGTCACAGGGAACTAAAGTACAGCATGGGGAATATAGTCAATCATACCATAATAACTATGTATGGTGTCAGATGGGTACTAGATTTATCGGGCTGGTCACTTCATAAGGCATATAAGTGTCTAATCACTATGTTGTACACCTGAAACTAATACAACACTGTGTGTCAACTGTAACTGAAAAATAAATTATTTAAGAAAAAGAATATCACCACTTTGTTTTTTATGTCTTAATGGATGTCACTGTAGACTTGTCAAGGGAAGGCCAAATCCAAACCTCACTGTGAACATTGGAAAATATTATCTTATAGATGTTGGACAAACACTTAGAAAACAATGGAGAGAAAATGTAGGAATGGGCCTTTCATTTTTCTTAAGCAGGATGTGTTGAAATAAATTGTTGACCTACTACACTCTTTTCTCATTTCTAAACCTAGTATTTAATGGCTTCTATAGTAAGTATTCAAAATAGGGAGGCGATAACAGAAAGATTTTTTAGAAGCAGAGTAAAGCAGTCCTTCATCCAAACGCTTATGAAGAGTATTTGGAGAATGATTGCTGAGAGCTGTGGTTTCCTTTCATGTGTGTATTAATTCAATATCCTTTATGCTCAGTGGGGCATAAACATACAGCATTTAAATTAACATAAGAATGCAGGAATGGGACCTCCATTAATATATCCTTGGAGGAATAAGCACTTCCCACATGATTGCCTGATGCCCCTGCCTCCCTCCTTGGAGCTGGCCTGCCAGGCAGGGCCTCCTATTGACCCCCCTTGGTTCTCTGCCTTTCTCTGTCCTGTCTTGGATTATCATTCCCAGGGGATTCTCTCATTTTAGCACTGCCTCCCACAATGGTCCCAACAGGTCTGAGTTATTTCTTATGTAACTGCTATGAACTTGTTGTATGACTCCCTGGTACAAGAAAAGTGCATATCTTTAGTTTTTGGATCAATTGAAAACTGGCTTAATTAGCTAGATGTCTGAGAATGTCATGATATGGCTTCCCTGTTCCCACCGACTTGATCAAGGATGCAGAAGTCCTGGGAAAACAGAGCAGATCCTTGTGTTCAGAGACTGTGGGGATGGCAGCTGCCCTGGGTTATAGATGCACCCCTCGTGTGGATCCAGGGGGTTCTCGCTGCTGCTCAGCCTTCTAAGGCATTTGTGCAGCCCTGCCCTGTGGGACACTGTGGGAACCAGGGCAAAGTTCTCCCCTATATAGTCGATGGCCCCTCATTCTCGGGGGATATGTTCCAAGACCCCTAAAGGATGCCTCAAACCGCAGACAATACCGAACACTATATGTACTATGCATATGTATGATAAACTTGAATTTATAAACTAGGCAAGTAAGAGGTTAACAACAATAACTAATAATGAAGTGGAATAACTATAATAATATACTGTCATAAAAATCTTGTGAATGTGGTCTCTCTGAAAATATCTTATTGTACTCTACTCAGCCTTCTTGTTGTGACGATGTGAGATGATACAATGCCTACGTGATGAAATGAAGGGAGGTGGATGACGTAGCCATTGTGATGTAGCTTTAGGCTCCCAAAAGGGTGACTTGAACACAAGCTCTGCGATACCACCACAGTCGATCTGGTAACCTAGACGGCTACTAAGTGACTAATAGGTAGAGAGCGCATACAGCATGGATACCATGGGGTGATTCACATCCTAGGCAGGATGGAGCAGAGCAGCACAGGATTTCATTCTGCTACTCAGAAGAGTGTGCAATTGAAAACTTATGAGTTATTTATTTTTAGAATTTTTCACTTAATATTTTTAGATCATGGTTGACCGTGGGTACCTGAAACTGCAGAAAGCAAAACCAGAGATAACGGGGAGCTACTATAGTGAGAACTCTTCAGTTTCAAGATGCTCATCCCACTCCCAACCATTTCATCCCCTCCATTTGTGTTAAACAAATGTATGGCACTTGTTAAAATGGTAAGAAGGCTTTATTCAAGACTATTGCAATAGGGGTTGACTCTCTTGTAATAGGGGAGAGAGATCGAACTCAACTCTGAATACAAGGACAGTGGGGATTTATAGCTAAGAAGCAGGGTGACGGGGCCAATGGGTGGAAAAGTACTAAGAGAAGACATTGAGGGTGGAGAGGTTCTTGCAAAACTGACCTAATAGGACTCCTGCTGGAGGCAGACCAAGGGCTTAGGTATCAAGAGTGAGGGATGAGGAAGTTGATCAGATATGAAGGGTGGGGGGTTCTTTTTATCCTGAGTTTGCAGGATCCTTGCTACAACTGGATTTGGCAAGGATGGACACAGAAGCTCAAGGCCAAGGCCTAGGGGAGAAGAGGGCTCAGAGCAGCCTAACTAAAGTTTGGTCAAGGGAGAGAGTCTTTGTCGAGTGACCTCCTCCTACTGCCCTTCCCCTCCATGCCCCTGACAGACCTAACCTCTAAACAAGGGTGGGGAGGGGGCCTTTTTTCAGAGACATCTGGAAACAGAAAGAAGGTGTTTTCCTGATCCTCCGTTTTCCGCCTCCAGCATAACCTTCAGACCACAAAGATTTGCTGGCAAAATGAACTTTTCATACTTTCCTGCCTCCTTGTGTGAATGAACAGGACAGGGGTTGAAACACTCCTTGACAACTTAATTTAACCTACTTAGCTTGCTTTCTGTGGAGAGAGTTTGCCAAATCTACTTCTTCATATGCGAGGTTTGATAGCCCTCACTCTCCCCAAGATGACTGCGCAATAGACCGCATAGGAACGGGACAGAGCTTCCCCACCCAGCTCCATCTCCTCTTCCTGTGTCTAAGCCACTAGCACCCAACGTTGGTGGCAAAGAAAATGTTCCAAAACAGCTTCTTTACCTCATCAAGCCTGCTTAGTAAAAGCAATAGCTCCTCCTTTGCCTTCTACTCACTTACTTCCTCTTTTCCTCAAGTCTAGTCCTTCTTTCAAGTTATATCTCAAAAGAGCTCTTGTGCAGAGAGCAATCATGACTCTGGAATCTATAAAGAAGTTGGAAAGCTGTCCTTTTCCACCCCAGGGACAGCTGTCTGGTTGGAAAGGGGCTGGGTTGGGATTAGGCAAGATGTCTTCGAGACATTTGCATTTCAGCTATCCTATGTTATAGATCAGGAGGGCCCTGCGTTTCCTAAATAGGCTTCTATTTACATAAGATCCACAGAAGGTGGAGTAAATACTGGTTGTCTATATTACTCTTTCAAAACAATTGGGTTAATTTGGGGCAATGGTGGACACAGTCATGCCTGGAAGATAGTGGTCATCAATAGAGAAACACAAAGATAAGAAACACTAATTTTTTCATCTAAAGTACAGAAACACCTCGTTTTACGTAAGAGATGTGTGCTGGAAAAAATGGCCTTTAAAGTAATTTCTGCGTTTGAATCCTACTCATCTGACTCATCTGGGCCTGGTGAGCTACCAGTTTAGTGATGGGAGGAAGGTTTGGGGCTTGGGGGGCCTGAGGCTCATGCTCAGAGTTGCATTCTAGACAGCAGGAGACACGGAAAGCCAAAGAGCTCAAAGTCGATGTGGAAACCCGAGGTGCAAACACTGGGACAGTCAGCTGTGGGTGACAGCTGTGATGGGGACCGAGGAGTTTCAGAGCCAAAGTGTACTTGCCAGTATCTATATGGATCACAGATGGGCAGAACTGCCCGGGGGATCCTGGGTGAAAGCATCTCCACCAGCCAGGCCTTGCATCTTGCTACATGGCTTGGCACATAGGGAGAGTGTGGGTGTGTTCTGGGGGGTTCCTGATATATTAGGTGGTCTCCCCAGAACTCTCACTGGCCTATGCTCCTTCCATCTTGACCTGGGAGCTTGCAGTGTCTGTCCCTGCACAGTGAGCTCTGAGTTCTCCATTTGGGCTGCTTTCATTCTTCCAGTCATATAACTTGTCACCTGTAAGTCATTCATTCTTCCATTTGTTCAATAAAAATTTAATGAACTGTTATTGTTTACTGGGCTCAGGGTCATAATTCCTGCCTCTTAAGAAGCCTGGAGGTAGGTGGGGACAGGGACATTTATCATGTCATCATACAAGTGACCTCACAATTACAAACTGAGATGAGTGCTTTGCCAGTAAAGAACATGGTGATGTGAGAAGGTGCTTGGGGATGGTGTCCCCAAAATGGGGACATTGGAGTAAAGATGACAGATAGTAGGAGTCCAGGAGGCAAAGGATAGGGAGAGAAGGGAGAATGTTCTGGGCTCAGGAAATGGTCACTGAAGGTTCTGAGGTCACTGAAGGAGGAGGAATTAGTTTCCAGGAATTGCCAGGACGTCAGTGTCCCTGGGGGAACCATGTAAAAGAAACCAGTCCTAGAGGCCTGGGTTCGAGTGTTGGCTGCGTTATGTCACTTTGGCCAAGTTATTTAAACTTTCTAAGCCTCAGATTCCTCCTCTATAAATAAACAGTGGTACCAGCACGATGACTGTAGTTAACAATACTGTGTTATATACTTGAAAGTTGTGAAGTGAGTAGATCTTAAATGTTCTCACTATAAAAACAAAGTGATAATTATGTGAGGTGATGGAGGAGGCTACTACGCTGCTTTGGTAATCATTTTACAATGTGCATATCAAATCATCATTGTACACCTTAAACTTACACAGTGCTGTATGTCACTCAAATCTCAATAAAGCCTGGAGAAAATAACAGTGGTACCTATCCCCTAGGGCGATTGCCAGTAATACCAGCCAGTGTTTGCCTGTGGCCTCTGAAGACAGGCTGGGGATCAAAGGACCAGCGAGACTTTATCATGCAATTAGAGGTGTTGTCCCTTGGGGGAAAATGTTGGACTCAAGCCATGTGGTACCCTTATAGATTGTGGTCTAATTAGGAAATGAATAGCAATGATATATTTCCAAAAATAAGAGGTAAGTTATGAATACAGTGTTAAATTGGGGGGGGGGGGGGGGGACATGTAAGTTGGTTGGTTGGTTTTTGGTCCCTCATGTGGTTGCAGGAGAAACACCAGCAGAAGCCAAGCTGAAAGGAGCACTTGGAACTGAAAGTCCTTCCTGGTCTTATCCTTTTGGTGTATTTGTGGTCTCTGGTTGTTCAGACCCAGATTCAGGAAGGAAAAACTCTTTTGAAACTGCTGGCTTTTAGAAATGAAAAGATCCAAGCAGAAGGAGGGAGTTGATGTGAAAACCAGAACCTAGGCAGATATTTAAACTGGATCAGAAAACGAACAGTCTGGAAAACCTGGTTGACTGAAAGACACCCAGGGGGACCTAGCATTTTGAAAACAAATAATGGGGAATCCCACACTAAGTCATCTATTTGGTTCTTGTATTTTGGACAATGAGGGTATGTGTCTTGCATATTGAATAATATTTGGGTTGGTATCATTTTTTATAAACGGGATCATTAGTTCTCCCTGCTTCCATTTTTTTGTTTAACTTTTTTTCATGCAAATTCATGAAATTGGAGATGCGGTAATGTACTGAAATCCTGCCAAATCTGATTCCCCAAACCACAGTTAATTCGTTGGACATTTTGAAAGGCATACATGTAGTTTTAAAATATAATTATGTGTGAGCCCGACGTGGTGGGGGCCTGTGGGCAGCCTGTGTTCTCACCCCTTCATCCTTCTCGCAGTAGGGCTCAGCACTGTACCTTCAGAAACAAATTTGGCTCCACAAAGGGTGTTTTATGTCAAATAGATTGTACAAGCGATTAATGCAAGAGCAGTGGGGCAGGCATGTCACACGCCACAGTGAGATAACCAGATCGCTGTTTAACACCTGACCCTGCCCTTCAATCCCCTCATTGGCTCCCAGTTCCTCTCCCCTCCTCCCTGGTATCTCTCTACACTTCTTTTCTTACACTACACAAGTTGGCTCCGCTTTTCCGATCTAATGTTCTCCAATTCATCTTCCCTTTCAGCAGACAAGGACCCTCTAGTGCTCCATCCTTTGCAGTTGGGGGTTATAAACAACAGTGCTTTCCCATCACTGATATTTATTCTTCAGCTTGCATATGTGTGTTGGCTCAGTCCTAATATTTGCGTTTTCTGATTGTGCTCTGCAGTAGGAGAAAAACAACCCAGCTCTCCTGAATGAGGCACATGATCATGTTTACCCTCGAGCACCGGATCTGTGCTTTGTTTTCCATGGGATTGTTGTGGAATGTGTTTACTGAACCTTCAAAGCAAATGACAGCATTTATGGACCCATGGCAAAGCCAGCTGAATAGGACATCATAGGTCACTTAGTTCCACCATCATGTTATGACAGTGCAGTAAAGTGGGCTCTCCAGCCCAACCATCCTTCCTAGCTGTGTGACCTTGGACAAGTTTCTTAACCTCTCTGGGACTCAGTTTTATAATCTTTAAAATGCGGATAAGTCACAGCACCTAGCTCATGAAACTGTTGTGAGGATTGATGAGTTACTATCACTAAAGCATAATTTTCGAAAGGGTAAAATCATGTCTTGCATGAGAATATAAAGTGAAAACCCAACATTTTACTCAAGTTATTAAATCATAGAAGAATCAATAAGATGTTAAGTGTAGTTCAAATGAAAGTTTGATTTACAGATTTATATTCTGTGCCACAAAAACATTTATTACAGGTAGCATTTCCACTATTCTCAGTTTTCCACAATGCAGCCAATACCCCTACAGTGGGAGGCTGAATAATGACACCCCTCCCCCCCAGGTTATCCACATTCTAATCCCTGGAACCTGACAGTTACCTCATATGGCAAAGAATTGAATTTGCCAATGCAATTATATTAAAGATTTTGAGATGAAAAGATTATCTTGGGGGGCCCTAAATGGAATCACATGTATCCTTATAAGAGGAGACAGTGGGAGAATTGACATGCGCGCACACAAGAGCACAGAGGTGGAGGTTGGAGTCATGTGATCACAAACCAAGGAATGCTGGCAGCCACCAGGTACTGGCAGAGGCCAGGAGCAGATACTCCCCTGCAGCATGGAGACAGCACAGCCCTGCAGATGCCATGAGGTCAGCCCAGTGGAATGATTTCAGACTTCTGGCCTCCAAAACTGAGAGAGAATACATTTCTGTTTTTCTGAGCCACCGAGTATGTGGTGATTTGTTACAGCAGCCATGGGAGTTGGCTACAGAGTTCTAAAATAGCCTCCTCAACAGGAAGTCAGTGAAAGGCACGTGCTCCCTGGAGGCTCTGCTGGACCAGACCCAAAACTGTATTGAAAGGACCCAAGGAACCTCTTAACCCATTTCCATGTTTGGACAAGTCTTCCTGATGGTCATGGGACATGTGCGTATATATAATAAGGGTGCCAAAGAAACGTATAGAAGTGGACACTTTGGTCAATGTTGCTCAAGCAGTAGTTTGCCATAATCAGAAGTGTCTGGATGCTGATGGGAACCACTTTGAGCACCTCTTGTAATCGCAGAAGTCAAATGTGACTTGTATTCATCTTTTGTTATCGGTATATGTTGAGTATTATAATTTTATACAGTTTTCCTTTCTTAAAATGGGTACACATTCTTTTGGCACCCTCTGCCAAAAAATGTTTTCTCTCTCTCTCTCTCTCTCTCTCTCTCTCTCTCTCTCTCTCTCTCTGTCTCTCTGTCTCTCTGTCTCTCTCTCTCTGTCTCTCTCTCTCTCTCTCTCTCTCTCTCTCTCTCTCTCTCTCTCTCTCTCTCTGTCTCTCTCATCTATATATAAAGAGAGAGTCTAAAGTGCTTGGGAAACATGTAAAGCACCCAATTCATAGTAAGCATTAATTACACTGCAAGTGTTATCTGTGATACGACTATATCGTCTTCATCGTCACAGTTACTGTCACTTTCCTGTGTGCTGCTGCCTGGTCTTTTCCCTGGTGGGCTGTGTTGATTAGGAACCAATGATTCACCTGACCAGCTGGGATCCACATCCCAACCGAAGAGCGGAACGGAAGTGAGTGAAAGCAAGGTTGCTGTGGTTGGAGAAGACCGTTTCAGCTCTTAGGTGCAGGAGCGTAACAGTGTAAGGGGGCAGTGATGGGCTTTGTATCCTCCAGGCCTCCCTGCTTCATGTCCTAAGTTGCTGGGGAGATACAGAAAGCAAAAAGGACACGTAAATGGCAAGATGTATGACTGTCAATGAACAAAAATCATGGAGAGTGCCAATAGGATATAATAACCCTGGCTTGCAAATCCCTTGAATAGCAGAATTAACTGCCTTCTTGCTAGCTGAAGGAAGATTGTATTTTTTTCATATGAATGAGAAAAAGCCAAAGATTGATGAAAATGTTGAAGAAACAGACTGTGATATTTAATAGAACTTTGAATTAATCTAGGACTATGATTCTCAAGGGGTGGGGGAGGATTTTGTCCCCCAGGAGACATTTGGCAATATATAGTGACATTTGTGGTCATCAAAACTAGGGTTACTGCTGACATCTAGTTGGCAGAGGACAGGGCTGCTCCTAAACACCCCACAATGCACAGAACAGCCACGATGAAGAATTATGCAGCCCCCCAATGTCAACAGTGCTGAGGCTGAGAGGTTTGCATCTAGGGTCAGTGTTCTACACTCGTAGAATCAGAGTCTTGGAAGGGAACATAGAGGTCATGAAGTTGAGTGGTTTTCAAATGACATCCTTCAGCTCCCACAGAGTGGGATGAGGAGGCCCTGGGAGCGACAGTGGGACCAGAGAGGAGGGGTGGGGTTCTCCAGATTGCCAGCCCCTCTTTCCTCTGCTCTTGTGTTGGTGTGGGACTGACCATTTCAGCTGGTTAGTATTGGTCTCAAAAGAAGTTTGAAAATAACTGATGTGCTTAAATCCTTCCATTTTGTGGATGAAAAATAGGACTCTGATAGTTGTTAGACACGTCACTGACAGTCCCAAGTGGGACCACAGTGTCCTGGCTTCCCCTGTCCCTTAGTTGACTCTCAAGTATCCACTCAGACCCTGTTAGAAAAACCTGTGGGCTTGCAAACCCATGTCTGAAAGATTTTCAGACATGAGCTGGTTTACTTTATGACCATAATGAACACATAAAACTGGATACAATGAAAGAGATTTCATTTATTGAGACTATTTACTGAGGCACTTACTGTGCCTACCCTGCACTAAGCCTGGACAGTTAGAGAGTGGAGGATTTACAGCTGAAGTTATCCAATTCCAGTCCATATTCTGGAAGTTGGAGTTTTAAATAAACCACAGCTTACTTTTTTGTCTCTTCTAAACATAGAGTGGTGAGGGCTAGGAAAAGTAAGGACACGCTGGGTGTCCTGCTGTCATCCTGCTTGGTGGCTGCCAAGCACTACGTTGGGGGCATTTCCACCATGAGTCCTGTCTTTCTAAGGTCAAAGAGAAATTCACTTGTCCACCTCCCTTGCAGCTAAGGCCAGCTGTGAGAACCAGCTTCTCCAATCAGACTTACCTGTGGGAAGCTTGGGGAGGCAGTGAGAAGAAGGAGGTACCACGGCAAATGCATTCTGATGACAGGGAGGAGGAAACTCTGAAAGGCACAGCCACATGGCAGCTGGGTGAGGGCCTCCTTTAAACATTTCTGTTCTGCTAAACTAGCTAGGGTCTGTACACTGCCATGCAGAACTCTGCCTGATGCAGGAGAAAATGGTACTGTACAACTATCTCAGGAACCAAATCACTTCGCATTTCTGTGTTTTTGTGAAATACTCATTGTAACCATCAGACAAACCGTCACTGTTCCCACCTCCTCTGTGCTTCTCACCCTAATTAGGCAGGTTCTGGAAGAACTCACTAACAGCAGTGTCTTGTTATATATAGACCAGAAGTTATCTTTTAGTTGATTACAAGAACAGTGGCTTCATGATAGGCCTTGTTCAGCCCATGCTAACCATATGTATGACTGACGCTCTATACTTGAATTTCAAAAAATGTTTCAAGTGAAGTAAAAACAAAAAAATGAATTTTTTTTCCACCCAGATTTTCACTGTGCTGCTCAGCATGTAGGCTTCAGGTGGGCTCTGTCTTTACAGATTCTTGGAATATGCCACAGAGGAAAGGCCATCGTGGGCTGAGACGGCTGTCTTGATTACGGCTCAGCCTGGTTTCAAATGACACTCAGGTAGTTAATTGATTCAGGCAAGAGAATTTGTGAGTGATGAACAGCACAGACCTTTTCTTTTTAGCTGGTCAGGGAGAAAGAAGTCTCCCTGATTCAGTCTTAAAGGATGACTTTCTCTTGCTGGAACTCATTTATTTGCAAATAGAAAGTTCTTTAAACATCCAGAGATTGTAAAATCCAGGATTATGTTTGCAGAGATGGATGCTTATGCTCAGGTGAATAACTAAATTGTTTTTGAATGTGCGAGGCTCAAAGAGCTGCTAATGCTGTCTGAATCAAGGATTGCTCTGACGTTCTCAGGCCACGGGGCCCATTTTGTGGCCACTCCAGCCAATATTTCTAGAAAGTGTTCAAATGGAAACACTACACAAGAGCTGCTTTTGTGAGACGTGTCACATCTCCCTTGATGCTGATGGAGCTATATATTTTCTCCTTTGAAGGAAACTCCTCTCCTTTGAGATGTTTTTGACACCTGGTGTGCTTCCATCCTTTAATAACCCTCACTCATGTTTTCTAAGCCATCATAACATCGGTTGGGCCAATGATTAAAATTCAGTCCCCAGTAGCAGTCACAGGTCTGGGGCTCTTGGGAACTCCTCTGAGGATTCCTCTATGGTCCTGACAGTGCCTGCCTTGGGCAGGACCTCCGCTGTCAGTCCTCTTGGGTCCAACAGGATGCCCTGCCTTTCCTCTTCTGCTTTCATGTGATGTCTCCTGTTGCTTTGATGCCCAAAATGTCAACGCCATGGATGGCATGGTGCCTGCCACAGGCACAGTTGGTGGCACTCACCCAAGGTGCTTTGGTGATACATGTTACCCACCAGTGAAGCCACTGGTTTCTGATGTCGAGGACATTGTCTGTCATCATTGTAGAAGGGGGCCAGTGCCTGCCCTGAGCAGGCCTTGTGCTTTCTTGTTTTTCGTTCATTTGTTTAAAATTTTTATTAAAATATAGCTGACATACAATATTATATTAGTTTCAGGGGTACACCATAGTTATTCAACATTTATACAATTAAAGAGGTGATCACCATGAGAGGTCCAGTCACCATCTGACACCGCACCATGCTATCACAGTATTACTGACTGTATTCCCTGTGCCGGACGTTACATCCCCAGGACTTGTTTTATACCTGGAATCTTGAACCTTATTCTCCTTCATCTTTTCCCCACCTTTTAAAAATACTTCAAGTACAGTTGCTATTCAATATTATTTTATATTAATTTCAGCAGTACAGCATAACAATTGGACATTTATATAATTTAACAAGTGATCCCGCTGACTAGTCTAGTGCCCACCTGACACCATACTTCTCATTACCACATTATTGACTATATTCCCAATGCTTTATTTTACATCCCCATGACTTTTTCGTAACTACAATTTCCACATCTTAAGCCCTTCACTTTTTTCATCCTACCCACCCCCCCCAATTCCCAACCCAACTGGCTATCATCAGCTTGTTCCCTGCAACTATGAGTCTGTTTCTGTTTTGTTTGTTCATTAATATTGTTCTTTAGGTTCCACATGTAAGTGAGATCATATGGCATTTGTCTTCCTCTGACTTATTTCACTTATAATACCTTCCAGGTCCATCCATGTTGTCACAAATGGAAAGATTTCATCTTTTTATGGCAGAGTAATATTCCATTGTATAAATGTACCACTTCTTATTTATCCATTCATCATTGATGGACACCCAGGTTGCCTCCATATCTTGACTGTTAGAAATAATGCTGCAGTGAACATGGGGGTCCATATATCTTTTTGAATTAGTATTTTGGATTTCTTAAGATAAATACCCAGGAGTAGAATTGCTGGGTCATAAGGTAGTTCTATTTTTCATTTTTCAAGGAACCTCCATACTGTTTTCCATAGCAACTGCACCAATTTACAATCCCATAAACAGTGCATGAGGATTCCCTTTTCTCCACGTTCTCGCCAACGCTTGTTGTTTGTTGATTTATTGATGATAGCCATTCTGACAGGTGTGAGGTGGTAGCTCATTGTGGTTTTAATTTGCATTTTTCTGATGATTAGTGACATTGAGGATCTTTTCATATGCCTGTTGGCCATCTGTATGTCCTCTTTGAAGAAATGTCTATTTAGGTCCTCTGCCTCTTTTTATATTGGATTGTTAGTTTTATTGGTGCTAAGTTGCATAAGTTCTTTATAAAGTTTGGATATTAACCCCTTATCAGATGTATCATTTGTGAATATTTTTTCCAATTCACTAGGTTGTCTTTTTGTTTTGTTAATGGTTTCCTTTACTGTGGGGGAAAAAAACAACCAACAACTTTTTAGTTTGATGTCAAGCCATTTGTTTACTTTTTCTTTTGTTTCCCTTGTCAAAGTCAGAAAAAATATAACTAAGAGCAATATCAGAGAGTTTACTGCCTGTGTTTTCTTCTAAGAGTTTTATAGCTTTGAGTCTTAACATTTAAGTCTTTTAAACTCATTTGGAGTTTATTCTTGTATATGGTGTTAGAAGGTGATCTGGTTTCATTTTATTTTTGCAACAATCTGTCCAATTTTCCCAACAACATCTATTGAAGAGACTGTCTTTACCAAATTGTATATTCTTGCCTCCTTTGTCATAGTTTAATTGACCATATAGATATCAGTTTATTTCTGGGCTTTTTGTTCTGTTCCATTGATCTATGTGTCTGTTTTTATGCCTACATCATGCTGTCTGATTCCTATAGCCTTGTAGTATAGTTTGATATCAGGTAGCGTGATTCCTCCAATTTTGTTCTTCTTTCTCAAGATTGCTGTGGCTATTCAGGCTCTTTTGTGGTTCCATATAAATTTTAAGATTATTTGTTCTAGATCTGTGAAAAAATGCCATTCATATTTTGATAGGGATTGCATTGAATCTACAGATTGCTTTGCATACTATGGGCATTGTAATGATATTAATTCTTCCTATCCATGACCGTGGTATATGCATCCATTTATGCGTATCTTCAATTTATTTTTTCAGTGTATTATAATTTTCTGAGTGCAAGTCTTTTATCTCTTTGGTTAAATTTATTCCTAGACATTTTTTGATGCAATTGTAAATGGTGTTTTCTCAATTTCTCGTTCTGATAATTTGTTACTGGTGTATAGCAATGTAACTGATTTATGAATGTTAATTTTGTATCCTACTAGTCTATTGAATTCATTTATTAGTTCTAATAGTTTCTGATGGAATCTTTTGATTATATATATATATATATATATATATATATATATATATAGTATCATGTCTGCAAAAATAACAGTTTTACTTTTTACTTTCCAATTTGGATGACTTTTATTTCTTTCTTTTTTAATTTATTTTTTAAATTTATTGGGGTGACAATTGTTAGTAAAATTACATAGATTTCAGGTGTACAATTCTGTATTACATCATCTATAAATCCCACTGTGTGTTCACCACCCAGAGTCAGTTCTCCTTCCATCACAATATATTCGATCCCCCTTAACCTCATCTCCCACCCCCCACCCCCCACCCCCCTTACCCTCTGGCAACCACCAAACCATTGTCTGTGTCTATGAGTTTCTGTTTCTCATTTGTTTGTCTTGTTCTTTTGTTGCTTTTGGTTTATGTACCACATATCAGTGAAATCACATGGTTCTCTGCTTTTTCTGTCTGACTTATTTCGCTCAGCATTACACTCTCAAGATCCATCCATGTTGTCACAAATGTTCCTATATCATCTTTTCTTACCGCCGAATAGTATTCCATTGTGTATATATACCACAACTTCTTCATCCATTCATCTATCGAAGGACATTTTGGTTGTTTCCATGTCTTGGCCACTGTAAACAAAGCTGCAATGAACATTGGAGCACACGTGTCTTTATGGATAAATGTTTTCAGATTTTTTGGGTAGATACCTAGGAGTGGGATTGCTGGGTCATATGGCAATTCTATTCGTAATTTTTTGAGGAACCTCCACACTGCCTTCCATAACGGCTGCACCAGTCTGCATTCCCACCAACAGTGTATGAGGGTTCCTTTTTCTCCACAGCCTCTCCAACATTTGTTACTATTTGTCTTGTTGATGATAGCCATTCTGACTGGGGTGAGGTGATATCTCATTGTGGTTTTGATTTTCATTTCTCTGATGATTAGTGATGTTGAGCATTTTTTCATATGTCTATTTGCCATTTGTATGTCCTCTTTGGAGAAATGTCTCTTCAAGTCCTCTGCCCATTTTTCAATTGGGTTGTTTGTTTTTTTGTTGTTGAGTTGCATGAGTTCCTTGTATATTCTGGATACTAGCCCCTTATTGGAGGCACTGTTTGCAAAAATCTTCTCCCATTCAGTTGGTGGCCTCTTTATTTTGTCAATGGTTTCTTTTGCTGTGCAGAGCTTTTAAGTTTCATATAGTCCCATTCGTTTATTTTAGCTTTTACTTCCATTGCCTTTGGAGTCAAATTCATAAAATGCTCTTTGAACCCAAGATCCATAAGTTTAGTACCTATGTTTTCTTCTACGCAGTTTATTGTGTCAGGTCTTATGCTTAAGTCTTTGATCCATTTTGAATTAACTTAGGTACATGGTGACAAATAGCAGTCCAGTTTCATTCTTTTGCACATGGCTATCCAATTCTCCCAGCACCATTTATTGAAGAGGCTGTCTTTGCTCCATTGTATGTTTTTAGCTTCTTTGTCAAAAATTGTCTGTCCATATTTATGTGGTTTTATTTCTGGGTTCTGAATTCTATTCCATTGGTCTATGTGTCTGTTTTTCTGCCAATACCATGCTGTTTTGATTATTGTGGCCCTGTAGTACAAGCCAAAGTCATGAAGTGTGATACCTCCATTATAGTTCTTTTTTCTTAAGATTGCTTTGGCTATTCGGGGTCTTTTGTGGTTCCAAACAAATCTGATGATTTTTTGTTCTATTTCTTTAAAATATGCCATTGGGATTTTGATGGGGATTGCATTGAATCTGTATATTGCTTTGGGTAATATGGCCATTTTAACTATGTTGATTCTTCCAATCCATGAGCATAGA
The DNA here is from genome assembly GCF_057876585.1 of Rhinolophus sinicus. Classification (NCBI taxonomy): domain Eukaryota; kingdom Metazoa; phylum Chordata; class Mammalia; order Chiroptera; family Rhinolophidae; genus Rhinolophus; species Rhinolophus sinicus. The sequence continues at coordinate 97,828,543 of NC_142503.1, forward strand.
ATGTCTTTCCATTTCTTTGTGTCTTCTTCAATTTCTTTCAAAAAAGTCTTATAGTTTACAGCATATAGGTCTTTCACATCCTTGGTTAAGTTTATTCCTAGGTATTTTATTCTTTTTCTTGCAATTGCAAAAGTAATTGTTTTTTGTGTTTCTTTTTCTGAGATTTTATTGTTGGTATATAGGAAGGCAATGGACTTTTGTGCGTTGATTTTGTAGCCAGCAACTTTACTGTATTCGTTGATTGTTTCTAATAGCTTTTTGGTGGAGTCTTTAGGGTTTTCTATATATAGCATCATGTCATCTGCAAAGAGTGATAATTGAACTTCTTCATTCCCAATTTGGATGCCTTTTATTTCTTTCTCTTGCCTGATTGCTCTGGCAAGGACTTCCAACACTATGTTGAAAAGCAGAGGTGATAGGGGACATCCCTGTCGTGTTCCTGAACGTAGAGCAAAGGGCTTCAGTTTTTCTCCATTAATTATGAGATTAGCAGAGGGCTTGTCATATATGGCCTTTATTATGTTAAGGTATTTTTCTTCTATACCCATTTTATTAAGTGTTTTAATCATAAATGGATGTTGTATCTTGTCAAATGCTTTTTCTGCATCGATTGATATAATCATATGATTTTTGTCCTTTATTTTGTTTATATGATGTATGACATTGATGGATTTGCGTATGTTGAACCATCCTTGTGCCCCGGGGATGAACCCCACTTGGTCGTGATGAATAATCTTTTTAATGCATTGTTGTATTCGATTTGCGAGAATTTTGTTTAGGATTTTTGCATCGGTATTCATTAGAGATATTGGTCTGTAGTTTTCTTTTTTTGTGCTGTCCTTACCAGGTTTTGGTATCAGGGTAATGTTGGCCTCATAAAATGAGTTGGGGAGTACTGTTTCTTCTTCAATTTTTTGGAAGACTTTGTGCAGGATTGGTATTAGATCCTCTTTGAAGGTTTGGTAGAATTCACTAGTGAAGCCATCTGGTCCTGGACTTTTGCTTTTGGGAAGGTTTTGCATGACTGATTCAATTTCGTTACTGGTGATTTGTCTGTTTAGATTTTCCAGTTCTTCATGGTTCAGCCTTGGAAGGCTATATGTTTCTAAGAACTTATCCATTTCTTCTAGGTTGTTGAATTTGGTGGCATATAGTCCTTCATAGTATTCTTGGATGATCCTTTGTATTTCTGTGGTGTCCGTGATAACTTCCCCTTTTACGTTTCTGATTTTGTTAATCAGTGTCTTCTCTCTTTTTATCTTAGTAAGTCTAGCCAAGGGTTTGTCAATTTTGTTAATCTTCTCAAAGAACCAGCTCTTTGTCACATTAATTTTTTCTATTGTCTTTCTGTTCTCTATTTCATTTAGTTCTGCTCTAATTTTTGTTATTTCCTTTCTTCTGCTGACCTTGGGTTTTACTTGTTCTTCTTTTTCTAGTTCTTTAAGGTGTAACATGAGGTTATTTATTTGGGAGTTTTCTTGTTTCTTGAGATAGGCCTGTAATGAGATAAATTTCCCTCTTAAAACTGCTTTCGCTGCATCCCAAAAATTTTGGTAGGATGTATTTTCATTGTCATTTGTTTCTATTTATCTTTTGATCGCTCCTCTAATTTCTTCTTTGACCCAGTCCTTCTTTAAAAGTATGTTGTTTAGTCTCCATGTATTTGTGTTTTTCCCGCTTTCTTTTTACAGTTGATATCCAATTTCAAAGCCTTGTGATCAGAGAATATGCATGGTATGATTTCAATCTTTTTAAATTTGTTGAGACTGATTTTATGTCCCAATATATGGTCTATCCTTGAGAATGTTCCATGTACACTAGAAAAGAATGTATAGTCTGATGTTTTAGGATGAAGTGTTCTATAAATGTCAATTATGTCCATTTCATCTAATGTGTCATTTAGGGCTTCTATTTCGTTATTTATTTTCTGTTTGGATGATCTATCCATAGCTGTCAATGATGTATTTAAGTCCCCTAGTATAATTGTGTTTTGGTCAATTTCTCCCTTTAGTTCTGTTAGTAGTTGCTTGGTGTATTTCGGTGCTTACTGATTGGGGGCATAAATATTGATGACTGTTATGTCTTCTTGTTGTACAGTCCCCTTCACCATTATGAAATGTCCATCTTTCTCTCTTGTTATCTTTTTCACCTTGAAGTCTGTTTCATCTGATATCATTATGGCTACACCTGATTTTCTCTGGGCACCATTTGCTTGGAGTGTCAATTTCCACCCTTTCACTTTGAGTCTATGCTTGTCCTTGTAGCTGAGATGTGTCTCTTGGAGACAGCATAGGGTTGGGTTTAGTTTTTTGATCCAATCTGCTACTCTGTGCCTTTTTATTGGTGAGTTCAGTCCATTTACATTTAGGGTGATTATTGATATGTGAGGATTTCCTGTCATTCTATCTTTAGTTTTCTGGTAAGGCTGTGTCTCCATTGTTTCTTTGCCTTTTTGTTGTTGTCTATTATTTCTGTGTGGTGGTATTCTATGATGTTTTCCTCTGTTTCTTCTTTTATTTCAGTATATATTTCAATTCTGGATTTTTTTTGAGTGGTTACCCGTAAGTTTATGTAAAAGAAAGTTTGATATTTAGAGTATTCCATTTTCTTCAGCACGCTTACTTTCTCCATTCCCATATTCCCGTTCAGGCCTTACTCTCCCCCTTTTTGAGTTTTGGTTGCCACAAATTGTCCCTGTTGATGGTGGTCGAATAGCCTCCTTTAGTATTTCTTGTAGTGCAGGTCGTGTATTAGAAAATTCCCTCAGCTTCTGTATGTCTGGAAAGGTCTTTATTCCTCCTTCATATCTAAAGGATATCTTTGCTGGATATATTATTCTTGGCTCATGATTTCTCTCTTTCAATAGTTTGAATATTTGGTTCCACTCCCTCCTGGCTTGTAGTTTCTGCTGAAAAATCTGATGATAATCTAATGGGCTTTCCTTTGTAGGTTATCATGTTCTTTTCCCTGGCTGCCTTGAGGATTCTTTCTTTGTCGTTGATTTTAGACAGCTTCAATACAATGTGCCTTGGAGAAGGCCTGTTGGGATTGAGGTAACTAGGTGTTCTATTTGCTTCTTGGATTCGAGGGTCCAGTTCTGTCCACAAATTTGGGAAGTTCTCATTGACAATTTGTTTGAATATATTCTCTGTTCCCTTCTCTCTTTCTTCTCCTTCTGGTATGCCCATTATTCTTATATTGTTCTTTCTGATGGAGTCTGAAAGTTCTTGTAGGGTTCTTTCATTTCTTTTAAGTCTCAAGTCTCTTTCTTCTTCTATCTGTGTCATTTCCAGGTTTCTATCTTCGATGTCACTGATTCTTTCCTCCATCTGGTCAACTCTACTACCTAAGCTGGTTATTTCATTCTTAATTTCTTCTATTGAGTTCTTAATCTCCAGAAATTCTATTTGGTTCTTTTTTAAAATTTCAATCTCTTTTGTAAAATGCTCATGCTGTTCTTTAATTGAGTTTCTGAGTTCATTTAACTGCCTATCTGTGTTTTCTTGTATCTCATTGAGTTTTTTCAGAACTGCAGTCTTGAATTCTCTGTCATTTAGGTCACATATTTCTGTATCTTTAAGTGCCTTTTCTGGAGATTTTTCACTTTCTTTCTGAGCTATCTTGTTGCCTTGGTTATTCATGGCGATTACTGGTTTACTATTTCTCTTCCTAGACATCTACAGGAGTGACTTCTGCAACAAGTTGATAGGAAGAGGTCTTTCTTTTGTTTTCCAGTACTTGTTGGTAGAATGTTTTACTTTTTCTCCGACTGCAGGCTTTTTTTTTCCTCTCTCACAAGGTAGTGCTATGTTTTCTCTGCACTATTCCAGCTTCTCACACACTGGGGGGATTCCCTGGGAGATGGGCTTCTCCTCTGTTAATAGTTCGTCTAGGTCACAGGTCGCAGTGTCCCGGAGGGTATGCGGAGAGCTTTTGATGTTCCAAAGCTCTTCCAGCTCCTGATTCAGAGCCCGTATATTTCAGCAGTTCTGTTTACTCCTGCAGGGATCCATCCAGATAGGTGGGGCCAGGAGAGGGGTGAGCTGTGAGAGGTGGCCCAGAGCAATGGCAGCGACCACCACCACAGCCGGTCCTGCTTCCACAGCTCTCCCCTTTGCCGGAACTAGTTGGGCTGTGAATTTGTGTCTGTGGGCCACAGTTCTCAAATATAGCAAATTTTCTGTTGTTTTGATCTGACACTGCTACTCTTTCACTTCTAGCACCGGCAGGTGGGGGCGGGGCGAGCTCTGGGAGGGGAGGAAGGGGGCGGCTAGTCTCAGTGCCTAAGGCTCCGTTCTCTGCTCAGCAGTGCGGGCTTAAACCACTGTTTTCAGCCTTTTTCCCTCAGTCTTTTCTCCGAGGTCTCTGCCGTGAGCGTTGGGTTCAGCCGTGTTATATGCTGCCCCCTCAGCCCTGTGGGCCACAAGCGGAGCCCTAGCAGTCCGAGTTCTTCCCTCACCCGCAGCTGCGGTAGTTCCGGGAAGCAGCGAGCTCGGCGCACTGAGCTAGGTCTGCGTCCTGTGCCCTCGCGGCTCCATCTGCACACTTCTCCGTTTCCTCCTCCCCCCACTCACGCGAATCTCCCACCTGTAGGTGATTTCAGTCGGTAGTGGGCCTCTTCGTCTTGCCTGTCTGCTGTGCAGGGAGTCCTTTGTGGAGTTTTTGTTGTTCGATTCTTTGTAAATTCCAGGGGAGCTTTACAGAGGCTCACCTCACTCCGCCATTTTTCTGGAACTCTTCCTAGAGTTATATTTTTTATTTGAGATTTTCCTTGTTTTTTGAGGTAAGCCTGCATTGCCATGAATTTCCCTCTCAGGACTGTTTTTGCTGTGTCCCATAGATTTGGGTTCATTGTCTTTTCATTTTCATTTGTTTCAAGTTATCTTTTGATTTCTTCTTTGATCTCATTGTTAACTCATTCATTGTTTAGTAGCATGTTCTTTAGCCTGAATGTGTTTTTGTGTTTTTCAGGTTTTTCTCTTGTAATTGATTTCTAGTTTCATACCATTGTGGTTGGAGAAGATGCTTGATATGATTTCAATCTTCTTAAACTTATTGAGAAATATTTTTTGGCCTAACATATGATCTGTCTTGAAAAATCTTCCATATGCACTTAAGAAGAATGTATACTCTGCTGCTTTGGGGTGAAATGCTCTAAAAATGTCAATTAAATCTATCTGGTCTAGTATGTTATTTAAGGCCACTATTCCCTTGTTGATTTTCTGTCTGGAAGATCTATCCCTTGATGTCAGTGGGGTGTTAAAGTCCCCTATGGTGACTGTATTACTGTTAGACTCCCCCTTTATGTTGGTTAATATTTGTTTTATGTATCTAGAGGCTCTTATGTTGGTGCATAAATGTTTACAAGGGTTATAGTCTCTTGTTGGATTGATCCCTTTATCACTATGGAATGTTTTTCTTTATCTCTTTTTATAGCCTGTTTTAAAGTCTTTTTTGTCTGATGTAAATATTGATACCCCAGCTTTTTCTTTTTTTTTATTAATTTTATTGGGGAATAGTGTGTTTCTCCAGGGCTCATCAACTCCAAGTTGTTCTCCTTCAATCTATTTGTGGAGGGCACATGTCCAAGTCCAGTTGCTGTTTTCAATCTTTAGTCAAAGGGGGCGCAGCCCACCATCCCATGTGGGAATTCAACTGGCAACTTGTTGTTGACAGCTCGCACTCTAACCAACTGAGCCATCCGGCTGCCCTTCCGGAAGCTCAGTGGCAGTTCGTTGTCTTCAATCTAGTTGTGGAGGGCGCAGCTCACTGGCCCATGTGGGAATCGAACAAGCAACCCTGTTGTTCAGAGCTCGTGCTCTACCCAACTGAGCCATCTGGATGCCCCTACGCCAGCATTTTTTACATTTCCATTTGTATGAAATACCTTTTCCTATCCCTATATTTTCAGTTTATGTGTGTCTTTCAATCTGAAGTGGGCCTCTTTTTGGCAACATATATAAGAGTCTTCTTATCCGTCAGTCACCCTCTCTTTTGATTGGCACATTTAATCCATTTACATTTAAAGTGATTATTGCTAAGTACATAGTTATTGCCATTTTATTATTCATTTTTCTGATCTTCTTTTTTTGTTTTTCCCCTTCTTCTTCATAAAGAAGTCCCTTTAACATTTCTTGTAATACTGGCTTGGTGATAATGATTCCTTTAGCTTTTTCTTGTCTGGGAAGCTCTTTATCTGTCCTTCAGTTCTATAATAAATGATAGCCTTGCTGGGTAGAGTAGTCTTGGTTGCAGTTCTTTACTTTTTGTTACTTTGAATATTACTTGCCAATCTCTTCTGGCCTGCAAAGTTTCTGTTGAGAAATCAGCTGACAGTCTTATGGGAGCGCCTTTGTTGGTAACTAACTGTTTTTCACTTGCTGCTTTTAAGTATCTGTCTTTGTCTTTAAGCTTTGATTTTTTAATTATGATGTGTGTTGGTGTGGGCCTCTTTGGGTTCATCTTGTTTGGGACTCTGTGCTTTCAGGGCATGTATGTCTATTTCCTTCACCTGTTTAGGGAAGTTTTCAGTCATTATTTCTTCAAATAGGTTCTCAATACCTTCGTCTCTCTCTTCTTCTTCTGGTACCTCTATGATCTGAATGTTGTTCCACTGGAAATTGTCCAAGAGGTCCCTTAAATTATCTTCATTAATTTTGTTTTCTTTTCACTCTTCCAATTGGGTGTCTTCTGCTACCTTATTTTCCAAGTCACTGATTTGATCCTCTTTTTCATCTAGTCTGCTTGTGATTCCTTATAGTGTGTTCTTCACTTCTGAATGGTTGTTTTTTATAGTTTCTATTCTTTTTTAATGTTGTCACCTTTTTGTTTAACTTCTCACTAAGTTCCTTGAGAATCCTTATAATGAGTGTTTTGATCTCTGTCACTAGGAGAGTTCTTGCCTCCATTATTATTATTATTTTATTTTTTTAGTTCTTTTTCTGGAGTTTTCTTTTTCTTGTTCTTTCATCTGGGACAAGGTTTTTGTGTTGTTTGTTTGTTTCCTCATTTTGGTTGCCTCTCCATGTTGTCTCTAGATATTAGGTAGATCTGCTATGTTTCCCAGTGTTGGCAGTGTGGCCTTATGTAGTGGGTGTCCTATGGGGCCCACTCGCACAATCTTTCTGGTGACCTAAGCAGGATACTCCAGAAGTATGCCTTTTGCAGGTTGTGTGTTCTGTCCCGTTGTAGTTGAGCCTTGATTGATGTTGGCATGTCAGTAGGTGAGATTGGCCCTCAGGCTTACTTGCTGTGAGGATTGGTTTCAATGAGCTGCTGTGTGGGGTCTGTCCCCATGATATGGGATTCACCCAGTGGGCTCTGGTACCTTCTGAGACCACCCTTTGGGTGTGCTGCTTGTGGGGCTTATTGGTGGTGTTCTGTTGTGGTTTGAAGCTGGCCACCTGGTGTGCTGGTTCTGGGAACTGTTGGGAGGGGCTCCTGTGCAGGCCAAAGTCAGCTCCTTTCTGTGATTGTTCCAGGGCTACTTGGTAGTAGCTGCAAAGTAATTCATGGTTGGGTGCTGCTTGTGCTGGACCTGGAATTGAGTGGGGGTGGCCATCCTGAGAACTGAGGCTGGCTATCACCACTTTCGGGCCTTGGTAGCTCAGCAAAGGCCCAGGGCACCCCAAGGCCTGCTGCCAGCTACCTGCTGTCCATAATGCTCAGCCACTGAAAGAGCCTCAAGTGGTACGGGATTTGGGTAGGTCAGAATCCCAGGAAGTCACCAGGGAGGGCTCAACAAAGGCAAGATGGCATCTGTCCGCCAGCTACCCATAAAGAGGGCTCAATGCAGGTACAATGGCAGCTTTTCCTCCAGCCCTCCCCACTGTAGCCACACAACTCAGTTTCTTCCAGTATGTCTCTGGTACTTCTTGAGCTTCAGTGTGTCTGTGGAAGCCAAGGGTAAGTGGCTGGAAGCAAGAGAGTCTGTGCGTGGACCCTTTAAGAAGACACTGGGTTTCCAGCCACCTTCTGTCTCACCCAGTCAGACAGAATCTCTGCTGATTTTCACAGCCAGATGCTGTGGGAGCTCCTCTTCCTGGTACTTGTACTCTGGGCTGAGGAGCCCTATATGGGACTGGGACACATCACCATTTACTGGGGATCTCTGCAATAGATATTCTGATCCTTGACTGCTACATGTGGATGTGGGGTTAGCCCCTTTTGCGTCTCTCCCCCTCCTTCAGCTAGTCCTTGAATGTTTCTCCAGGTTGATTGTTCTATAATTTAGCTGCAATTTTAATGTGGTCACAAGAGGAGGCAAACCCAGCATTTCCTACTGTGCCATCTTGACCAGTACCTGTACCTGCGTGTTTGACTTTTAATACTATATACTGACCCTATTCCCACAAGTATTCTTAATAAATACACACACTTACATTAAAACTCAAGAACAAGAATTGTGCCATGACTGCCAGTATTGCTCTGAGTCTCCTAAGAGTGAAGGTAGTAACAGAAACATCAGTCCTAAGGCCTTGTGCTTTCAAAACCTGATAGAGGTTTTCCTGAATGAGCACTTTCTCTGCAACCCAGTTTGCACAGAGCTCAAGAGCAGAAATCTTTGCCTTTTGCCTGTGAAGATCATAAGACATACACCCACATCCTGAGCTTGCAGTCACCTCTCTCCTTTGAGTATGGTCCCTCAGCTTTGTACCAAACCAGTGCACTTGCTCAGGAGGTAGATGTGAATTCCTTATGAAAGCTCTCCTGATGAGTCCTTCCAACAGACTCAGCTTATTTAAAAGCTGGGTGTGCTGGCTTGGTGATGTGTCAACTTGGCCTGGTTGAACTACACTTCCAAGTATTCACTTCCCTGCTTGTTTTCCTGTAGGGTGGACCAAAAAAGAGATTTGTATGGGGATATGGAAGGTGGAAGTGAAGCAGTAGCCATTTTGTAGCTCACACCAGTTGCTACTCAACTGCTGGCTCCAGATACAACAAGGCACAGTACCTTCTCCTTGGGAAGTCATAATATAATTGTCATCTTTCCTGGTTGGAGCAAAATCATGTTTCACCAACCCCAATTTTAAAATATTAGAACAAATAAGGTTCTAGCTACCAATTTTCAATAGATCTGATGCACTTAAGGTACATTTAATATATTTTCTCCCTGGTCTTGACCCTACTTGTAGTGGCATATTTTCATGATTTTCTAACCTTTTGAGACATATCAGTGTGGACCATAGCCCATTGTTTCTCACAACAGCAGAAGCCTGTCATTGCATGCCAGTGATGTGTGGGTGCTGTGATGTGTCACCTAGATTCCTCCTTCAGACCAATGTATTCCTTCCTCCAGTTAGTGGGAGTGTTGCCTTCTAACAACTCACAGCTGAGCTTCTCCCCAGGCATAGTGGTGACTGGAAGGTGCTGCCTTGCCCAAGGTTAAGCCCTTCCCCAAGTTCAGCCCTCACCCACTGACTATTCAATGTGGGGCACAAAGGTCCAGCTCCCTTGTCTGACTCAGGACATCTCTGTAGGGCAGGTCTGCTTCAGAGCTCCCCAAGGAGTCCTCTGAGGTCTTTGTTGTAATTGTATCACAGTTCAACTTCTCTGCACAATCCTGCTTCCCCTATTTCCTGCACCTGAAGCTCCATTTCAGAGGCTGCTTCCTAGGGACCTCACATATGACTGGTGTCTCCATCAAGATGGAGGATTAAGCATTTCCTTGTCTCTTACTAAGCTTGCTGCAGCATGAGCAAATGACTTTGTTCATATACTTTCTGGGTCGTGCTTAATTGATATAGAATAAAGTAGATCTGGAGGAACTAGAACCTGGAAACTACAGCAGGTGAGTCAGAAGTTTGGTGACAGTACTGAAAGCCTGCCAAGGGTGCAGGGACTCATTGGGGGTCAAGCAAGAATAGAGTCAAGGTTCAATAAATGGTGCTGGGAGAATTGGATAGCCACGTGCAAAAGAATGAAACTGGACTGCTATTTGTCACCATGTACCAAAGTCAATTCAAAATGGATCAAAGACTTAAGCATAAGACCTGACACAATAAACTGCATAGAAGAAAACATAGGTACTAAACTTATGGACCTTGGGTTCAAAGAGCATTTTATGAACTTGACTCCAAAGGCAATGGAAGTAAAAGCTAAAATAAACGAATGGGACTATATGAAACTTAAAAGCTTCTGCACAGCAAAAGAAACCATTGACAAAATAAAGAGGCCACCAACTGAATGGGAGAAGATTTTTGCTAACAGTGCCTCCGATAAGGGGCTAGTATCCAGAATATACAAGGAACTCATGCAACTCAACAACAAAAAAACAAACAACCCAATTGAAAAATGGGCAGAGGACTTGAAGAGACATTTCTCCAAAGAGGACATACAAATGGCAAATAAACATATGAAAAAATGCTCAACATCACTAATCATCAGAGAAATGCAAATAAAAACCACAATGAGATATCACCTCACCCCAGTCAGAATGGCTATCATCAACAAGACAAATAGTAACAAATGTTGGAGAGGTTGTGGAGAAAAAGGAACCCTCATACACTGTTGGTGGGAATGCAGACTGGTGCAGCCGTTATGGAAGGCAGTGTGGAGGTTCCTCAAAGAATTACGAATAGAATTGCCGTATGACCCAGCAATCCCTCTCCTGGGTATCTACCCAAAAAATCTGAAAACATTTATACATAAAGACACGAGTGCTCCAATGTTCGTTGCAGCTTAGTTTACGGTGGCCAAGACATGGAAACAACCAAAATGTCCTTCGATAGATGAATGGATAAAGAAGTTGTGGTACATATACACAATGGAATACTATTCGGCAGTGAGAAAAGATGATATAGGAACATTTGTGACAACATGGATGGATCTTGAGAGAGTAATGCTGAGCGAAACAAGTCAGACAGAAAAAGCAGAGAACCATGTGATTTCACTGATATGTGGTATATAAACCAAAAACAACAAAAGAACAAGACAAACAAATGAGAAACAGAAACTCATAGACACGGACAATAGTTTAGTGGTTGCCAGAGGGTAAGGGGGGTGGGGGGGGAGGTGAGGGTAAAGGGAATCAAATATGCGGTGATGGAAGGAGAACTGACTCTGGGTTGTGAGCACACAATGGGATTTATAGATGATGTAATACAGAATTGTACACCTGAAATCTATGTAATTTTACTAACAATTGTCACCCCAATAAATTTAATTTAAAAAAAAAAAAAAAGAATAGAGTCAAGGCAAGAAGTAAGCCTTTGGCAGTCAGAACAAGGGTCAGTGGGATAAGGGGAGTGCAAAGGCACCTACATAGGGGAGAACATAGGGGGTCCGGACAGGCAAGCTAATGAAGTCCTATAGCAGAGAGGAGACCAGCATCCCATCTGATGGAATGCAGAGGAGTTGGCAGTCTTTGCTGTGGGGAATGTAAAGACACTTTCAGGAGAAAGGCAGGTCAGCGCAGGGAACAGAGCCAGACGCTCTTACTCATAGGAATACAACCTGGAGTGACATGAGGTTCACACGGGGGTTTGCTGAGACACAGTTCTTAGCCCCTCCCCTAGACTTTCTCATTACCCAGGTCAGGGTGGGTGGGGCCCAAGGATTTGCATTTTCAACAAGTTCAAAGGTGATGCTAATGCTGCTGGTCTGAGGCCATGTTCTGAGCACCCTGACATAGAACAAGACCAAAACATAGGTCAGCTTGACACAGACACCTAAATACAGCCCTCAGATGCCTTATTCACACCCAGCTCCTACAGGCAAGGACAGAATTAGGCCCAGAGACCTGAAATAAGACCAGGAGATTCAGACAAAGCAGACAATCGGCTCTAGTCAACAGACTTTGGAGTTAGATATTCACTGTGAGAAGTGACTCAAGTGCTCCGAGCCTGGTTCTCCATCTGTAAAAGGAGGATAGTAGCAGCTGTCACATCGGGTTGTTGTAGGAATTGACGGAGCTAAAGTATAGAAGGTGCTGGCATGTATCTGGCCAGAATAAGCTTTCACTAGATAGAATGACAGTAAGATAGAATAACTAGAAGGCCAGAGTGATGGAATGGCAGCGAGGCCCCTGGAAGTGTTTGTAGAGCGCGTGAGGGTGCAGGCAGAGCGGAGCAGCATCTCTAGTGACCAGACTGGGTTCCATGGGCAAGGGGAGTTAGTCCCTTCAAAACTGTGGCCTTCTGGTACCTTGGGCTCTGTCTGCTGAGCCTTGCGGTACTGCTGAGTGGCTGGGGGTGAGGGGGTGGTGGTGGAGGCTGTGAACTTGGGGGAAGGGTGGTGGTACAGGTGGTTTCTATTTTTCCTTAGGCAGGGAATGTAAGAAGCTGTCAAGTCAGCTTCTCTCCACCAGTTGCATTTCACAGCTTATGATTTGTAGTGAGGGCCACCATGGCTGAGAAGCATGCAGCATTATTTATATGTTTGTTCCCTGCCTCGTCCCCGGGAAGATTTAAGGCATCCCCATACCCCAGTAAATTAATCCACACTCTATGCCTGCGGAGAGAGGCAGAGTTCTGTCTCAGCCCCGGCAGGTCGGCTGGAGCAGCCCAGCACCATCTTGTCTGAAGAAGGCCCTGGAGCAGCGTGCGGAGGACCTGTTCACGGGCAGGCTGCTGACCCCACCCACGCAGCTTTTCTCATCCGTTAGGTCCAGGGCAGCCTGAGGGTTGGCACTGCTAACAATTAACCTGGTGATGAGGATGCCATGTTGGTCTGGCATCCGTATTTTGAGAAGCCCTGACCTACGCTGAGATCGTTCGTCTGTCAGCATGAGCCAGATACTGTGTCCGTGTTTCAGGGATAACTCGGCCTCTTTTGGGTCCTCTTTGCCACCCACAGAGCTGCCAGAAACCCCTCACTTGTGCCCACCTTCCTGAAATACCCATACTAAAGCTTTCCAACCCTCAGAAACCGTCAGTTCTGTCATCTCTCACTTGCAGGGCCTGCCAGGAGCCAGCACCCGAATCCACTGTACCTTAACTAAGGCATAGATCATATCTGATGGGTGGCTCTTCCCTGACAGAGGAGAAGAGAGAGGTTTGGTGGCGGGGGACCTGGGTTCAAAAAGTAAGCTGGCGAGGTACTTGTTGGGCAAGTTACTTAAATTCTCTCAGTTTGTAAATCTGTAAAATGGAGAGAGTACAATTTCATAGAACCAGTGTGAGCATTCAGATTGACAGTAAAGTACCTGATGCCACACCATCATTCTTCCCTTTTCCTTCCAAACTGCATTCTAATAAGAGTTTTATCTTGAAGTAATGACCTGAATGGAGAGATCTGGGGGATTACGATGGGCCAGAGCAGTAACTGGGAAGATTTGGGGGCCAGGGGTCCCCCTTTAGCATTCCTTAGTTCATATGCTATGTATGGATGGGTCCCGCTCAGCCCCTGATTTCCACTGGTAGCCAAATAATTTGCATATATAAGAACAAATAACAATTTTTGTGGAAATGGTCAGTTTCCAGAGCAAATAGTTTTGACTCCTACTACTTACTGCTCATGCTTGAATTCCAGCAGGTCCAGGCATCTGGGCTTGGTGCTATGGGTGCAGACGTCAGTGCAGCAAAGTCTTGTCTTGGAGCTCAGCCTAATGCCAGATCGAGCCAGGGCCTTTCAGGGCTCTTGTGGGCTTCTCCACCCAGGCAGTGGGTGCAGCAGTGGTCCCTGCTACCCATCAGGACTGTCAGGTCACATATGTCGTCGCACCTGCTATTGTCTGGATGTTCTTGACAGAACCTCAGTTTACCTTCATGTTGAAGAATTGTGTTCACCTGGTAAGAAGGAAACTAGCTTCGACTGGCTCCTTTCCTCCCTTCCCATCTCCTTTCTTCACATCACCCCCCAGCCTTTACCTTTTCTTTCTGAAAAATGCAAATATTTCCATTCAGATCTATCAGGTGTTCTCTCTCTCTCTCTCTCTCTCTCTCTCTCTCTCTCTCTCTCTCTCTCTCTCTCCTCTCTCACACACACACACACACACACACACCCTCACTATCGATGACATTGATATCTGTATGAAGTTGTTTACTCACAGAAAAGAATGAAATCCATCAGCTTTTGGACAAAACAGGAGAGAAGCCAAGGAAAGTCTGTAGTCCATATCCTGTGTGATGATAATGATAAAAATGACAGCGATGACAGCTGTCTCTATTGGGTACTTGTCATATGCCAGGCACCGTGCTAACCGCTTTATGTGGCTTAGTAATTATTATTACTCAGAACAAGCCAGTGAAAGAAGTGTTATTATCATCTTCATTTTTCAGATGAGGCAGAAAGAGGTTAAGTAGCTTGCCAGGGTGAGCAGTGGAGAGCTGGATTTAAATGTCACGCCAAGGTCTGACCCCAGTGCCTGGTCTACTAGCCACTGAGTACTGACCGGGCTGGAAGGGGAGTGCTGTCTTTTGGCACAGCCCTGTAACTGGAGGATGTTTGACGGTTGTGTATGAGGCTGGCAATTTCTCTGCTTGAACTGCAAATAATCATGATGCCTTTGCTGCAGATTATGAGACCGTCCCCTCCTCTCCAAGTGTATGGAAGGTTGCAGAATAGTAAGGAGAGGGTTGCAGGAATGTCTACTTTTGGTCTAGAGAATGATCAACATGGCAAGCCCAGTGACCTGCAAGTGCTACCAGGGCTAAAGGGACCTTATGGGAAACAAAGTGGAAACTCTTTTCCCAGTCCCCATGTTCTTTGAACATGCAAAACCAGCAGCTCCCAGAGCTTGAGGGTGAGGGGCTCTGGGGTGGCAGGGGTAGGGCTCACAGTATACCCAGGTAGCGGCAGGGCAAGCAGTGGTGAGCGTTACCCAGAGTGTCTGCAGGCATGGAGCACTGATGGGGCAATAGGAGGCAGGACTTCCTCTCTCTGAGGGTGCAGAGGTCCTTAGCATTGGGGGGGGGGGGGGCATTTCCCCAGAGCAATGCACAGTACGTGGCCTGTTTCGGGGCTACCACATTGGTGAGGCCATGAGCCACAGCTTGAATCGAGGGGCCAGAAATGAGGCCGGGCCCCTACCAGCACTGACCTCCTCCAGTGCCACAGACAATCTCTGCCCCTCTCCCAACACTGCCCTATCCAGCCTTCCTGCCCCCCCCCCCCCCAGGTCCAACCTCAGGCGAGTTAGAACATGGAGGGTGCGGAGAGAGAGGTACTTCAGCCTGACAGTGCCCTGTTTCCTGGTCCAGACCCTGCTAGCTGTCCTGGGTCGGTGAGAGGGCCGAAGCAGAGTGAGAGCCGCATTCTTGGCAGGACTGGTCTAAGTTTCAGTAACTGAAAATGACCTGAAAGTTCAGAAATTTGCCCAAGGAGGGGAATTTGGATTCCCATCATCGAACTGGCAGCAGGGACGGGACAAACACATCATTTGCTGTTCTGTCCGCAGTGAGCTGGCCTTCCTCTGCATGTTAGTGCTTCCGTATCAGTTGACCACGGACGTTTGTTGTCTCCCAGTTCTGTAGGCTGGAAGTTTGAGATCCAGGCGTCAGCAGGGTTGGTTCCTTCTGAGGCCTCTTTTCTTGGTTTGCAGATGGACGTCTTCTCTGTGTGGTTTGCGCTCTGTGCCTGTCTGTGTCCAAATCTCCTCTTCTTATAAGGAGGACACCAGTCATAATGGTTAGAGCTCACTCTAACGACCTCATGGTAACTTAATTATCTCTTTAAAGACCCATCTCCAATATAGTCGTGCTGAGGTACAGGGATAAGGACTTAAACGCATGAGTTCTTTGGAGGGGGACACAGTTCGGCCCGTAACACTCTGTTCCATGTGCACCCACTGTGCCATTTGGGAAGTGTGCCCTGTTCCTGGAGCGCACACTCAAAATGCCACGTCCAGGCTGCCAGGGTTAGTGAGGTCCCTGCTGCCACCCACGACTCTCACTGCTGCGGTGACTGGCAAGGCCAGGAGTGACAGGAGCACCATCTGGGGGCTCCAGCAGGAAGAGCCAGCTTTGGGGACCCAGGTGCTCTTTGCAGCGATTTCCTACAAATGGCTGGGACTTTGGGGAAGAATCACATCCACAAAACACCATTATTCTTCAACAAAGGCAGTTTGCAAGGCAGACAGTGCAGCACAATTGTCTTTGAAAAGAATGCGTGTGCACACGTGCACCTGTGAGTGCAGTTCAATCTGTGAGTAAAGAGCTCTGATGAGACAGCCCACTGTGGCTGCACAGGTGATCCCAGCAGGTGGGAAGATGGCTGACTGCCATTTCTAAACATTCTTACCTGTAGTCATCACGTTTTCTACGACGAATTTGTATTACTTTGGTAATATAAAGGACAGAAAGGGTTACATAACAAAGAAAAGGGAGGTGGAGGGAGGCGACTGTCTAGCCTCAGCATTGAGGTCAGTGAATGGAATTTGCATCTGTGAGGCAGGACTCAAGTGCATCAAAAATCTGGAATAGCAAAATTAAAACCGCCAGATCAATAGAACAATATTTAATAAGAGTTTATTTTGCATCTAAGAATACTTTGTAAGTTGGGAGTTTTCGAATCCAAAACGGATATGAAGCCCAGAGGCAGCGGTTACAAGATAGCTTACAAGGTGAAAATGAGGAAGCTGTCTACCCTTTACAATGACTGGCTATTACAGGGGGGTTTCCAGCTGTCAGAGGAGTGGTGAAAAGGTATTATCATATACCACTTTTACAAATGTCAGTGTTTTTTTATAAGATTATTGAAAGTATTTACAAGAAATAACTTAAGTTCAGTTTCGCTTATGCTCATGAAATAAGCTAGATTTAGTTTTGCTTATGTGGTTTAAGTGGTTTTGTGTGTTCAGGTAATTTTCAAGTCCAGTCTCCATTTTGTAATTAATTTTAACAAATGTCAGAGTTATGGGCTTGGGGGTACAAGAGAGAATGGCATGTACATGGAGGGGATGCACTTTGCCCAGAGTCAAGATGGCCGAAAGCAGAGCCTGGGGATATGTGTTGGCTGAGAGTAGAGGACCCCATCGGTACAGCTCTGAAGCACCGACGAATGAACTACTGGGCTGCCTCAGAAAACCTTGGAGATTGATGTTCCAGCAAGAGCCAGATAACTGTGTCAAAGAAATGAATAGGGTTGAAATAGATGACATTTAAGGTCCTTCCTAACCCTGAGATTCTGTGCTTCTGTGAAAATGCAAAAACCCCTGAGTTAAGCTCTCTTTGAGGACATGGTGACATTTGATGCTAAAGAGCATCTGTTGATATTTTCTTTGAAATCTATACTATGCCAACTCTACCTGTAAGGATGACCTGCAGGCCGTTGGAATACTGTGTAAATCTCCATAGCAACTCTTTTGGCAGAAGTGTATTCTTAGGAGGATCTGAAGGCAAAAAGACAGTGTGCTGTTATTTTTTCATCTTCAAATCTCACATCCAAGTTAACTACCATTTAACGAGATGGTATTTTTTCCCCTCAGATCTTCCCTTTTCTTGCCTCTAAATACTGTACCATCACCTGCAGTGGGGCCCCAGTTTGGGCAGGGTATGGTGTGGGCTTATCATTTACTGGTACTTTGCATGAACCAGTAACATTTTGATCTAAGATGATGTCGATTTATACACAGTGTTGTAAGTGGGAGAGAAGACCTGTAACTCCAGCCTGGTCCAAGACCGAAGGCTCAGACCCCCAGTAAGAGAAGGTACTGCATGTGACAGCATTTTGCATTAATGGCATCATCGTTTTCTGAGTGCTTTAAAGATTCTAAGGAAAAACATCCTTAAGCCCAGACAAATCATGAACAAGAGCATTTGCTCTGGCCTCCATCTGCCTGAAATGTGCTCCAAATTTCTCTTCACCTCTCCAGCGTTTACCTGCTCCTCCAGAGCCATTTCAAATCCGTATTTCCCTCTGTAAAGACAACCCTGCCTCGTCCTTCCCAGTCGATTGCTTCCTCCTGTCAATTTCCTGGAGGAGTTATTGACAAGTCACTGCGCTGCTCTGTACCATCTCTCATCACAGTCTTGAATGTCTATTAAAACATGTGCATGCTTACGTCTCCTCATAGAGTTTCGTAAAGTGCTGTGAAAACAATAGGCACTCAATAAAGATTCTCTGATTGGTTCGGAAAGCCACTGTTATTGTGAGCAGTAAGTGTTTACTGCACAATGATTTTGTACTCTGCTGAGGCAGACCCAGATGGCATCTTCCTCCCCTCTCCATGCTGCCATCATTGTGACTTCAGCATCTAAGAGATGCCCCTTCATGCATGCTGGCCTGATTCTCAGCTTCCTGCTCTCTGTTGATCTCCTGCATTTGACCTCAGCCACCCATTCTCACAGCCATACCTCCAGAGCTTGTCAAAACTTATAACGCAGTCATTCAGACATTCGTCCCCTGCCACATCTTGGCTTGCTCTCCACTCTAAGTGTCCTTTGATGGCCTCAGAACTTGCAGCACCGCCCTCTTCTTTCTTTCAGGGTGCTCTTCTTTCATCACTTCCTCCTTATCTAGTCTGGATTCCAGGGCTCACTGTGTCAATCACACTAAATGCTCTTGTTCCTCCATCTTTCTGTTATATACCTACGGCAAAGTCTCATTCCTGAATGGGTCTCCCCTACCTGAAGTCACACCCTAAGTGTTGTTAAGGGCCTTTCCCACAGGGCAGGTAGACTCCCAATCACCAGCCACAGGTGGCCCTGCCCCCTGCCGCAGTGTGGAGGCAATTCCAACATTCCATGGTCAGTGTTCCACTTCAGCCAACCTCCCAAATCTCTGACCCCCCTTCTCCCATGTACTCCCCACAAGTGAATACATCATCTGTGCTCAGAGGAAGCAGGATCCATCCTCATCCTCAGAACTGCAATAACAAATTCCTGGAAATCTGACCACCCTTTCGTCCCTCCCTCCCTTTACACTGGAGGAGCCCTGTCTCCTAAGCCGGCTCCTTCACTTACACTCGGGGTTCAGTCCCTGCCTTTGTAGGCACTTTGCATTGTTAATTCATGAGCCCTTCAGTCTCCTGTTTATTCTACCTTCCCTTCTCAAAAGGGTCTGTCCGACAGGCCTTTAAACATGCCTGAACTCTCACATTAAAAAACAACACAACAACTCAGTCTCATATTTGTGGACACCTCAATCCTCTCAACTTTTGCTCATTAGTTCCTCACTTCCCATTCCTTCCTGGGCAGATTGTCCTTTCCAAAAACAGCCACACCAGGATAAATCCCGTCCTTCATGCTTTTCTTACATCATGATGTGGCACTCTCCCGCTGTGATGGGAGTTCCTGGGAGGACCTCCTAACTGTCTCAGCCAGTCGGATGTGGCAGAGTATTGCTGCTGACACTTGAGGTTGGATCATCACAGGCAACATGGCACCCCCTCCCCGTGTGTGTGTGTGTGTGTGTGTGTGTGTGTGTGTGTGCGTGTGAACACACATCTTGGGAGCCTTGAGCTGGCATGTAAGAAGTCTGGCATCTTCAGAGCACCCAGACTGGAAAGACCACATGGACACAGCGAGAGATGCCCGAGAAGCCCCCACTGTCCCAGCCCAGCTGTTTCAGTCTTCCCAACATCAACCACTGGACAGAACCATGAGGACGACTTGGGATGATTTCAGGTCCCCAGCCTTTGAATTGCCTGAGCTCACACTGAGCAGAGCAGAAACAAACCATCCCCACTGAGCCTCGCCAAAATTATAGATTTGTGAACTAAATTTGTGAGCAAAAGTATTGTTTGAAAGTCGCTGAGTTTTGGGGTGGTGTGTTACACAGCATTAGCTTACCAGGTCACTCCCAAACCTGTTCCGGACCACTTTTAGCACTGTCAGGTGCTTGCAATGACTCTTCTAGGCTCACATGTTGCTAAGTCTAACAGATATTGTTCAGACCTCCTGTTTCTGGGCAATAAGCCTTATACACAGTTGACCTCTCTACCTTGAAATGTTGAATTCTCTTGGTGTAAATTGTATAATGCTCTTCTGGACTCTTTTAGTTTTCTTTCTACTTCTCAGGCTGCTTCCTCCTTTTCTTATATATTTTTTTTTTTGTCCCTAACTATTAAATATTGAAATTCTTCAAGACTCAAGCCCAGATTTTCTTTTCTTCTTACTCTATGCTCCCTCCTGAGGCAATTTCTTCCACTGTCTCATTTCAATGACCACGTCTGTGCACATGAGTCCTAATTCACATCACTGAGCCATCTATCCAGTTTCCTACTGGTAATTCCCTCTTGGGAACACCAAAGGCAGCTCAAAGTCAACACGGCCAAGATTCCAAAACTACTCATGATCTGCCTCTCCCCGTACCTGCTCTGCCTTGGGGTTTATGAAAGCTTTTCGTTGTGGGGGCACTATTTCTCCCTAGTATTTGAGTAAGACAGATGAAGTTCCTGCCTTTATAGAACTCTTAGTCTAGAGATGTGAGGCAGACAGTCAAATACATAAATATGTAAAGAAAGAAAGAAACTAAAAGATAGTGACAAATACCAGACAGCAAATTTCATAAAGGTAATGTGCTAAAGAAAGTCTGGGTGGTCATGAAGAGGGGACGTGAAGCTGAGAGGTGAGTGACAAGAAGAGCCACCTTGCAATGAAAAGGAATGAAGTACTGATACAAGATAGAGGAACCTTGAAAACATTATGCTCAGTGAAAGAAGTCAGTCATGAAAGACCACATATTGCATGATTCCATTTATAGGAAATGTCCAGAAGAGGCAAATATATATACAGAGAAAGTAGATTGTGATTTTCCTTGGGCTGGGGATTGGGGGAAAATGGGGAGTGACAACTAATTGGTGTGGGATTTCCTTTTGGAGTGATGAGAATGTTCTAAACTCGATTGTGATGATAATTGCTCAACTCTGTGAATTGTGTACTTCAAGTAAGAGAATTTTAAGGTATATAAATTATATTTCAGTAAAGCTTTTGTAAAAATAAAACTGAGGCATCATGTAGAGATTAGGTGACAAGAGCATTCAAGGCAGAGAGAACAGTGATAGAAAGACCTTGAGGTGGAAACAAAATCTTGGAATTTGCAGGGAGCTTAACGAATTCCCTGGAGAATTGCATGGTCTGGAGAGTGAAGGGAGTGATGGTCTGAGATGGAAAGTATGGTGTGACAGGGAAGTGACAGGAACTGGTTTACAAAGCTCCCTCCAGCTTCTGGTGGAGGATGGCCTATGGAGGACACACGTAGAGGCAGGGAGACAGGGCAGACACTACTGCAGAAGGGACAGGACATGGCCTTGGTTGGACTAGAGTAGGGATGATGGTGATGGGAGAATTGGGTAGATTTGGGACGTTTTGGAGCTTTAGTCAACAGAATTTGTGAGCATTACATGTGAGGAATGAGGACAAGACAAGGATTGAGGGTGATCCCCAGACCCTTGGCTCGAGCAATGGGATGGAGGATGGTAGTGCCATTTCCTGAAATGGCAGAGACTGGGGAGACATATACTGGGGGGTGACTTATGAGTTTTATTTTGTCTGTGTTCAATCTGAAATTGGCTGTTGATGTGGACATGCTAAGTAGGTGGCTGGATATGTCAGGGCTGGCCTTAGAGCTCTGGGACCTCAGTGTTCTTATTTTACCCCAGGGAGCTGAAGAGGTCATCAAGGAAACATGGGGAGTTACACAGAGAGAAAAGCAGTCACTGCACAGGGACCTGGGGACACTGACATGTAGAGGAGTTGCCTGAGAGCAAAAAGGAAACCCAGGAGGTTGCGAGGTACCGTGGTCCAAAGGGAAGTGAGCGGTCCTGCTGCCAGCCCGTTACCCAGCCAGAAGCAGTATTCTTGACACAGCCTCGTCCCTTACTCTCCATAGCCCATTGAACGTCTCTCCAGTCTGTCTGCTTCTCTGCCCGTTGCCGCAGCCACCCTAGACTGAGCTGCTGCATCTCTCACTAGCTCCTCTGCTGTAGCCTTTGGACCGGTTTACCTCACTCCCCCCTGACATTCTCTCCTTTCTATCCCAGAATGCAATCCCAGGGTTTTTGTCACAATGCAAATTGGATCACACCTCATATGCTTGAATGCTCATACACTAAATAATGCAGTGGCTTCCCTTGGCTCTTAGGATTAAGAGTCTAATCCTTTATTGGCCCATAGGGATGGATGCCCTGGTGTTATCTACCACCCCAGCCCCAGCTACAACAGTCTCACCCCTTTGTTTGCTCTCACCACACCAGCCCTCCTCCTCTTCTTCCTAGCACATCACCCCTGGCCCAGGACCTTTGCATGTGCTCGTCCTGCTGCTGGGATGTCTTCTCTTCCCTCTCTGCCAGTTAATTCCTTCTTTTAGAGAACCTCCAGGGTGTTCCTGGCAGATCAGATTCCTCCATTATGTGCTCTTAGCACGGGCCTCTCCACCTGACTGTCCAGCTGCTTGTAATTGTGTGATGATTTTCTATCATATTTCTCCCTTGAATGCAAGTCCCTAGAAGGCTCTCTATAGGTGCCTACCCTCAGAGAACTTGGGAAAAATACAAAGACAGAGAGTGATGACTTATGCTTTTGTGGCACTGAGCATTTATAGCTCTGGTTGTACCACCTGGCATTACTCTCAGCTCCTTAATAAGCACGATATGTACCTGAGATGTGGGGGCCACGAACTCCATGGCTCTAGTTTCTCTCTTTCTGCCTCTTGGCTAAAGCAAAACCAAGAATCAAAGTTAAAGAGGAGGACAGCAGCTGGGCAGAGAAGGAAGGCTTAAAAGGCCAGGTCCATACTCCTACACCAGAAGGGCTGGGGTTCGGTCTCCACCCCCTCTCACGATAGCCTGCCCTCCCCTGCCTGGACACAGTTTTGATCTGGAACGTCTTTGGTAATGATTTTTTTACACAATGAAAATGAAATTCAGCCAAAATAATGAAAACACTTAGTGTTTATGCGTGCACCCCAGGTGATTTCTGGGAAAACACCTCGTCATGGGTCCAGCATCGTTTTGAGAGGGTTTTGCTGGAACTGCTCCCTGGAAGTAAGTGCTCACTCACTGTCCCTCTTGACTCTGCAGTATGAAGTTTCTGTGGTCCAGCCTTGACACACTGAGAAAATGAAACTGGTTGTGTCTGTGGACTGGCTTTGAGCTAGCATAGCGTGTTGCCTAATCTTTGAGTTGTGTCCCTTTCCCACAGCAGTAATTTGCATCTTCTGATTACCTGTTTATTACCTGTCAGATAAAAGAGTGATCTAGAACACTGCACATTTCTGCACAGGAGGAAAGGAGCTGTGGGGCAGGTCTGAGGGGCAGGTCTGTGTGGCTGGGAAATGTTTGAAGGGGTAAGGAGGGAGGAAAATGATGTGTCTCCCTCTGTGATAAGCCTAATTGTTTTAAGCAGGGGGATTTCAAGTTGCACACACCTGGGATCAGCATTCAGCTCACAGGCTTTGTTAAGCTTGTGTGACAGGATAATCTCCTTTGTTCAGTGCCCAAGGAGGATATTTTCTGCATTATTAGACAAGTCAATGAAGATAAAACAAAATATTAACTATTTTAAGCTGCACTAGTCCACCCCAAAGAAATTAAGCCGCCTCATTCTAATCGTACCCAGCTTCCTTGTCCTAATGAGATGGGCTGGGCTGCCCGGGTGGGCCTGCAACCCCCCACTCGTTATGCGGTGTCTTCACCTTTCCTCTGCTTTGCTTCTTTCCCTGGGGTGATTTGCAGAGCTGGGGACCTTGTTTTCAGGCAAGGAAAGAAAGAAATGAAACCTCAGTGAAAACTGCAGGGGTGTGACATCCATCAGCATATTTTAAAAAGGCATTTTTTGCAATTATGTTACGCCAGCTAAACCTGGGCTGGGCTTTAGCAACCTGGAAATGCCAGGAGGGCTCAGCATCAGGATTCTATCCTGCAAAAGCCGCTGGTTCTGTGTTTGCTCCTGACACTACAATTTCCAGTTGGGTTTCTAAGACAGAAACCTGGCTGTCAGCACCTACACAGTGATAGTGTTGCCCACTTTTCTGGATTCTTAGAAGCTAGAGCAGTCATTCAAAACCAGAGAGGTGAACCCAGGCAAGCGCTTTCCTGGTGGGTCAGGAGACCCTGGTGCTCTTGCTGGTTTAGGTGACTGTTCCTGGCCCACCCTGCACAGGTCCTGACCAGCTGTGTCCTCCAGGTCATCAGCCTTACCTGTAGCCCTGGTTTTGCAGATTAGGAACCTGCTGGAAGTTTTACAGGCTCCCCCTTCACTTCCCTCTAGAGGACCATGGTCCCTCCCCGTGACCAGCTTCACACCCTGGAGCTGCCATGTGACAGGGTGGCTGCTTTGTAGTTCTCTGCCCTGTCTTTTGCCTAATTCTAGAATGCAGAGGTTTCTGGGAAAAGACCCTGAACACCTTCGTGTGTGTGTGTGTATGCATGTGTGTGTGCGTGTGTCTGTGTGTGTGTGCATGTGTGTGCACGTGTGTGCACGTGTGTGCATGTGTGTGTGAGTGTGTGCATGTGTATGCATGTGTGTGCGCGCATGTGTATGCATGTGTGTGCATCTGTGTGCATGTGTATACATGCATGTGTGTGCATGTGTATGCATGTATTGTGTGCATGTGTATGCATGTGTGTGGGTGCGTGCGTGTGGGTGTGTGTGCATGTGTATGCATGTGCGTGTGCGCATGTGTGTGCATGTGTGCATGTGTATGCGTGTGTGTGTGCGTGTGTGTGCGTGTGTCTGTGCATGTGTGTGTACGTATGTGTGCATGTGTATGCATGTGTGTGTGTGTGTCCGTGTGTGAGTGTGTGTGTGTGTGTGTGCGTGTGCATGTGTGTGTGCACAGCCTCTGACCTGAGTTACCTTCTAGCCACTTGCCTAACCCCCCCACTAACTCCCATCTCTGTTAGTGCTCATGCTCAGCACTGTTCTGGGTGTTTATATTTGCTATCCTATTTAATTCTTACAAGAATGTTTACAAAATGGGTATAATTATCTCCATTTTGTAGCTAAGGAAACACTTGGCTTCCCTGAGACTTAAACTTGCCCAAAGCTAATAAATTGGTAGCAGAGCTAGGATTCAAACCAGAGCCTGTGTCTCAGCCTGAGATGCTGCCAAAGTCCTTGAGCCTAGGATTCGGGGCGAGCAGTTTATTGGGGGATGGCTCCAGAAAGCACTACGAAGGGGAGCAAGCGGGGGGGCTTTCATGACCGAGTCACTGCTGTGGGTGGCCGAGCTCCGCCTGCGGGGCCCTCTGAGAACCTGTGTGGAGCACAGTCTGCATTTTCCCAGGAGAGCAGAGGCCTTGGGGTGCTTTTTTGATTGTTTTCATTTGTTTTTAAGAGCTTCACTGCAATGTAATTCATATGCCATATAATTCTCCCACTTAGAGTATGCAACTCAATGGCTTTTGGTGTGTTCACAGAGTTGTGCATCCATCACCACAATCATTTTTAGAAAATTTTCATCATCCCCCAGAGAAACCCTGTACTTCTTAGCTATCACCCCAGCCCCTCCACCCTCAGCGCTAGACAACTACGAGTCTACTTTCTATATATATATTAGGCTGGTGCAAAAGTAATTGCAGTTTAAAAAGTTAAAAATAATTGCAATTGCTTTTGCACCAACCGAATAGATTGGCCTGGCATGGGGGGCGGGGGGGCTTGTCCACCAAATCCTGTCCTCTATCCGTTGGGCCACTCCTGGTGCTGAGCCCTGGCACGTCCAGCCTGCTCACAGGCCAAACCCACGTCCACACAGAGAACACAGACACCCGGGCAAACCAGCCCGGAAGCTGGAAGCCTTGTCGGGTGTGGTTCTGACCGCGTCTGCAGACCATGCGTCTGCCTGCTCTGCCTGGGCCTGTGCTCATCCTCCACTTCCCGCCGTTAAATCACATCTTTTCTTCCAAGATCCAGGTCGGCTGTTGTGAAAAGTCTCTCCTCATCATGTCCATCCCATCTGCAGGCGGGAGGGTCATGTGGTCTGAGAGAGGATGGACAGGGCATGCCTCTCTCAGCTGAGACCTTAAGGAGGAGACTGAGCCGCTGAGCAGAGTTCTGGGGACACGCACCCACTTGAAAAGTGGGGGAAGCAGGAGTCAGCAGGAGTTTACAAGGGTCAGATGGGGTGCAGGGCTCAGGGTGTGGTAGTGGGAGTGAGGGGTAAAGGGTGTGAGGAAGTGGGGCAGGAGGGTGAGGGCAGCAGGTCCTGCAAGGCGGCTCTGGGCGACCTTCGTAAGGAGTCGGGTTTTTATTAAAAAACAATGGGAAATCTCAAAGAGTGGTAAGCAGGGAAGCAACCTGATCTGACATCCTACTGAGACCTGGTCCATTTGCCCAGGGGTGTAGCATTGGATTCTGTTAGCCTCCTCCAACCCCAGGTGGCCCTCATCCAGCCAGTCAACTTCAGTCCATGGCATGGGCCCTGACACCAGGGTCCTTGCTGGTCCAAACATCACTTTGTGCAAATTAGGAAAAAGGCACAAGACACTTTACTGCCATCTGCTGGAAAATCATCACAATTCATCTATAAATCTAGATTTGGGCAGTGTACAACCTGTACAACATGTGTGGCCGTCCTGCCTGCCACCCACCAGACTTCTCTGATGCAGTTGCATGGATTAGACAGGGTTCCCTTCTCTTGTCTGACATCCCAGAGTCCTGCTTCTGTTAGATATTTCTGGTAGTAGCTGCCACATGCCACTGTACTCCCAGGATCCATGTTGCCTCTGCTTGAATGGAAATAATTCTTTTCTGTTTTTTCTTAATTTATTTTTTATTGAGGTATAACTGACTTTTTTCAAATTTAAATTTATTGAGGTGACCTTGGTTAATAACATTATGGAACTTTCAAGTGTACAATTCCATAATACATCTGTATGTTGCATTGACATTTTTTAAAATTTAAGGCAATATTTTATCTGCATGAGAGTTTGTCCCCTCATCACTGGCTCTGTGTCAATGTACAGCTGATCTGGGATCCATCTTCCCGGTATCGCTGAGGTTGCCTTCTTTGCCCCGCTGTGTTATGATATGTAACAGCGAGACGTAGTGTGGGGTGGTGGGTTTTCTAGCTTGACAGCCCCGCCTTCCTGCATGAGCTCAGCCAGCTGCCTGGGCCTGACAAAAGGCCTGCCCGCTCTCCAGCATCTCCGGACAGTGCCCTGGGAGAAAATACCTGCTTGGAGCATCAGCACAGAGGTTCAGAGGGCAGCTTTGCTTTTTAGCGCCTTCCCCACCTGTTCTGAGCCCTTCACACGCTGATGGGAGAGACATTTGGGGCTCGGAATGTGTTTGAGGCTCTCAGCCCCCCCACCTGGGAAGGGGCCCATTTTGGTGGTGTTCCATTTCTCCTGGTGGTGACTGTGCCCAGGGCGCTGTTCTCTTTCCCTCTGACAGCCACGCATGGACGGGGCCCCCTGTTTCGGGGACAAGGTGTGATGGAGGGGCATGGGGAAAAGCAGGCCGAGGCCCATGTCGCCTGCTCAGGGAAATACTTCATTGTCGTCAAATGGGCCAAGAGTCCTTCTGCTGCAACCTGGCTGCTTTTTGAGCGCTGCGATCTCCCAAAATGGCAAATGGAAACTGAAACACTACATTAAATAGCATTTCTATGCAATTAAAGCACATTAAAATGGCAATTAAGTTTCACAAACAGTCTTCTCTACATTCCTGGGTTGATTAGGCTGTTTGTGTTGTTTTTCAAGGCTGATTGTTGTAACTAAAGGTTGAGTTGCCTTTTTACAGATTGAGCCATTCCGTAAAGGCAAGGAACCCTGAATTCCAAACCTTTTATTCTTCCCTTGGCAATTTTAGTTTATTTTTAACCTTAGCTCTTTATTATGGAAAATTTCAAGCATACACAAATGTAGAGTAGCATAACACACTTCTGTGTACCCATTACTCAGCTTCAACTGTGAGCAACTCATGGGCGCTCTCCCCTTGGGTTTTATTTTTTACTAAGGAGGAAAACCATGTAGGAAAATTCTGGTAGAAGAAATTGATACGGTCTGAAATCTTTCTATATTCCAGGGCTGTGGATGCAGTGACGCCTAAGATAAATGGCACCGAGCCCTAAGGAGCTTAAGGTCTGGTTGGGAAAATGAATGAGTCAAATGTAAGAGCCGTACAATGGGGCAGGTGCCGTTTCCCCTAAAAGGCTTTATGGGAGCGCGAGGGAATGAATAGTCCCTTACTCACTCAGCTGAGGCGTGATCAGGGAAGGTGTCCTGGTCTTGCCTGACCTGAGTAGGTAGCCATTAGCCTTTTGAGTGACAACAGCGTCCCTCCCTTTTTGAGGCCTGGAGCCTTGTTGTCAGGGATGGCTTCCTTGAGAGATGAGGTACCAGGTCCGATGGGATCTGCCATTGTAAGTCTTATCCTCCCTCTGTCCTCCAGCCACACCCTCATTAGATTCACACCTGGTCCTTCTCTCTTGGTGACATCTCCTGGCTGTCTCACACCTGTCCAACCTCCCTCCTCGAGGTCTGCTTAATCTTTCTGAAACACGCTCTAATTCTGTCATTCCCTTGCTCAGCCTTGCTCTGCCTCCAGTGACTTTTCTTTCTCCACAGAGCTAAATCCAAGTTCCTTGGTTTGCAGTCACTAAAATTGCTGTCTTGCTTTGGTCAGTTTCAGTGGGACAGTGAGATTCCTCCCACTAGAGCCTGGCCACCCCAGGGTTCATTTGCAAAGGATATAAAGAGAGACAGTTGCCCTAGAAGCCAGAGAGAGGCTGGGGTTGACATCCCCCAGGAGCACACATTTTCCCTCGCCCTGAATGCACTGGACTGTGCAGCTGCCAGGAGACCCCTGCCAGCAGAATGCAGCCAGATTGGGCATGGGAGGGACAGTCCCGTGTAGATGTCACTACTCACCTACTGAAGCTTATCCATGGTAGAACAAGCTCTATTACCCATCTTTCTCTCTGTCTTTATTTTTCCACTTGTATGGTTCATGGTCTAGAAAGGACTTCCGCAGCACAGGCGGTTGGGCCTTTGGGGGTTGGGCCTCTTAGGAACACTCCCTGAGGTTGCAGCAAGGCCCTTGGTGGTGCTCTCTCCTCATTCATGGAGGCAGGCCCTCTTTAAATTGGCTCATCTTTTGTTTTTCTCCATTGTTTTCCCCTTGGGGAGGAGAGAGCTATTATTGCCTTTCTTCTTCTGATACCTGAGGAATTTGGTAATTGCTCAGAATCTACAGTGACTAGTAGCAGAGAAGGACTCGGCCTCAGTCTCGTGGTTTTAGATGTGCAATGAAGCATCCCTGACCATGTGCACAGGGCTTTGGGACTGACTGCAGAGCCTTCATTCTGGACAGGCCACCTCAGGTGTGGAGAAACGGCTCCTCCTCTTCATCTGGCTTGTCCCTGTGGGGCTTGCTCCAGATCCAGGGCCTCCATCAGAGAGCAGAGGGGTGCAGCATGCACCCTCAGGTATGTAGGGTTCCTTGAGGAAGATGGGAACATGCAAGAGTTACTTGACATCAGCCCACAGGCTTGACAGAGGGCCCCAATCATCCTGGCTCCTGTGATGGGTGAGCCATTTGCTCCCCTTTTGCCTGTTGCCCTCACCTGTAGCACAACCCTTGTTTCGTCCCCAGACTCCTGCCCAGGAGAACTGCTTTGGTCCCTGGGGTTGCACTTGTCCTCACTAGACAAACACAGCCTCCCAGCCTCAGGCTTGGTCAAGTCTCCAAGCTCAGAGCACACGGCGTCCTGTGTGGCTTTCCTCGGCCACCAGGGTGAATGTTGCTATGACCACCACTTATATTCTCTCTGGTGTCACTATGCCTCAGGACCCGAAGCCACCCTAGAGGCTGCTGACAGTAATGCAGCAATGTCAAAGACCTTGGGAGGAGAGGGCTGTCCCCTGCTTATTTGCCCAACTTACTGATTTTCATGTGCAGCGCTTTTGGAGATGACAAAGCTTTGCAGTGTCTCTCTGGCATAAAATGTCAAGATAAATATAAGATCATGAAAATCAATCATCTAATAAAAAATATCACTGACTGCAACGGTGTGCCAAGGGCTGTTCTAGGTTCAGAGAAGTCAGTGGTGAACAGCACAGAGAAGGCCCCTCTGCTCATGGTGCCTACAAACTACAGCAGGAAGAGACATGGGAGCAGCAAGCCCCCAAGTAAATAGAAACAGAAACCCTGAGCCTGTGATAAATGCCATGTAAGAAATTGAACAGCGTGATGGGAGAGTGACATAGGGCCAACTGCGGGTGTGAAGCACAAGAAGGACCAACTGTGAAGAAAGGCTTGGGACCAGGAGGTCTCACCTCCGAGGGAGGAGCTCATGAAAGGCCCCTTCTTGGAATTAGATGATGGCAGGGAGGCTGGAGTCCGTGAAGGGGAGCAGAAAAGTTGACCAGGGCCAAATGTGTGAGCCTTCTGTGCCAAGGCAAGCATGTAGCGTTTCATTCTTAGCCCAAGGAGAAGCCTTTCAAGGGTTTTAAGTAGAGCCATGGCACCATCTGGTCTAGTTTATAAAAATAAAAAAGATGTGGGAAGATGCTCATCAGTAATTGCTGCCTCATGTATCTTCTTCTTTATTTACTGCTGATTCTGCACATTTCCCATTTTTCTTGATTTCTGAAGAAGACAATTATTTCATCTTCACATCATCATTTTTCCTGGTCCTTTCTTTTGGTATCCAAGTTCTAACCCAGAACTTGCTTTCCCAAGGAACTTTGGTTGAGTGCCATGATTTAAAGGCATTGTAACCTGCTGTGCCTTGAATATAGTGTTTCTGTAAGTCCTGGACAAAGTGTGAGATTTAACAGGATAGCATTAATCACCCAAGAGACAAGTCCAGCATGTGTTACTGAAATCAATATGGTTTGAGATTGTTATTTCCAGAATGCCTCCTCACTCAGTGAGTCACCAGGAAGCTTCAGAATAGCTGTTTGGCTCCCCAAACCTGTGGCTTTCTCCAAACATGATGTGGATACACTCTCACACTGCTCCTTGGGCAGAGGCAGAAAAGACAGATATTCTGAACAACACATGTTTCTCAAAGCCCACTGCCAGACAAGGTTAAAACCTTTGCCTGGAAGGAAATTGGAAGATTCTCTGGGTTCCAGTAAGTGGTTTCATGCCTATTTTTCCCTGTCTCTTGCTTGGATTAGGTAAGTGGTTTAATCAGTGAATGTTGGCCAATTCATTCATTTTTTTCTCACATTCATTCACTTAGTAGCACACATTCTGCTGCCAGATGTCCTGGAGGCACTGAGAGGAGGGAGGCAGTGTTTCTTCCCTTCAGGAAATCACAAGGGCTCTTCAGAGTTGGGGTGAGAATCAGTTACGCATATTTCTGTTTTCCAAGTGAAAGTACTAGCATCAGGTTGCTTCCGGGGCTGGTATGTCCATTTCCTTCACCAGGTTAGGGAAGTTTTCTGTCATTATTTCTTCAAATAGGTTCCCAATTTCTTGCTCTCTTCCTTCTCCTTCTGGTACCTCTATGATGTGAATGTCAGTATGCTTGAGGCTGTCCCATAGGTCCCTTAAACTCTCCTTTTTTTTGGATTCTTTTTTCTTTTTGCTGTTCTGATTGGGTATTTTTTGCTACCTTATCTTTTAAATCACTGATATGATCCTCTGTTTCATCTAATCTACTGTTGATTACCTCTGATGTATTCTTCATTTCAGTTATTGTAGTCTATTTATGACTGGCTCTTTTTCATGGTTACCATCTCCATTTTTATGCTTCCCATCTCTTTGTTGAAGTTCTCCCTGAGATCATTGAACATCTTGTAACCAGTGTTTGGAACTCTGCATCTGGTTGGTTACTTGTCTCCATTATGTTTAGTTCTTTTCTTGGAGCTTTGTTCTGTTCTCTTATTTGGGACTGTTTCTTTGTCTCCCCATT
Organism: Rhinolophus sinicus; assembly: GCF_057876585.1. NCBI lineage: Eukaryota > Metazoa > Chordata > Mammalia > Chiroptera > Rhinolophidae > Rhinolophus > Rhinolophus sinicus. The sequence goes on from NC_142503.1 coordinate 97,860,232, forward strand.
TTGGCTGTCTCCCTGTGTTTGTTTCTGTGTATTAGGTCTAGCTGCTAATGTCTCCTGGTCTTAGTAGGGGGTCTTATATAGTAGGTGTGCTGTGGAGCTCAGTGGCACAGTCTTTCTGGTCACTTGAGCAACGCACTCCAGGTGTGTCCCTTGTGTAGGTCGTGTGTGGCCTCCTCTTATAGTTGAGACTTGGTTGCAATTGCACATCAATGGGACGGACTGACCCTTGGGGTCACTGGTTGTGAGGATTGGCCTTGACAACAGTAGAAAAGTAGTGGTACAGGGGCTGAGCCTACAGAGCAGGCTCTGCCTCCACAGGGCCCTGGTGCCTGCCCAACCCGCCCCTTGGGTGTGTCATACTTGGAGGCAGCTAAGTGATGCTCTAGCTTTTTTTGAAGTTGGCCACCTGGGAGGGGACCCGATGCAGGTCAAGTTCAGCTGCAGCCCATGCCCTACCCAAGGCCACCTAGCAGGAGCCACAAAGCAATCCTCAGATGGTCACCACCCATGCAGTGCTTGGAAGCACTTTGAGAGGCCAAGCTGTGAACCAAGGCTGGCTGACTCTAGTGCTGTACTTAGGGCTGCTCGACCAGAGGTATGGGACATGCTCAAGCCAGATGCTGCTTCTCCGGGTTCCATGAACCTTTTAGAGACCCTGGGAAAATGCAGCTTGAGCCAAGGCAGGTGGTTTGTACAAAAAAAGCCACTGGAAATGGTTTGGGTGTGCCTGAAAGTTGGGCAGGGTGAGATCTCAAATCATGAGGGTGTGGAGAACGAGTGGTGTTAGCTAGCTTGATAGAGACTCAGATATGGCATTCACCTGAGTCTGCATGCCGGGAAGGGGGAGGGCTCAACAAAGAAACAATGGCCACTGCCAGCTCCCCCATCCAGGAGAAAACTGCCCCTCCAGCTCCTGTCCTGAAGCCAGATGGCTTGATTCCCCACCATATGACCCTGTTGGCCTCTCCAACTGCTGCCCCAGTGCTGGAGCCCAGAGCCAGTGATTCTATCGGTAAGTCTTTGTGCAGTCCCTTTAAGAGGAGTGCTTGGGATTCTAGCAGCCTTCTGTCTCACTCAGTCACAATCTCCACTGGTTTTCACAACCAGAAATTATGGGGACCTCTCTCCCCAGCACTGGAACCTGGGCTGGGGAGGTGCTGGGACCTCTCGCTCCTCCTGGGTGACCTCCAAAGCTGAGATATCCCTCCCGATTTTTAATGGTCACATGTGGGTATGGGACTAGCCCGTTCCACATCTCTGCCCCTCCTATTAGTCTTGAGGTGGCTTCTTCTGCACGTCCTTAGTTGTAGGGCTTCAGTTCAGCAAGCTTTTAGGTGATTCTCAGTGATGGTTGTATTGTAGTTTAGTTGTAATTTTGAAGTGCTTGTGAGAGAAGATAAACACAGCATTTACCTACTGCGCCATCTTGATCAGAACTCTCTCATCCCCCTCTGTTTTACTACAGTACCTACAGTAAAATCTGCTAAGGGGTAGTGTGATTTTTTGGCACTTTCTGAATTGCAAAGCTGATCTCCAGGTAGGCGAGGGGGAGAGCAGAAAATGCCTGTGGGAGATTCCTGAGGACCATGGGGAGCCACTGAAGATTCTAGGGGTGTGTGTGTGTGTGTGTGTGTGTGTATGTGTATGCATGGTGGTGCTGGGATTCCAGAATGTCACACACAGAGCTGTGACTGTAGGTCCTCAGACACATGCCAGCTCTGTCCGAAGGCAGGTTCTAGGGCTGATGTGCATTTGTGTGTTTATGGTTTGTGCACTAGTGAGTCAGGTGAAGGTCAGGCTTAGCACACCTGTCTACTGGTGGTCAGGGAGCCAGGTCTGCCAAAGATAAAGGCTGTCTTCCTCCCCACCCCTGCTCATCTGCCCAGAGAATCGCCACCAGCTACTGCTCATCTTTTTCTGGGGTCTAGATCAGATTTCCAGGGCCTAACTGGGAAACCATCGTTATATTAACTGCTGTTATCCACACCTTCTCCATGGAAGTCCTTGGAGCCCTAGTGCCAACGTGGCAGCCTTTCTGCCCCCAGCAGATGAGAATGGCAGTTTACTCAGATCACTGTGGCTGAACCCAGCTCTGGGCCTGCTGCCAACTAAGGCAGCTCCACTCTGTTCTTGTTCTTCTCATGCCCAGGCTCTGCTTCACCACACTGCTTGCTTGGAAAATGGTTTCTTCCTGATACATTCGGTGGCAGGTTGACTATTATCCGTCATGCTGCTAGGAAGGGATGTAGATTACCAGCTGATGACATTGTGGTACGTATGACACATTTGAACAGTAACAGATGGTATGCATTAAAAGTATGACTGTTGAGTTAGTATTTCCATAATCATAGAGACTTTTTCCCCCTAAAGCTTTGATTCTAGAAGGAATCATAGAACATCAGACTGCAAGGGCCCCTGGAAATCTCTGGTCTAAATCTCTCATTTAAGAAACCAAAGTACAGGGACATTAAATGATTTGCCCAAGATCATTCAGCTTATTAATGATGTGCTGAGAATAAAACCTGGGGCCCTGACATTCGGTCCAATGTTCTTTGCAGAGCACCATGGGACCTCTTGATCCAGGCTTTGTCTTTTCTCAGAGAAGAAAGCAGAACATGCCAGAAGCCCACATGGTTGATATGATTCTGACACAACATCAACTCTTGGCTACAAACACTCCTCACACCCTCATGAGCATGAGTGGCCCTTTCTGAGGTGATGTAGGTGATTCTTGGGGCCTCTGCTACACCCATGGGGACTGACCACACCCATGAGCCCTGCTCTTCAGGCCAGTGAGGTGGTCACAAAGTGAGGGCCCCCTACCTGGTAGAACTCAGTTTCACCTGGGATCATTTTTTGATTCATTGAGTGATGTTTGGATTAGTAGAGCAATAAATCATCTAAGCCAGGGGCTCTCAAAGTTTGCTCCCTGGACCAGCATTCCCTGGGAACATGTTAGAAATGCAGATTACCAGGCCCCCAGACCTACTGACTAAGGAACTCTAGGTGTGGTCCCAGCGTGACTCTGATGCCACGTAGGCCTAAAGACCACTGGTCTAGGCTGTCTCAGTAGTAGAGCTCTGACAGAACTGTACCCAATGTCCACACGCAACCTCAGTGTCCAGCTGGCTGAGCAGATGGCCACGGTGTACCAGACACGTTTCCTGAAACATTTGGTAATTGCCTTTGGAGAAAGATGTTCAAAGAAGTGAAGTCATTGTGTTCCATTGTCTATTTTAACCTTGTGAACGGTAGTGAGAGAGTCCTATCAGCATGAGTCTCTGGTACACATTGGGGTAGCAAGCATGGCCTCTCATCTTTCTGTAATCAACACTGGCCCCTTGTTTGCTTTCTGTTTGCTTTTGCCCAAGTCTTGGCCCATCCCTTACACCTTTCTGTGTCACTTTGTTTTAAGCACTGTGCTTGGGAGCAGTACATGGATGGATTTTGTTTTTAAACTCCGTCCAGAGTCTGAGTTTAGTATAGGAGTCTGAACCCCATATGATTATTGTCAGAATTAACACCAGTGCCCTTACTTATATTCTGGTTTATACCTTCTGTTTGCATACTTTCTTGGCCTTTGTTTTCTATCTTTTTCTATGATGTATGTGTTCTCTCTTTTTATCTTCTCTGGTGATTTGGAAAATACACTTTTTTGTTGCTGTCTTTAGTTTTATCACTTTTATTTTTCTTTTCAAAAATACTTAAAGCCTATATTTTTAAGTGATCAACATCAAGAAGAAATCTCCACTGCTTGACTCCTCCAAATAAGACAAGACGTTTAACTCATTAAAAGTTTTCCTTCTTCCCCCCTCTCTCCTGCTCTCTAGTAATAAAATCTAAGGTTTTAGGCCGACTTGATTATCAGTTTATTAATCTTTATGTCAGCTATATTCTCTTTGAAGAATAGTTGACAGTTACATTTACTTCTGTGACCACATCTATAATAATTATTAGACTTACCTGCTTAGGTGTTTTAAGGGGCAACTACTAGTCTTCTTAGTCCAAAATGTTCCCACTTTTGCTTCTTTGTTTTGATTCTTCCCTTCGTGGGATGTTAGACATTTTCCTCAGAAAAGAGTTGATGTGACTGCTGCTCACACGCAGTGCCAGGAATAGAAAAAGGACCTAGAACCTAGGCTTTTCCCTTTTCTTCTTCTTTCCTCCCCCCTCCTTTCTCTCCCCCCTGCCCCTCAGGGGACCAGGCAAGACTTCTCACATTGAAATGCAAGATAATATTCCTTTGCAAACTGGAACCACACCAGGCTCTTAACATTTGCAGACTCCTTCCTACTTCAAGTGACTTTACTGACATGGTTCCCCTGGTTAACATGCCCTTCTCATCTGCCAATGCCCAGAAGCAGCCACAGCCCTCTCAGTGCTACCTCCTTCCTGCAGCCCACTTTCATCTCCAAACTCAATATAATCTCACCACAGCCCCTTCATCTGCACCCCACTTATAGCAATGATCATTTTATTTGCCTTATTAGTTATTAAATTTCATATCCCTCTAACTTCAATCAGCCTCTGAGCCCTATTAGATACTTTCATTAGAATTGGAAGATGGAAACTGATGCTATTTATTTTTGGGTTCAGACTGTATCTGGCACAGCGTATTGCACAGAAAAGGTATCCCATTCATTGTTGTTGCAAATATTATGATTGTTGCTGGAGATGGCCATTATATTCTCACTGAGTGAAGTTAATAATGCGTGTGTGACAACATCCCTTCCGTAAAATATTAAAGCAAAGGAAGGTCTAAAGATAGATCAGTATGATATATAAAAATCATACAGAAAAACCGTTATACAGGTCATTAGGCAATACAAATCCATGGACAACAAAAAGTAGAACAAAACTGTCATGTAGTGGCAACGTTTGAATGTGAAGAACTACTGTTTGCCCCTGATTATGTGAGGTCAGTCCTCTGAGAATGGCATGAGGTGTCCTGGTATGTAATTGAAAGGAGCTCTGAGGCTGAGATTTCAAAGCTGCAACTACATAGAGATCCATTTTCCCTCCATTCTGGTTTGATTTTATCCTTTCCTCCATAGGCTGATACTGAGGCTCACTTTGTTCTCGACTTCAAGGCTTGTGTAAACTTTTGACTGTCTTTTCTTGCTGTGCTCATTTTATAGTTGGTTTGTTAATAAATATTTGCCATCTGTAGGAAATCTTAAAATGTAACAAAATCCTAAATGTCTACAGTAAAAATGAGACAAGGAACTTGGTGTTTCATAAGGAGAGATCTTTATTTTCTCCTTACACACACACACACACACGCACACACACATGCACACACATGCGCGCGCACACATACCAACCCCCTTTCTGTATTTATTCATATTAATATTTTCTTCGCTTTTGAAATATGACTGTTGAACCAAGGTTTTTTACTAAATTCCCTTTAGTTTTGGGGAGGCCAGAGGCCAAGTCCAAAGGGACTCTGCCGGGGGTATATAACGTAGGCAGAGGGCCTGGAAATGACCCCGGACAGGACAGGAGCTCTCCCTGCTCTTGCAGCCAGGGCACAGGCTTGTTCAGTGCCCTTGAATTTCATTGTTGTAGCTTTAGGTACCACCTCACCGTCTGCGGATTCTTTCTGTTTCGCATCCTTCTGTTTTCTTTGCTGGAAGGTTTTAGCCAGCGTAACACACGTGACTGTGACCTGGCGCGCTGTGAGCTGACCCCAGCTGGGCGTGCTCCGTCAGATGTGGCCAGTGCTCTACTCTGCCCCTTTGTATCAGCAACAGTACAATGAACAAGAGTGCTTATGCTCTGTTATGTGGCACAGCCCGTGACCCCAAATCTTGGTGACCTCATCAACAAAGGTCATTGGTGTTTATGTCACATGTCATCTGCAGGTTGGAGGCAACCCTGCAACTCTTCTCCAAGTTGTGGATTGACTGGGTGTCTGTTCCATGCCTTTTCATTCAGAGACCCAGGCCAAAGAGTAGCACCTACATGGGACATGCCGTTCTTACGGAAGGGGCAGGAGCAATGAGAGCCAAATGGCAGCAGGGAACCTGAAGATCTGGTTTGAATATGGCCTGCACACCTCCACTCACATGCCATTGGCCCAATCAGGAGGTGGGAAGTACGTAGGAGAGCATGGTCAGAGCAGGCAGAACATGAATTGTGTTCAATTAACATAATCTGTCTTCCACTATAATTCCAGTATATTCCAGGGGGAGTTAGAAATCCTAGTGAAATTAGTTATTGAATTGTAGCTGTCACCCACAGCAAGGAAGAATAGTTCGACTGATGGGTGGATAGATAGATGAATTTTAAATCACCTATTTGCCGAGGAGACTTAGAGTGAAAGCACATATATATAAGACTTAAACCATGTGACATAAGATTAAGTGTAAAAGAAAAAGACTGACTGTAAAATAAAATGCAAGGTTACATATAAAATGGAAATATAAAGCTTCAGTGATTGAAATGGCCTAGCCAGCAGTCGGAGCAGAGAAAGAACCAACCATGGGACACCTAGCTCCTGTGTGGTGGCAGTGAGATATGCAAAATACATCATCAGAGACAACTTTCCCAGCTCTGCGCATCAAAAAGCATTTGCTAGACCCCTCACCTTCCCCTTATCCCCACCCCCCTCCCATCTAGCAACCCTCAGTTTTTCCTCTATGTCTCCAAAACTGTTTCTGATTAGTTCATTCACTTATTCTTTTCTTTAGATTCCGCATATAAGTGAGATCATATGGTATTTGTCTTTCTCTGTCTGACTTACTTCACTTAACATAATGTTCTCTAACAGTTCTGTACACCAAAAAAAAAAAAAAAAGAAAAAAAAAAAAAGCATTTGCTATTTGGGTCTTTGCATAATGGGATTGGTTAGTACATTGACTAACACCCTCAGATTATGCGTTCTGTGTATATTTCTTCTGTAAGAGGGGAAGGTTGGGCACATGTGTAGGGCACAGTTAGGCAATGAATAATCAGTGACTGTTAGGTATATTTACCTTAATATTTACAAAGCTAATTACACAATCATGAATTCATTGTTAGGAAGTGTTTAAGTTTGACTTCTGGGTTTTTCAATGGAAAATCTGTGTGTTTTTTTGTTGTTGTTTAAAAATCAAGGTTAATTGTTACAGTCAAAGTGGAAGCATTTACTAAGAAATGAGCTTTGTGATTAGAAAGGTGAACAGGAACATATAATTAGTTTGTGACCCAGGTAACGTTTGGCTACTCATCATTTTTCCTGCTTACTTAGTCAATTGTCTTATAATTACAGTTCTGCTGAGAAGGTGGCGAGCCCTGGGTCCCTGATGTCCCATCAGCACAGTCAGTAAGCACCTGTGGCTAGCGGCTACGATACTGGATAGTGCAGAGCTAGATGATAATTCAGCAGCAGTCTCTGGAGTAACAGTATAGCCAATACTTGTATGTGACTTGGCTTTGGGCTTTCAACTTTACTATATTCCAGACCTTAATCTAAATGTATATAATAATTAACTTAAGCCTCACAAAATTCTAGGATATTTCTTAAATGTAGTGGGTCAGCCTGGGTCCAGTCAAGAACATAGAAGCCAAGCTAGGTATTTGAGAGAGGGTTGAGTAGCAAGAGCTCAGTTCACCTGGGGACCTAATGCAGGTTATACCAGGAACTCAGGTGCACTGGAGTTTGGAGCTCTTTTCTCCCTTTGCTTCGTAAGAGCTGTAGAGCCAAACTGAAGACAAGGAATGAATCCTGTTTCCTCCCCCTGACTTCAAGCCCTCTGCCAGTGCTTTCCATTGGTAGAATCTAATTTTATGGCACATAATCTGTATAACCTAATCTAATTAGAATCTAATCAGGCAAAGGAGATTGGAAAATGTCATTTGGGGACTCCCTGCCCCAATATCACAGTGCAGGGCTTTAAAGAGTAGGGTTGGCTCTGAGACAGAATAGACAAATCACCTGCACAGATTGTTTTGGTTAGCACTTCTCTTAAACTGACGTATATCTACATGCACTAATCATATCAGCACTTTCTGAGCTGAGTAACACAGGTCAGACAATGTCTCCTGAGATGGCTTGGATCTAAAGGAATACATTTTGACAAATTGTCCATTTCCACATTCACGTCAGCCATGTTACATGCACAAGAGGACAAGGGGACTGACAATGTGTTTGACAGGGACTTCATCCCTATTTGCCAGCTGGCCTCCTCTCTGATGAGCCTCAGGGGCTCTCTCGTGCAGAGCTTGAAGCTCAAGAGGCAGCCCCGAGGAGCCTGCTTCTCGTCTTTTCCTCAGGTCCACCCCGGTCCACAGCCTTCCAAAGCTTACTCCTCCAGATGGGGGGTTAGAAAGGAATAAAACATACATGGAAGGGAACTGCCTCTTGCTACACCTATTTCCAGGTTCTGTGCTTCTCACAGGACAAGCCCCATTACCTTAGTCGGGCCTCTGGGTCTCCTTCTTGTGGCCTGGCTGTGCCAAGCTCTCCATCTCTAGAGCTGGCAGCGCAGAGTGTGCTCTCCACCTTCACCCACGACCCATGTGAGGGGGAAGAGTAGTAGATGCTCAAGTTCCTTTTACCCATCACTTGACCAAGACATTTAGAAATAGATTTCTCAATAAAAATTTGAATTATCCAAGGAAACTTATCTTCATCACAGCTTAAACGTCCTCATGTGGACATGAAGCTAAGGAATTAAGGCAGGAACCAACCTGGTTTAGGAATATGAGTGACTAGCTTGTGAATTTATTAAACTGTAGGGGAACAAAAGTGCACCATCTTCCCTGCCAGAATCCATAACATAAATATGAAGTAGAATGTCTTGGAAAACAGGTTAGGGAAGATCGAGAGACTATGTATTTTTGCATCTTGCCATTGATGACGTTAAACTTTTTTGAAATAAATGTCTCTTCCTGTAGCAAATACTATCAGAGCCGTACTGTTTCTCTGAGAGCTCAGAAAGTTATTCTCTTTCCCTTCCATTGAAGTGTTTTTTTCACAGATGCGCATCCTCTAGAACAGGGGTGTCCAAACTTTTTTCAGCGGTTTTCACCAAGGGCCATATACGGTAAAATACACAAACAGCCGGGCCACTCACTCGAGGTGAAGTACGTATTGCCTCACCTGGTTTATTTAAGTAAACTAAATATATTTTTGGAATTTGCTGCGGGCCAATTAACAATGAGATTGCAGACCGCAGTTGGCCCGTGGGCCGCAGTTTTGACACCCCTGCTCTAGAGAGATGCTGGCCAAGGTGGTTGATTATCTTAGGCTTGAGTTGTGGGTCAGAGCCTTTTCTGTCCTTCCAGCCAGGGGCAGAATGATGTGCACACATCACAGGTGTACATCTGCTAGCTTCATTCAGGCATCTCCTAGAGATCTCCCTGGGAGTCTCTAAGGCTGTGTAGGTTTGCTTTTGCAGGTTTGTTTTGGGTTACTTTACATACATTTTGCATACTGAATCTCAGTGCTACCTTCTCCCTTCCCTGCTCACTTATGAGAACTGTACTTCTATGACACCATGCATCACATTCCTTCCAGCATATTTCCAGCCTCTTGTTTTCTGGGAGTTTCAGGCTTCTAAAGGAGAATGGTGCAACCTAGTATCATGTCCCCCAGAGTAGTAGAAACCAAGCTGCCCAGCTTTCTGTTTCTCTCCATTACTGAGCCTTTGGGCCAGTGGGAAGGTGGTTGGGAAGGTCCATACAGCTTTCTTATCATCCTTCAAGAGGGCAAGAATGCTGTTTCAAGAGGGAAGCCACAGTTGTATTTCTCTATCCAGCCCCACTGATGTGTGGTTAGTAGATATTTCTGCCAGGTGTTATCAGTATGTTACCTGAATCCAAGCTTTAGAATGATTAGAAATTGTTATTTTCTTTTGTGTTTTCATCCATCTTGCCACGTGATAAGAAGGTGGCGTGAGACGGTGCTAGCCAGACGCTGACGGATATCTGAGTCTGGCTCAAGCTATTCTTTTTTTCCCTTTTAAAAACTAAATTTATTAAGGTCTTATTTAACTATATCATATGCACCCATTTAAAATCTACAGTTTAACAAATTTTGATAAGTGTATAATAAACCTGTAATGAACAGCACAATCATGATATCAAGTATAGATGGTTACCTTGTGCTCCTTCCCTGTCAATACTTGCCTAGCACTGGCCCCAGAAATACTTTTACTGTCACTGTTAGACATGCCTTTCCAGAACTTCACAGAAATGGAGTCATAAAGTGTACACTTTATGTCTGGCTTCTTTCACTTAGCATAATGGTTTTCAAATTCATCTCTATTTTTCATGTATCAGTAGTTTATTCCTTTGAAATGCAAAGTAGTATTCTAATACACAGACACACAAAAATTTGTTTATACCTCCTTCTGTTGATAGACACTTCGGTTGTTTTGCAGTTTTGGGCCACTCTGACTGAAGTTGCCATGAACAGTCATATAAAAGATGTCTGTGGACATGAGATTTCGTTTCTCTTGGGTAATTCCAAAATGACAAGTCAGATGACAAGTGTATCTTCAACATTTTAAGAAGTTATCAAAATGTTTCCCAAATTTTTTCTACCATTTTACGTTCTCATTAGTTGTGTATGAGAGTTCCAGTAATTCCACATTCTTAGCAACACTTAATTTTAGCCATTCTAATGGGTTTGTAGTGGTATCACATAGTGCTTTTAATTTCCATTTCTGTGATTACTAATGTATTAAGTATCTTCTCCTATGCTTGAAGACCATATACATACCTTTTTTTCCCCTCTATCAGTCATTCTTTTTCTTTTTTAAAAAAATTTCAGGTGTTAAAAACAACATAATGATTAGACATATACACCCCTCATAAAATGATAACCCCACCAAGTCTACTACCCATTTATCATATTTTGCCATGTATAATACACTTTTTTTGCCCAAATTTGTGAGGGAAAAATAAGGATGCACATTATACATGGGTAGTACTAATTCCATATCTATGTAAATGTTTTTAATTCTTTTCTTTATGCTTATGAGTCAAAAGTGTAACTCTAGAAATCAATAATAATATCCGTATGCAAAGTAATACCCTGGAATACGATCATCTATTTTGTTGAGCTTTCGATGAACTTGCAACAACGAAGAGTTCTTGGCCTTCTGTGATGCATAGGTATCGTGAATGTGTTATCGGTACATAAATTTTTTGTGCCTTGTATCTGTTCTTATGTTTTGTAATTATTTGTTACATAAAATTTCTTGTACCATAATATGTTAAAAAATAAATGCTAAAATTTCTTTATAATACAAAAAATAAGTACCTAAATGTAAGCAAATAAAAATTTGAATTAAAAAATTAAAACAAAAGTTTTCCCCTGAAAGTTTGGGCCAAAAACGTGGGTGCACATTATATATAGGAGCACATTATATACGGTAACACTGTAGACAGCTATTACAATACCATTGTATTATATTCCCTATGCTGTACTTTACTTCCCATGACCATATGTATAATACATAAAATCATAGTTGACATTCAATACTATTTTATATCAGTTTCAGGTGTACAGTGCAGTGGCCAGGCATCCATACAACTTATCAAGTGATTCCCCATCAAGTCCAGCACCCACCCGACGTCTTACACTTTTACAACATTATTGACTGTAACCATCAGTTTGTTCTCTGTGTCTATAAATCTGCTTCTAACTTGTTTGTTTGTTTATGCTGTTCGTTAGATTCCACATATAAGTGAGATCATAGGGATTTGTCCTTCTTAGTCTTATTTCACATAGCATAATATTCTCTAGGTCCATCCATGTTGTTGCAAGTAGTGGGATTTCATTCTTTTTTATGGCAGAGTAATACTCCACTGTATAAATGTACTACAATTTCTTTATCCAATCATCTATTGATGGACATTTTGGTTGTTTCCATATCTTGGCTGTTGTGAATAGCACTGCAGTAAACATAGGGGTGCATGTATTTTTTTGAATTAGTGTTTAGGATTTCTTTGGGTAAATACCCAGGAGTGGAATTGCTGAGTCATAAGGTAGCTCTATTTTTAAGTTTTTGAGGAACCTCCAAACAATTTTCCATAGTGGCTGCACCAATTTGCAATCCCACTGACAGGGCACAAGAGTTCCCTTTTCTCCACATCCTCGCCAATACTTGTTGTTTGTTGATTTATTGATGATGGCCGTACTGACAGGAGTGAGGTAGTATCTCAGTGTGGTTTTTATTTGCATTTCTCAGATGATCAGTGATGTAGAGCATCTTTTCATGTCTATTGGCCATGTGTATGTCCTCTTTGGAGAAATATCTATTTGGGTACTCTGCCCATTTTTTAATTGGATTGTTTGGGGGGTTTTGGTGTTGTATGAATTTTTTAATAAATTTTGAATATTAATTCCTTATCAGATGTATCACTGGAAAATATCTTCTCCCATTCAGTAGGATGCATTAATTTTGTTGATGGTTCCTTTGATGTGAAAAAACTTTTTAATTTGATAGGTCCCATTTGTTTATTTTTTCTTTTGTTTCCCTGGCCTGAGGAGATATATCAGTAAAACTATTACTAAAGGTAATATGTGAGAGTTTACTTGCTACATTTTCTTCTAGGAGTTTTATGGTTTGGGGTCTTACATTTAAGTCTTTAATATGTTTTGAGTTTATTCTTGTATATGGCATAAGAAAGTGGTGCAGTTTTTTATTTTTTTTGTGTGTTTTGTTTTTGTTTTTTTGCATGTATCTGTCCACTTTTCTCAGCACCATTTACTGAATAGACTGTCTTTATCCCAGTGTAAATTCTTGCTTCCTTTATCATAGGTTAAATGACCATATCAGCACGGATTTATTTTTGGGCTCTATTCTGTTCCATTTATCTGTCTCTGTTTTTATGCCAAACTATGCTGTTTTGATTACTACGGCCTTGTTGTATAGTTTGCTATCAAGTAGCATGATACTCCAGCTTTGTCCTTCTTTCTCGGGATTCCCATGGCTATTTGGGGTCATTGAGAGTTCTATATTAATTTTAGGATTAACTGTTCTAGTTCTGTGAAAAATGCCATTGCTATTTTGATAGGGATTACATTGAATCTGTAGATTTCTTTGGGGAGTATGGACATTTTTTCTATATTAATTCTTTCTATCCATGAGCATAGCATATGTTTCCATTTATTTGTATCTTCTTTAATCTCACTTTAATATCTTATAATTTTCTGAGTGTTGGTCTTTTACTTCCTTGGTTAAATTTATTCATAAGTGTTTTCTTTTTTTGATGGGATTGTTTTCTTAATTTCTTTTTCTGATAGTTCTTTATTGGTGTATAAAAATGTGAATAAAAATACCAATTTCTTGAGATTAATTTTGTATCCTGCTACTTTACTAAATTCATTTATCAGTTCTAATAGTTTTTTTGGTGGAAATTTTTGGGCCCTCTCTATATAGTATCATGTCATCTGCAAATAATCACAATTTTACTTCTTCCTTTCCCATTTGGATGCCTTTTATTTCTTTTTCTTGTCTGATTGCTGTGGCTAGGACTTTCAGTGCTGTGTTGAATAAAACTGGTGAAAGTAGGCGTCCTTGTCTTGTTCCTGATCTTAAGGGGAATTCTTTTGGCTTTCCCACTGAGTGTGATATTAGCTGTGGGTTTGTCATATATGGCCTTTATTACGGTGAGATATGTTCCCTGTTATTTCCACTTTACTGAGAGCTTTTATCATAAATTGATGTTGGATTTTGTGAAATTCTTTTTTTACCTATATTGATATGACCATATGATTTTTATTTTCATTTTGCTTATGTCGTTTATCATGTTAATTACTTTGTGGACATTGAACCAACCTTGAATATCACGAATGAATCCCACTTGATCATGGTGTATAATCTTTTTTTTTTTTTTGTAATGTCTTTGTGTGGTTTTGGAATCAGTGTACTAACAATGAAATCTCAGAAAAAGAAATACAAAAAACAATTCCTTTTGCAATTGCAGCAAAAAGAATAAAATACCTAGGAATAAGCTTAACCAAGGATGTGAAAGACCTATATGCTGAAAACTACAAGACATTTTAGAAAGAAATTGAAGAAGACACAAAGAAATGGAAAGACATTCCGTGCTCATGGATTGGAAGAATCAACATACTTAAAATGGCCACATGACCCAAAGCAATATACAGATTTAATGTGATCCCCATCAAAATCCCAATGGCATTTTAAAAAGAAATAGAACAAAAAAATCATCAGATTTGTTTGGAACCACAAAAGATTCCGAATAGCCAAAGCAATCTTAAGAAAAAAGAACAATGCTGGAGGTATCACAGTCCCTGACTTTAACTTGTACTACTGGGCAACAATAATCAAAACAGCATGGTATTGGCAGAAAAACAGACGAATAGAATAGATTTGAGAACTCAGAAATAAAACCCCATAAAAATGGATAGAAAATTTTTGACAAAGAAGCAAAAAACATAAAATGGAGACAAGACTGCCTCTTCAATAAATGGTGCTGGGAGAATTGGAAAGCCACGTGCAAAACAAAGTAAAGGACAAAAATCATATGATTATATCAACTGATGCAGAAAAAGCATTTGACAAGATACCACATCCATTTATGATTAAAACACTTAATAAAATAGGTATAGAAGGAAAATACCTTAACATAATAAAGGCCAGTGTAAAGTTTATTGGGGTGACAATTGTCAGTAAAGTTACATAGACTTCAGGTGTACAATTCTGTATTAGATCGTCTATAAATCCCATTGTGTGTTCACCACCCAGAGGCAATTCTCCTTCCAGCACCATACATTTGATCCCCTTTATCCTCATCTCCCACCCTCTTCCCCCCTTACCCTCTGGTAACCACTAAACTATTGTATGTGTCTATGAGTTTTTGTTTCTTCTTTGTTTGTCTTATTCTTTTGTTGTTTTTGGTTTATATACCACATATCAGAAATCATATGGTCTCTGCTTTTCCTTTCTGACTTTCTTTGCTTAGCATTATATTCTCAAGATCCATCCATGTTCTCACAAATGGTCCTATTTCATCTTTTCTTACCACTGAATAGTATTCCATTGTGTATATATTCCACAACTTCTTTATCCATTCATCTGTCGAAGGACATTTTGGTTGTTTCCATTCTTGGCCACCGTAAATAAAGCTGCAATGAAATTGGAGCACACGTGTCTTTATCGATAATTCCTTTGAGATTTTTTGGCTAAATACCCAGGAGTGGGATTGCTGGGTCATATGGTAATTCTACTTTTAAATTTTTGAGGAACCTCCACACCGCCTTCCATAACGGCTGCACCAGTCTGCATTCCCACCAACAGTGTATGAGGGTTCCATTTTCTTCACAGCTTCTCCAGCACTTGTTACTATTTGTCTTGTTGATGATAGCCATTCTAACTGGGGTAAGGTGATATCTCATTGTGGTTTTTATTTGCATTTCTCTGATGATTAGTGAAGTTGAGCATTTTTTCATATGTCTATTTGCCATTTGTATGTCCTCTTTGGAGAAATGTCTCTTAAGGTCGTATGCCCATTTTACAATTGGGTTGCTTGTTCTTTGTGGTTGAGTTTCATGAGTTCCTTGTATATTTTGGATATTAGCCCCTTATCGGAGGCACTGTTTGCAAAAATCTTCTCCCATTCAGTTGGTTGCCTCTTTATTTTCTCGATGGTTTCTTTTGCTGTGCAGAACTTTTAAGTTTGATATAGTCCCATTCATTTATTTTAGCTTTTACTTCCCTTGCCTTTGGAGTCAAATTCATAAAATGTTCTTTGAACCCAAGGTCCATAAGTTTAGTACCTATGTTTTCTTCTATGTAGTTTATTGTGTCAGGTCTTACTTATGCTTAAGTCTTTGATCCATTTTGAATTAATTTTGGTACATGGTGACAGATAGCAGTCAGTTTCATTGTTTTGCACGTGGCTTTCCAATTCTCCCAGCACCATTTATTGAAGAGGCAGTCTTGTCTCCATTTTATGTTTTTTGCTTCTTTGTCAAAAATTTTCTATCCATTTTTATGGGGTTTTATTTCTGAGTTCTCAAATCTATTCTATTCGTCTGTTTTTCTGCCAATACCATGCTGTTTTGATTATTGTTGCCCAGTAGTACAAGTTAAAGTCAGGGACTGTGATACCTCCAGCATTGTTCTTTTTTCTTAAGATTGCTTTGGCTATTCGGAATCTTTTGTGGTTCCAAACAAATCTGATGATTTTTTTGTTCTATTTCTTTTTAAAATGCCATTGGGATTTTGATGGGGATCACATTAAATCTGTATATTGCTTTGGGTCATGTGGCCATTTTAAGTATGTTGATTCTTCCAATCCATGAGCACGGAATGTCTTTCCATTTCTTTGTGTCTTCTTCAATTTCTTTCTAAAATGTCTTGTAGTTTTCAGCATATAGGTCTTTCACATCCTTGGTTAAGCTTATTCCTAGGTATTTTATTCTTTTTGCTGCAATTGCAAAAGGAATTGTTTTTTTGTATTTCTTTTTCTGAGATTTCATTGTTAGTATATAGGAAAGCAATGGACTTTTGTACATTGATTTTGTAGCCAGCAACTTTACTGTATTCGTTGATTGTTTCTAATAGCCTTTTGGTGGAGTCTTTAGGGTTTTCTATATATAGCATCATGTGATCTGCAAAGAGTGATAATTGAACTTCTTCATTCCCAATTTGGATGCCTTTTATTTCTTTCTCTTGCCTGATTGCTCTGGCAAGGACTGAACATAGAGCTAAGGGCTTCAGTTTTTCACCATTAATTATGAGATTAGCTGAGGGCTTGTCATACATGGCCTTTATTATGTTAAGGTATTTTCCTTCTATACCTATTTTATTAAGTGTTTTAATCATAAATGGATGTGGTATCTTGTCAAATGCTTTTTCTGCATCAGTTGATATAATCATATGATTTTTGTCCTTTACTTTGTTTATGTGATGTAGCACATTGATGGATTTGCATACGTTGAACCATCCTTGTGTCCCTTGGATGAACCCCACATGGTCATGATGAATAATCTTTTTAATGCATTATTGCATTTGATTTGCTAGAATTTTGATTAGAATTTTTGCATGTGTATTCATCAGAGATATTGGTCTGTAGTTCTCTTTTTTTGTGTTGTCCTTGCCAGGTTTTGGTATCAGGGTAATGTTGGCCTCATAGAATGAGTTAGGGAGTACTGTCTCTTCTTCAATTTTTTGGAAGACTTTGAGCAGGATTGGCATTAGATCCTCTTTGAAGGTTTGGTAGAATTCACTAGTGAAGCCATCTGGTCCCTGACTTTTGCTTTGGGAAGGTTTTGGATGACTGATTCAATTTCCTTACTGGTGATCGGTCTGTTTAGATTTTTCAGTACTGCATGGTTCAGCCTAGGAAGGCTATATGTTCCTAAAAACTTGTCCATTTCTCCTAGGTTATTGAATTTGGTGGCATATAGTCCTCATTGTATTCCTGGATGATCCTGTGTATTTCTGTGGTATCCTTGACAACGTCCCCTTTTTCATTTCTGATTTTGTTAATTAGTGTCTTCTCTCTTTTTATCTTAGTGAGTCTAGCCAAGGGTTTGTCAATTTTGTTAATCTTTTCAAAGAACCAGCTCTTTGTCACATTAATTTTTTCTATTGTTTTTTTGTTCTCTATTACATTTAGTTCTGCTCTGATGTTTTATTATTTCCTTTCTTCTGCTGACCTTGGGTTTCATTTGTTCTTCTTTTTCTAGTTCTTAAAGTGTAACATGAGGTTATTTATTTGGGTTTTTTCTTGTTTCTTGAGATAGGTTTGTAATGACATAAATTTCCCTCTTAAAACTGCTTTTGCTGCATCCCAAAAATTTGGTAGGATGTATTTTCATTCTCATTTGTTTCTATGTATCCTTTGATCTTTCCTGTAATTTCTTCTTTGACCCGTCGTTCTTTAAAATATGTTGTTTAACCTCCATATATTTGTGTTTTTTCCTGCTTTCTTTTTGCATTTGATATCCAATTTCAAAACCTTGTGATCAGAGAATATGTTTGGTATGATTTCCATCTTCTTAAATTTGCCGAGGTTAGTTTTGTGTCCCAATATATGGTCTATCGTCGACATTGTTCCTTGTACACTAGAAAAAAATGTATAGTCTGATGTTTTAGGATGAAGTGCTCTATAAATGTCAATTATGTCCATTTCATCTAATGTGTCATTTAGGGCTGCTATTTCGTTATTTATTTTCTGTTTGGATGATCTATCCATAGCTGTCAATGATGTATTTAGGTCTCTTAGTATAATTGTGCTTTGTTCAATATCTCCCTTTAGTTCTGTTAGTAGTTGCTTGGTATATTTTGTTGCTCCCTGATTGGAGGCATAAATATTGATGACTGTTATGTCTTCCTGTTGTATAGTCCCCTTCACCATTATGAAATGTCCATCTTTGTCTCTTGTTATCTTTTTCACCTTGAAGTCTGTCTCATCTGATATCATTATGGCTACACCTGATTTTGTCTGGATACCATTTGCTTGGAGTGTCAATTTCCACCCTTTCACTTTGAGTCTATGCTTGTCCTTGTAGCTGAGATGTGTCTCTTGGAGACAGCATATGGTTGGGTTTAGTTTTTTGATCCAATCTGCTACTCTGTGCCTTTTTATTGGTGAGTTCAGTCCATTTACATTTAGGGTGATTATTGATATGTGAGGATTTCCTGTCATTCTATCTTTTGTTTTCTGGTAAATCCGTGTCTCTATTGTTTCTTTTCCTTTTTGTTGTGTTTATTATTTCTGCGTGGTGGTATTTTATTATGTTTCCCTCTGTTTCTTCTTTTATTACAGTATGTTTTGGATTTTGGTTGAGTGGTTACCATTACCTTTATGTAAAAGAGAGTTTGATATTTAGAGTATTCCATTTTCTCTAGCACGCTTACTTTCTCCATTTTCATATTCTCGTTCAGGCCTTTACTCTCCACCTTTTTATGTTTTGGTTGCCACAAATTGTCCCGTTGATGGTGGTCGAAAAACCTCCTTTAGTATTTCTTGTAGTGCAGGTCGTGTATTAGAAAATTCCCTCAGCTTCTGTATGTCTGGAAAGGTCTTTGTTCCTCCTTCATATCTAAAGGATATTTTTGCTTGGTATATTATTCTTGGCTCATACTTTCTCTCTTTCAATAGTTTGAATATTTGGTTCCACTCCCTCTGGCTTGTAGGGTTTCTGCTGAAAAATCTGATGATAATCTAATGGGCTTTCCTTTGTAGGTTACCGTCCTCTTTGCCCTGGCTGCCTTGAGGATTCTTTCTTTGTCATTGATTTTAGACAGCTTCAATACAATGTGCCTTGGAGAAGCCTGTTGGGGTTGAGGTAATTAGGTGTTCTATTTGCTTCTTGGATTCAAGGATCCAGTTCTTTCCACAAGTTTGGGAAGTTCTCATCCACAATTTGTTTGAATATACTCGCTGTTCCCTTCTCTCTTTCTTCTCTTCTGGTATGCCCATTATTTTTATGTTGCTCTTTCTGATGGAGTCAAAAAGTTCTTGTAGAATTCTTTCATTTCTTTTAAGTCTCAAATCTCGTTCTTCTTCCATCCGTGTCATTTCCAGGTTTCTGTCTTCAATGTCACTGATTCTTTCCTCCATCTGGTCAACTCTACTACCTAAGCTGGCTATTTCATTCTTAATTTCTTCTATTGAGTTCTGAATGTCCAGAAATTCTATTTGGTTCTTTTTTAGAATTTCAATTTCTTTGGTAAAATGTTCATGTTGTTCTTTGATTGTGATTGTGAGTTCATTAAACTGCCTTTCTGTGTTTTCTTGCACCTCGTTGAGTTGTTTTGTTTGTTTTTTTTCCGAACTACAATCTTGAATTCTCTGTCATTTAAGTCACATATTTCTATATCTTTAACTTCATTTTCTGGATAGTTTTCACTGTCTTTCTGAGCTGTCTTGTTACTTTGGTTATTCATGGCAATTAATGATTTATTATTTCTCTTCCTAGACATCTGCAGGAGTGGGTTCTGCAACAGGTTGATATGAAGAGGTCTTTCTTTTGTTTTCCAGTATGTGTTGGTAGTGTTTTATTTTCTCTCCGACTGCAGTTCTTTTTTCTCTCTCACACTGTAGTGCTATGTTTTCTCTGCATTATTCCAGCTTCTCACACAATGGGTGGATTCCCTGGAAGGAGGATTTCTCCTCTGTTAACAGTTCGCCTGGGTCATAGGACACCACGTCCCTGTGGGGATGCGGAGATGTAGTGAAGTTCCAAACCTCTTCCTGCACCAGTTTCAGAGCCTGTATATTTCAGCAGTTCTGTTTACTCCTGCAGGGACCCGCCCAGATAGGCGGGGACAGGGGCGGGGTGAGTTTTCAGAGGTGACCCAGAGCAATGGCGGTAACCACCACCACAGCCAGTCCTGCTTCCACAGCTCCCTCCCCTTTTGCCAGAACTAGTTGAGCTTTGAATCTGTGTCTGCGGACCACAGTTCTCAGAGCTGCAAATATTGTGTTCTTTTATTTGACACTGCTACTGTTCTGTTTCTAGCACCGGTCAGGTGGGGGCGGGGCAAGCTGCGGGAGGTTGGGGAGGGGGCGGCCAAGCTCCGTGCCCACAGCTTCTGTTCTCTGCTTGGCAGTGAGGGCTTAAACCACCGTTTTCAGCCCCCTTCCCTCAGTCTTTTTTCCGAGGTCTCTGCCGTGAGCGTTGGGTTCAGCCATGTTATATGCTGCCCCCTCAGCCCTGTGGGCCATAGGCGGAGCCCTAGCAGTCCGAGTTCTTCCCTGTCCTGCAGCTGCGGTAGTTCCGGGAAGCAGCAAGCTCGGAGCACTGAGCTAGGTCTGTGTCCTGCGCCTGCAGTTAGGTCTGTGTCCTGAGCCTGCAGGGCTCCATCTCCGCTCTTCTCCCTTCCCTCCTCCCCTGCTCATGCAATTTGCCCACCTTTAGGTGAATTCGGTAGAGAGACACTTCGTCTTGCCTGTCTGTTGTGCAGGCAGTCCTTTGGGGAGTTATAGCTGTTTAATTTTATAAATTCCAGGGGAGACCTCCAGAGGCTCACCTCACACTGTTTTTGATGACGTCTCCCATTTGTTCTTTTCTTCAGATTCCACATATAAGTGAGATCATATGGTATTTGTCTTCCTCTGTCTGACTTATTTCACTTAACACAATGTTCTCTAGGTCCATCCATATTGTTACAAATGGTAATATTTCCTTCTTCTTTATGGCTGCGTAATACTCCATTGTATAAATGTACTAGTTTCTTAATCCTGTAATCTACCGATGGGCATTTTGGTTGTTTCCATGTCTTGGCTATTGTGTATACTGCTGCAATAAACACAGGGGTGCATACATTTTTTTGAATTAGTTTTTTGGATTTCTCTGGATAGATACCTAGGAGGGGAATTGCTGGGTCATAAGGTAGTTCTATTTTCAGATTTTTGAGATGCCTCCATATTGTTTTCCATAGTGGCTGCACCAATCTGCATTCCCACCAACAGTGCACAAGAGTTCCCTTTTCTCCACATCCTCGCCAGCACTTGTTTGATTTATTAATGATAGCCATTTTGACTGGGGTGACGTGGTATCTCATTGTGGTTTTTATTTGCATTTCTCTAATGATTAAAGTGGTTGAGCATTTCTTCATATGTCTGTTTGCCATCTGTATGTCCTTTTTAGAAAAATGTCTCTTCATGTCCTCTGCCCATTTTTTAATTGGGTTGTTTGTTTTTATGTAGTTGAGTTGTTAGTTTTTAAGCGGATATGTCATTGGCAAATATTTTCTCCCATTCAGTAGGATCCCTTTTTGTTTTATTGATGGTTTCCTTTGCTGTTAAAAACTTTTTACTTTGATGTAATCCCACATGTTTATTTTTTCTCTTACTTCCCTTGCCCGAGGGGATATATCAGTAAAAATCTTACTCCGGGTAATGTCTGTAAAGTTTCTTCCTATATTTTCTTCTAGGAATTTTATGGTTTCAGATCTTACATTTAAGTCTTTAATCCATTTTGAATTTATTCTTGTATATGGTATAAGCAGGTGGTCCAGCTTCACTTTTTTGCATGTGTCCGTCCAGATTTCCCAGCACCATTTATTGAATAGACTGTCTTTACCCCACCGTAAATTCTTGCTTCCATTGTCATAGATGAAATGACCATATAGGTATGGATTTATTTCTGGGCTCTCTATTCTGTTGCATTGATCTGTGTGTCTGTTTTTATGCCAGTACCATGCTGTTTTGATTACTGTAGCCTTGTAGTATAATTTGATGTCAGATGTCATTGTACCTCCCACTTTGTTCTTATTTCTCAAGATTGCCAAAGCTATCTGGGGTCTTTTATGGTTCCATATAATGAAATATCTTTTTTTATCCCTTTACTTTCAGTATGTGTATGTCTTTCGTTTTGAGTTGGGTCTCTTGTAGGCAACACATGCATGGGCCTTATTTTCTTATCCATTCAGCTACCCTATGTCTTGATTGGCGCATTTAATCTATTTACATTTATAGTGATTATTGACAGGTACACAGTTATTGCCATTTTATTATTATTATTTTTTTTATCTTTGTTTGCTTGTTTTCTCCTTTGTTCTGCTTAAAAAAGTGCATTTAACATTTTTTTGTAATACTGGCTTGGTGTTAATGAATTTCTTTAGCTTTTTCTTTTTTTTTTTCTTTTAAAATTTATTTTATTAAATTTATTGGGGTGACAATTGTTAGTAAAATTACATAGATTTCAGGAATTGCCATATGACCCAGCAATCCCTCTCCTGGGTATCTACCCAAAAAATCTGAAAACATTTAGAGATAAAGACACGTGTGCTCCAATGTTCATTGCAGCTTTGTTTACAGTGGCCAAGACATGGAAAAACCAAAATGTCCTTCGATAGATGAATGGATAAAGAAGTTGTGGTATATATACACAATGGAATACTATTCAGCAGTAAGAAAAGATGATATAGGAACATTTGTGACAACATGGATGGATCTTTAGCTTTTTCTTGTTGGGGAAGCTCTTTATCTCTCCTTCAAATTTAAATGATAGCCTTGCTGGGTAGAGTAGTCTTGGTTGTAGGCTCTTGTTTTTTATTACTTTGAATATTTCCTGTGATTCCCTTAGGGCCTACAAAGTTTCTGTTGAGAAATCCACTGATAGTCTTAAAGGAGCTTCCTTGTAAGGAAGTAGTTGTCTTTCTCTTGCTGCTTTTAGGATTCTCCCTTTGTCTTTAACCTTTGCCATTTTAATTATGATGTGTCTTGGTGTGGGCCTATTTGGGTTCTTCTAGTTTGGGACTCTCTGTGCTTCCTGGACTTGTATGTTCATTTCATTCACTAACTTCAGGAAGTTTTCAGTCATTATTTCTTCAAATAGGCTCTTGATTGCTTGCTCCCTCTCATCTCCGTCTGGTACTCCTATGAAGTGAATGTTGTTATGCCCACTGTTTTCCCAAAGGTCCCTTAAACTATCTTCATTTTTTTCTATTCTTATTACTTTTTATTGTTCTAATTGGGTGTTTTCTGCTACCTTGTTGTCTAAATCAGTGGTTTGATCCCCTGCTTCATCTGATCTTCCGTTGATCCATTCTAGTGTATTCTTCATTTCAGTTATTGTATTCTTCATTTCTGACTTTTTTTTACAGGTGTTTATTAACCTAGCTAAATATGGGAGGGGGGGACCACAAAAAACATTGGCACTTCAGAAGAAGGGCAGCCACACAAGGCTGGAGTGTGTAGTGTGTCCCCATCTGCATTAGATGTTTAAACATGAAAAACTGCTTTTAGTGGGTTAAAATATCTTTTCCTTCTTTTCTTGAGTAATTCATATTTTGTAACCTCCTTTCTGTGTCTAACCAACATCTCATCTAGACTGATTATGATTTTGTATAAACAGCTTTAATTTTCTCATAGAGCTTAAGCACCTTTTAACCTCAAATTTTTTTAAAAAGTTATGTTTTAGAAGTTCTATACAAGAACAAGAAAGTGCTAGTGATATTTTTTCCCTATTAAAATCCACTATTTGCTACTGATGCAAGTGATAGCAAAAAAAAACAACAACAAAAAAGAAAAAGAAAAGAAAACCATCAATGAATGGGACAAATTTGGCCAAATATGGCTCCTATCTAGTTCCTATAAGGCTACTTAATAAACCTAAGCCATGCATGTACTGCAATGCTTTTAAAAGATCCTACACTCTTCTAATGTCATCAGACACTTGCAAGATTTTTCAGTCTTCTTGAATTCCTTCTTAAAAACAGATGGCAACTACATAGTGAAACCGAAAACACATGGACAACATTTACAACAAAACTAGGTTTCAAGGTATCTCCATGAACTGCAAAAGACACCAATAGCCACAAGACAGGCATTGCACCACTGTTTGTGTGGGAAGAAGACAAACAATGAAGGTGGTATGTTTTGGAACTAAGAACAGAAGTCATCTCAAAGAGCCAACAGATGTTCTCTGCAAAGAATAATGGATCAACTTGAGAACAGCAACTGAAACAGAGAAGGCGTTTGCTCTCCACAAACTGGGTAAGGACTAGGGCCCGGGTTAAGCAAAACTGAAGAACTGCAGCAGCCCAGGCCCCTCAGAACTCTCAAAATAAACTCTCCAGAGTCCTTTTGGATGGGTCCCTCGCCAAGCAGAAACGTCTAAGAACTGAATCAGAATTGACCAAGACAGGACAAGAGAGAGGAAAACTCAAGACGATCTACATAAAAATGCAAAAGGGAACCACAGCCAGGAAATCCCAGAAGCACAGAAGAGGGAGCACTGTGAAATTAGAAAAGCTTTCCTGAAAGCATCGCCTCGTCTAAAAGATGAGAAAAAAGAATTTCACATAAAAAAACTAAAAGCCTCAAATCACCATAAACCAAATTGTTTATTTCTCTCTCTTGTAAAATAATAAAGATAACAATAAGAGAAAGTGCACATATTTGGAGCAACAAAAAAGTGTGAAGCTTAAATCTCAATCAAAGGTTTTACGAGACAAAAATGAGAATCAGGAACAGACAAAATTCTTCACAGACTATGGGAACAAGCTATGAAGATGTGCCCACAAAACAAAGAGAAACTGTCACTGACTGTTTTAAAATGAGCTAAAAGACCTTAAGAAGGTACAAGACATGAAAGGAAAACATGAATAAGAATTAGCAAAACTCAGAAATAGGGTCACTGAACTCAAGAAGAAGAATAAACAACTAATATCAGAAATTAAGACAAATCTGTAAGGGACAAACAAAAGAAAGAAAAAACAAGTATAATGTCTTTAAAAATTGAAGACGAAAAAGAAAAACTTTGAAAATCAAAAAGAAAGGAAGAGATATAAAGGAATCAGGAGAGTGATATACTGGTGATAAGCAAAAGCAATTGCCCTAGGAATGATGGGAGTCTCTCTGTTTCTGACTTTTTTAATGGTTTCTGTGTCCTTCTTTATGATTGCTCTCCTTGTTGAAATTCTCACTAAGTTCCTTAAGCATTCTAATAACCAGTGTTTTAAACTCTGAGTGTGGTAGGTTGGTTGCCTCCATTTCATTTAGTTGTAATTCTGGTGGTTTCTCTTGATGTTTTATTTGGGACATGTTTCTTTGTTTTCTCATTTTAGCTGCCTCTCTGTGTTTGCTTCTATGTATTAGATAGATCTTCTGTATCTCCCAGTCCTTGCTGGGTGGGCTTATGTAATATGTGTCTTATGTGTCTAATGGACAGTCTCCTGTGTGTGTGTTCCAGGAGTGTCCCTTGAGTGTGCTGTGTGTGTTATTCTGTTGTGTTAAGCCTTGTTTGCTTTGGGCGCGTCATTGGGTGGGATTGCCTCTCAGGCTCGCTGGCTGTGAGGATTGGCTACACCCATAATGTATGAGCTGACCCCTTAGAGGGAGATTTGCCCCAGTGGGATCTTGTACCTGTTGAGACCACCCTTTAGGTGTGCCACTTATGGGCTAACTAGGTAATGCTCTGGTTTGGTCTGAAGTTGACCTCTGGGTGTATTGTTTCTGGTGTTTCTTAGGAGGGTCTCCTGTGCAGGGCAATTTCAGACATGCCTGAGACCAGCCATGGTTACCTGGTAAAAGTCAGAAAGCTATATGTAGTTGGCTGCTGCCTATGCTGGACCTGGAGGCATGTGGGGGTGGCCGCTCTGTGAACTGAGGCTAGCTGCCACCTTTAGTGGGCCTGGGGCAGCTTAACAAAAGGCCCCAGACCCCCTAGACCTATTGCCACCTGCCAGCTGCCCGTAAGGTTCAGCCATTAAAAGAGCCTTCTTATGTGCATGGGCCAGGTTGGTTGACCTGGAATTTAGAGTGGCCTTGGTGACGCAGCCCTAGCTGAGCTGGGCAGGGTCTCAGGGAGTCACAAGACGTGGCTGGTGGTTTTTACAAAGTTAATGCAGATTCAGGTCTTGTGCCAGTGCCTGGCCTGTGACCACTTCGCAAAGAGCCTTGAGAACACCACAGCCAACCCCTGCTCACCTCAGACTCACAAATCCCCGAGAGCTGCCTATGAGAGGCTATAGCACAGGTTTGGGGTCACTGACCCTCAACCAAAACCCCCCAGGCAGCTTTGGGCCATCTACTGCTGTAAAAGTCTTTCATGGCCTATAAATCAGGACTGGCCACCCAGGCACTGAGAGTGCCTCTGGCAATGCAGCTGTAGGTGGGTGGGGTGGGGTTTCAGGGAGCTACAGGGTGTGGAGAGCGGTTTTTACGAAGTTAATGCAGTTTCAGTTATTGCACCAGTGTTGGGCCTGTCACCACTTCACAAAAATATCCTGAAAGTACCGCGGCCAGCCACTGCTTGCTTCAGACCTGCAGATCCCCGAGAGCTGCTCAAGAGAAGCTGTAGCACTGGGACTGTCACTACCCACCACCAACAGTTCCTAGGCCATTGCTGCCTGTCGGCTGCTATAAAAGTTCTCTGAAGCTTGTGGGGGCAGGGCCAGCCACTCAGCAGCTGAGAGTGCCTGGGCCGAGCGGGGTGGGCACCCAGGTGGTGTGCCCCAAAGGTGGTGAGCATGCTCAGATTTCACCAGACCAATGAGGTCTCAGATTTGTCCCTTTGGGGGAGGGTTCAACATAGAAAAGATGGCACTGTCCTGTAGGCTCCACGTGAGTCAGGCTCCACACAGGGACAATGGCTCCTATATCTTTAGCCCGTGCCCCAAAGCCATACTGCTCACTGTTTCCCCATATGTCTCTGGTGCCTCTTGAGTTACTGCCCCTCACCAGAGACTAGGTGAGTATTTGCAAGTGAGCAAATTTTCATGCAGGCCCTTTAAGAGGACATCTGGGTTTCCAGCTGCCTCCTGTCTCTCCAGGACAGGCAGACAAAGTCCTCAATAATTTTCACTGTCAGATGTTGTAGAAACTCCTCTTCCTGGCACAAGAGCCCTGGCCTGGGAAACCTGGTGTGGTGCTGGGCCCCCTACCTCTTTCAAGGGGACCTCTGCCACTGAGGTGTCCCTCCCGTTGTCTAACCACTATCTGTGGGCTTGGGGTTGGCTCATGCTATTCTTATTATGCTCTCTGTTTGTTCTGAAATGTTACCTAAGTAACATAGTCCCTGATGAGGACACCAGATTAGATCTGTATAGAAAAAGAAGGGAAGTTGATTCAAATCTAGTACACTTCCTTTGATTTCTATGTATTTTTACCTATGAAGTAAAAGTACATCAAAATTTGATTTCAGGACCATTAAGTTCTGCTATCAACAGACGGTTGTACAAATAGTAGCTCATCCCACTTTGTGATGCTTTCTTCTAACATATGGCTTAATAATGACCACACTGCCTTTGTGTCTAGAGTTTCCATCAAGCATCTGTGTAGGAAAAGTGGTGGGCGTGAAATCCTTGGTTCTGTGGTCATGATTTCATTTTATCTGCTTATCAGGAAGATGGATGTCACTCTGGGCCACGTGTGAAAACCCAACCGGGTGCCTTAGCAATTGAAATATTAGTTGGTAATCATTAAATATTTCTGCACCTGAGGCTGATTTCCTCAAGGAAATTTAATTTGTAAAAATAAATGCATTTAATTTCCAACAGTTGGAATTTTTGACTCTGTGTACTGTAGCACTGAAGCTATGTCTATATAACAACCCAGCTCAGGCCATTATTGGAACTTGTTTAGTAATAAAAATCAATGAATTTAGCCTAACAATTCACTTTATGACTCAACTGACTGTTTTAACAGTCTGTTTGGGCATTTAACTATGAAAGATTAAAAACCAAACATCGAAATAGATTGCTTATCAACTCTAGTCACTGCTCTCTCTCTAAACTTTTCCCACAGACGTGTTCATACAGATTTCTTATTACACCCTACACTCTGCCTTTGGGGGCCTCCTATATCTGGGCCTCACCCTTTCTCCAGCTGGAGCAGTCTGACACAGAGACCCAAGTCTTAGACATAGCTGTGCCCTGGACACTGTTCATTGCTCAGGTGTCAGCAAAGAAAGGGACCTTCAGCCTTGAAGAGCTTCTTCTGTAACAGGGAGTTACTCATACAGATAAGTTTAAGGTGACTATAAATTTGTCCTTTAAGAGTTGAGTGATGGCAAGTGGTTGGCATATGTGGGCTTGGAAGAGCAGATCCTGACTCCAGATGACCAATCCCATCTCCTGGTTCCTCTTCCCTAAGGTACCCACCGAATGACCCCTTGGGTTACGTTGCATATACGCCCTGAACACACCAAGCACATTCAAACCCACATTGCGTCTGATCTCTCTGCTGCCTGGATGCCTCTCAGCGCACTGCATCTCTGTCTGCCTGGTGGTGGCCTATTCTTTCTTTAAGGTTCACCCCACCTCTTTATGCTTTCTCCTAAATCAGTCTTCAGGAGTGTTGATTCCATCCACCTTGTAGATTTTGTATTGCGTTGTATCATAGTTATTTGATTACATGTAACAAACTATGACTCTTCCATGGGGAGAATTGTGGCTTCTGTATCTATTTTTTTATTTTTTTTTGAGAATGCAGGAGAAAATGAACTTATTAACAGGTTAGTGGGAGAACATTCAATATTTTTTACATTAATTTCACGTGTACAGCATAGTGGTTAGTCATTTATATAATTTAAGAAGTGATCCGCCCGACTAGTCTAGTACTCACCTAGCACTATAAATAGTTGTTGCAACATTATTGACTATATTCTCTATGCTTTACTTTACATCCCCATGACTATTTTGTAATTACCAATCTGTACTTCTTAATCCCTTGCTATTTTTCATTCAACCCCCAATGCCCCTCCCACCGAGGAATCATCAAAATGTTCTCTATGAGTCTGTTTTGCTTGTTTATTTTGTTCTTTAGATTCCACATATAAGTGAAATCGCATTGCATCTGTCTTACATATGGCACTCAGCACAATACCTTCCAGGTCCATCCATGCCACTGCAGATGGTAAAAACCTATTCCCTTCCATGGCCAAGCAATATTCCATTGTATATATATACCACCTCCTCTTTACCCATTCATCCACCAATAGACACCGAGGCTGCCTCCACATCTTGGCTATTTTAAACAATGCTGCAATTAGCATATGGATGCACATGTCCCCTTGAAGTAGCATTTTGGGTTCCTTCAGATAAACACCCAGCAGTGGGATTACTGGGTCCTTCATTGTCTCTTGTTATAGCCTTTGTTTTAAAGTCTATTTTGTCTGGTATAAGTATTGCTATCACAGCTTTTTGTTTTGTTTTGTTTCCACTTTCGTGAAATAACTTTTTCTATCCCTTTACTTTCAGTCTGTGTGCCTTTCTTTCTGAAATGAGTCTCTTGTAGGCAGCATATGTAAGGGTCCTGCTTTCTTATTCATTCAGCCACCCTATCTTTTGATTGAACCATTTAATCCGTTTACATTGAAAACAGTTGTTGATAGATACGTAGTTATTGCCATTTTATTCATGTTTTTTATCTTTTTTTATTCCATCTTAAAGAAGTCCCTCTAATGTTCCTTGTAATTACTGGCTTAGTGGTGATGAACTCCTTCAGCTTTTTCGTGTCTGGGAAGCTCCTTATCTGTCCTTCAATTCTAAATGATAGCTTTGCTGGGTAGAGTAATCTTAGTTGTAGGTCCTTGCTTTTCATCACTTGGAATATTTCATGCTAATCCCTTCTGGTCTGCAAAGTTTCTGTTGTAAAATCAGCTGACAATCTTATGGGAGCTCCCTTGTAGGTAACTCACTGCTTTTCTCTTACTGCCTTTAAGATTCTCTCTTTGTCTCTAACCTTTGGCATTTTAATTGTGACATAGCTTGGTGGGGTCTCTTTGGGTTCATATTATTTGGGACTCTCTGTGCTTCCAGGGCTAGTATGTCTATTTCCTTCCAGTTTAAGGAAGTTTTCCATCATTATTTCTTCAAAGAGGTTTTCAGTTCCTTGCTCTTTCCTCTCCTTCTGGTACCCCTATGATGCAAATGTTGGTACATTTGATGTTGTCCCAGAGGCCCCTGAAACTATCCTGAATTTTTTGGATTCTTTTTTTCTTTTTGCTCTTCAGATTGGGTATTTTCTGCTACCTCATGTTCTAAATCACTAATTCGATCCTCTGCTTCATCAAATCTAGTGTTCATTCCCTCTACTATATTATTCATTTCAGTTATTGTAGTCTTTATTTCTGTCTGATTCTTATTTATGTTTTTTATCTCCATTTTTATGTTTCCTATCCCTTTGTTAAAGTTCTCTCTGAGATCACTGAACATCCTTATAACCAGTGTTTTGAACTCTGAATCTGGTAGATTGCTTATCTCCATTTTGTTTAGTTCTTTTTCTGGAGCTTCGTTCTGTTTTTTCATTTGGGACATATTTCTTTGTCTCCCCATTTTGGCTGCCTCCATGTGGTTGTTTCTATATATTGGATAGAGCTGCTATGTCTCCTGGTCTTAGTAAAGTGGTCTTATGTAGTAGGTGTCCTGTGGGGCCCAGTGGGACAGTCTCCCTGGTCATCTGAGCCAGGAGCTCCAGGTGTGTACCTTGTGTCGGTTGTGTATGCCTTCTTGTTGTAGTTCAGACTTGATGTTGTTTGTACATCAGTGGGAGGGATTGATTGTGAGGACTTTCTGTGACTACAGTGGAGGAGCTATGGTGCAGGGCTGACCCTGTGGAGCAGGATTTGCTTTAACAGGGCTCTGGTGCCTGCCCAGTCTGCCCTTTGGGTGTGTCATCCTTGGAGGTGGCCAGATGATGTTCTGGCTGTGTCTGAAGCTGCCACTGGGTGTGTCTGCCCCACCTCAGACCAAGTTCTGCTGCAGCCTGTGACCTGCCTTGGGCTACCTGGAATGGGCCATAAAGCAATTCACAGATAGCTGCCACCTGTGATGTGCTTGGAGGTGCCTTGAGATGCCAAGCCTTGACCCAAGGCTACTGCTAGTGCCTGGTTTGGGGCTGCTTGGCAAGAGGTACAGGACATGCTGAAACCAGATGCTGCTTGTTTGGGGTTTGTGAACCTTTGACAAATTTTAGGAAAGTCTGCACCATGAGCCAAGACAGCTCATTTGGATATAAGCAGCTTGGCTATGCCCAAAAGTTGGGTGGGGCAGGTTCTCAAGTAATGACTGGTGGGGCAGGGAGATGGACTAATAGTCATAGCCAGGTTGATGGAGACTCAGATAGGGCACCTGCCTGTGTCTGCATACCAGGAGTGGGGAGGGCTCAACAAAGGAACAATAGATTTTCCCAGCACTTCTGTCTGGGAGAAAGCTGCCCTTCCAGCCTTCGCTCTGACGCCAGACAACTCAGTTCCTCCCACTATGTCCCTGGCATCTTTAGAGCTGCTGTCTGAGCACTGGAGCTCAGAGTGAGTGAGTCAGTCAGAGAGTAAATCCCTGTGTGGCTCCTTTAAGAGAAGCTCTTGGGACTGCAGCTGCCCTCCGTCTCATTCAGCCACAGTCATTGCTGGTTTTCACAGCCAAAATTGTGGGGACTTCTCTCCCTGGCACTGGAGAGGTTGGTGTGGGGCTGGGACCCTGCGCTCCGCAGGGGGTACCTCTGTAGCTGAGATATCGCCCCTGATTTTTAACAGTCACATGTGGGTGTGGGACCAGCCCCTTCCGTGTCTCTGCCCCTCCTACCAGTATCGAGGTGGCTTCTTCTATGTCTTTAGAGGTAGGACTTTGGTTCAGCTAGATATCAGTGATTCTCAATGATGGTTGTTCTGTAATTTAATTGTAATTTTGATGTGGTCATGAAAGGAGGTGAGCACAACGTTTACCTACTCCTCACTCTTCACCGGAAATCCATGGCTTATGTATCTTTGTATCCTCTGTGCCTGGTATAAGGGTGGCAGATTGAATGAAGACCCCCCCAAGAGATATGTCCACATCATGACCCCCAGAACCTATGATTGTGACCTTGTATGGAAAAGTGTGTGGTGAGGGTTCCTTGTAGATGTGATTGGGTTGAGAGTTTTAAGGTGAGACCATCCTGGATTAACAAGATGAGCCCGAGTCCAATGGCAAATGTCCTTATAAGATACAGAAGAGAAGTCACAGACACAGAGAAGACACAGAAGTCCTAGCCTCAGAGGAAAGGCCAGGATTGGAGTTCTGCAGTCACAGGTGACGAAGCTCCTCAGGCCACCAGAGGCTGAAAGAGGCAAGGGTACATTCTTCCCTGGAGACTTTGGAAGGAGTGCAGCCTTGCTATGCCTTGGTTTTGGACTTCCGACCTAGAGGATAAATTTCTGATGTGAGCCACCCAGAAAACTATATACAAAGTCGGACAATTAAGTTCATGAACTCATCCTAGAAAAAGTGCTACCTATCTCATTGCTGAATATCACTATGGTCACCTTTGAAGTACTCCCCTTGGGAAGCTATGCACCGATGCCAGTGCCTAGTCCACCCTTCAAAGCAATTTTGGAACTCTTTTTCTAAGATGGCCATCAGAGCTGTCGTTGTATTACCCTTGATGTCCTGAAAGTCATCAAAATGTCTTCCTTTCAATATTTCCTTTATCTTCAGGTAAAGAAATAAGTTTTTGGGGGCCAGATCAGGTGAGTAGGGAGGGTGTTCCAGTACCGTTGTTTCCTGGCTAAAAACTCCCTCACAGACAGTGCTATGTGAGCTGGTGCATTGTCGTGATGCAAAAGCCATGAATTATTGGTGAAAAGTTTAGATCGTTTAACTTATTCATGCAGCCTTTTCAGCACTTCCAAATAGTAAACTTGGTTAACTGTTTGTCCAGTTGCTACAAATTCATAATGAATAATCCCTCTGACATGAAAAAAGGTTAGCAACATTGTTGCAACAAGTTCGCAAACTTAATTGTCAGACCACACACACACACACACACACACACACACACACATACTATTACATATATACTGTTACATACACATATACTATTATATATATGTACTATTACATATATACTATTACATATATACTATTACATATATACTATTACAAAGTGTATATATATATATGTATGTGTGTGTATATATATGTACACCCATATATATATACACACATACATATATATATATATATATATATATATATATATATATATATATATATATATATAAAATTACAAAGTCAGGTCTCAACTTTTAAATGAATAAACAGTGATAATTTGTAGTTAGTACACTTAAAATGATTAAAGCTATATAAAAGGAGAGAGAAAATTCTCAATGTGTCTTCTGCCCCGATCACATTTGTATGAGCCCGCTGGTAACCCTGGAAATCAGCGCTTACCAATGCTATTTCAAGCGCTGTGCACCTGCGTGAGGGCGGAGTAATTCTTATTCCTTTAGCCCATATGCCAGTGGCATGTGGAGGGCAACTTCATCCTCTCTGCTTCCGATTTCCTGCAGGGATGAAGGGCCAAGTCCATTTTGAGCTTTCCAGTCAACCTGATAGAACATGGCAGATTGCAGAACAAAACTGCACCAAAGAGATCAATTAACCTAATGAAATTGATTTAAAGGCCTTTAAACTTGAGAGCAAGTTCAGTGCCTGTGAAAGATCTTTCTAGTCCCTTGAAGTGATGAAATAAAATGATCAATAGCCCTTATCAACCTCCCCTTTTTGGTTATGTGGCGGCAGGAGCAGCTTCTCCACTGTTAAATTAACCCTCATTTTATGAAGGTTACTACAGTCTCTTCCCTGCTCTTTCTATGAGCTCAGGGACTGAAATCAGGAGCTGAGGCCCAGAGCTTGTTTCTCCATCCCTCACCTCACATTCTGTTGGAGGGGTGGGAGGAGGCCTCAGGACTGACAGTGGTTACAGATTGCACTTTATGGAAGCTACTGTGCTGGGCCCTTTGCGGGGTGGGGGGGAGGTTCTTGAAGGCTGAGATTTTTAAATGTCATATGAGTTATAAAAATAGAAATATGTTAATTATAAAACGTCAACCCATTTAGGATCATATAAGCCAAGAGTTACTTATCATACTACCTTCCTTTGAATAGCCTTCCAGATCCTTTTCTTTATACATTTACCAATATGTGTGTGTGTGTGTGTGTGTGTGTGTGTTACATATGCTCATAAACATACAAGATTTCAATTCTACATAAATTCAATGAACTTTTTTCCAATAAATATTTTGATGGCACCTACGACATGCAAAATTTTGAGTACATCATTCATATTCAACTTACTTTTTCTCACTTCATACATCAAGAGCACATATCTGGAATTCAATTCTACCTCAGTGTTTTTAACAGTTGGACACCATCCCGTTCATCTCATAAACCAGTATTCATTGAGCACCTACTGTGTGCCATGCAGTGTTCTGGGTGCTGGACTTATTGCAGTACACATGACAGGCAGAAGTTTATCCACCCTGTGGAGCGTTTTAATCAAGATCTATCAATGCACCCTAGGTTATTTCTATGTTTTTCTATTCCAACAAATACAACAGTTAATAGTCTTAAATGTATATTTATATTTCATTGCACACATACATTTCTGGGCCAGTTTCCAAGAAGGTAGAAGTATTCTGTTCAATCATATGAGTGTGACAGTATTATAATTCACAAACCAGAACAGGTGTTTGAGCTGCCCATGAAGGCAGCATTCACCAGTGGACCCTTTTCTTTCTTAACACAAGGCTAGTTACTGTCAACAGCTGCATTAACCCACTTCTCCTGCTTTGAATCCCTACTCCTCACTTGTCTGCCTTGGATGCTTTAAGTCACATCACAGAGTTGAACTAAAGGAACAGTGACCACTTGCTACCAGGAGGTATGGAGAGAGAATTAATTCTTTGGTCTCCTGTCCCCACCCAGCTCCCATTCACAAACCCCGTTCTACCTCTGTAATGTGGTCACTATTCTACTGTTTTCCAACCCCTGATAACGTGAGGAGATAGCAGCTGAACCTTGAGCATCTTCCTAAGAATTCTTCTTGACAACCCAACGTAATCATGTTGCAAATCTGGAACAAGAATGGAAAGGACTACTCAATTATAAATATGACTGCTTACTGACTTGTACATCATTTCTTTCTGGATTCCTGCTGCTCTCTCATGAATATACATGGAGGTCCTTTTCAGACCAGACTTCTTTAAGCAAAGAGTTACTGAAGAAAGAGTATCCTCATCAGGCACATTCATTCCTTTGCTATCCACCAAATATTTATATAACGCTTACTAAGTGAGAGACATTGTGTTAAATGCTGCTGATGACTAAACATGAGCATATCTTTAGACCAGGAGAATTAGACCATGTAGGTGAATAACTGTAATATAAGATGGAAAGCAATAAATGCCTAAGAGAGGCAAGGAACAAAGCTCGCTTTGAGTCCAGAGGCAGCAGCATACCTTCCCTGTGCTGTTGATGCTCCGGCACTCTGGGAGAAGCCACTTCTTTAATAAAAGTTTATGATAATCTTGAGAAGTTTATTGAAATTGTCAAGGATATCACTGAAGCAGGGTACATAGATCTGTATTCTATTTTTCTTGCCCTTTTGAGAATTAAAATATACAGCAGAGATTTTGCAAGCAGATTTACCCAGACTCCTTCTGTCAAGGTTAATGAATCCAGAGCCTTGTCAGATTGAAGATCCCACCTGGCAGATATGTTGAATCCCAATAACTTATAAATTTGAGCTATAAGAATGTAGAAATCAAGCCGGTTTGTTGTAGAAGGGTTTCTCAGGAGCAAGACACTTGAGCAGCTTGTTTCAGTGAATTATATGAATTAACTTCAAAAGCTTGATTTATAAATTATAAAGCTGTATTTGAATGTAGAACATGTAGTAATTTCCACTGTTGTAGCCAACCAACAGAAATTGCTCAGGCTGCAGTAGCTTGCTGGCTAGTGTTCACCTGGCAGGATCCGTCTTTCATATCTCTTAATCTCTTTTTTAATATTTGCTTTCTCTTTATATGTATGAAGGGTAATTTCATCAATATATCTCTTTGTTCACTCTATTTCTTTCTTCAGCTATGTATAATCTGCTGTTTGACCTGCCTGCTGTGTTTAAATTTCAAAGACTGTATTTTTCATTTCTAGAAGTTTTCTCTGGTTATTTTTCACATCCACTTATTTTTCCCATAGGGCCTTATTCTTATGTTTTTTACCTCTATTTTTTGTTTTTGAACATTTTGAACATTTTTATTTTATAGTATCTATCTGATAGTTTATTATCTCAAGCTCTTGAGGGTTCTAATCCTATTGTATTTGTTGACTCTCACTGATGGTGGATTGTTTTCTCATGTGTTGTAATTTTAGATTATGAGCTCACCTTCAGTGGAGCTTCTGGGTCGGAGCTCTGTGTGGTCTAGATTTAGGTTAAATTGGGTCTCTCCAGTGTGGTTTTTCATTTGCCTTTGCCAGTCACTCCTAGGTGTTGCCAGCCAGGACTACGTTTCATGTAAATTTGTAAGCCTGTTGTTTCCTGACCATGCAGCTAATGGGATTAAAATCTCAAACTCTGTTATGGGCAAGTCATTATGAATTCTCAGGGGACACTTTTTTTTCATACCCAGAGCCCAAGGGGAGACAGGTAGATTTCTCTGTGTTTCCTTGTGACTTACGTATGGAGCAGATTTTCTGAATGCAGGCAGATGATGTAATCATCTCCCTGAAAGTCAGGGAGATCAGGTTGGCATTTTCTTTTTTGCTGTGTTAGAGGAAAGCACCCAACTTCTCTGAACTTTGGTGTTCCCGTGTTCCTGACTCTCAAAAGCAGGTGCTATTACTCGTCTAAAAGTACTGCTGTGAGTGAGAATCAAATGGGATCACAAATATATGTGGAGTTCAGGGCCTTGTACCACCTTGGAGGAAGCAGTCTGTCAATG
The DNA here is from genome assembly GCF_057876585.1 of Rhinolophus sinicus. Classification (NCBI taxonomy): domain Eukaryota; kingdom Metazoa; phylum Chordata; class Mammalia; order Chiroptera; family Rhinolophidae; genus Rhinolophus; species Rhinolophus sinicus. Next base: position 97,897,361 of record NC_142503.1, read on the forward strand.
GTAGCTGTTCTTGGTCTCCCCACTTCAGAAGTGAGGAAACTCAGATCCAGAAAGATTCATACATGGCACTGCTAGACAGGGCACGTCCTTACTTCATGTGCAGGCGTTATCCTCCTCCCAGAAACCCTCTAATGGGTCCACTTGTCCACATCTGGGTAAATTTGCCTGCCTTTACATAGTAGAAAAACTGAGGATTTTATTTTTTTGTCTTTTTTTTTTTTTTTTCTTAAATTCTGTATTAAACTTAGAACTGGATCCCTGGCTTCAGCCTGCAGCAGGAGACGGGGGACAGTTGGTGCTTCCATTAATAATAAAGGCAGTCTTCTAACAATAAAGGAAGCACAGTAAAAGCTACCATACATAAGGCTTTCATTACACATTCTCCAGTCTTTTCTAAACAATAGGTTATGAGCCATATTCAATAGGGGCTAATTGTTTCCCATGTTTTTCAAATAAAGACATTAGTTATACACAGTGACTTTTTCAAGAACACTTCTAGCACTAATGTTGTGTGAATTGATTTCATTGAGAGCCGTGTAGAAGAGGTAAAAGTTCATGGAGACTGGCGCTCTGTTCTCCTTTTGTTTCCCTGAGTGGTGGAGACCCATTCCTGTCTCACTCTACAGCCAAGTGACAGCAAGGACAGCAACCTTCTCTTATGCTTTTGTTCACGTAGGTTATCTAGGCCATGCCTAGCCTTCCTTTCTTGGTCCGGAGGGAGGAGACTGGCTGACCTTTGGGTCCAGCTTTCCCAAACGTTTTCTCAGTGACTTAGAACCAAGCATCTCCTCAGCCTTTGGCAGCCGATATGTGAGGGGACTGATCCCTGTCAGTCTCTTATACAAGATTTTCACAAGGGTCTAATAAAATAGGCAAGCTTTGCAAGTGTGCGATCTGGCACAAATGGAGAGAAAAGGGTTGTCTGTTGGGGTGCTACGTTGTCCATATTGGCTTGTGTGCAGAAAAGAGTTAACATAACAGGCCTAAGTGCTTCTTCTTAAAAAAGGCCTGCTTATAGGCCCTGGCTGGCATCTAGGAACTTGTTATCTGATAAGAGTGGCTTATTGCACCTAAACTATTCAGACAAAAAATATGACTTATGCTAAGTGCCTGCTTTCCTTCTGAGAGAGGAATTTTGCTGCACGCCGAGTAGAGAGTGCCTCCATGATCGCCTTCCCAATAAAAACTCTGGGTACTAAGTCTTTGATGAGCCTTTCTGGTAGACAATATGTCACACATGTTGTCACAGCTCACTGCTGAGGGAATTAAGTATGTGCTGTGTGACTCCACTGGGAGAGTATCTTGAAAGCTGTGCCTGGTTTGTCCAACTTTGTTCCGTGCACCTTCCCTTTGGGTTTTCCTTTGTATCCTTTTGCTGTAATAAGTTGGAGCCAGGAGTATGACTCTATGCTGAGTCCTGTGAGTCTTCCTGGTGAATGATGAAAACTGAGCGGTGTTGGGGACACCCTGACACAGATGTCATTAGAGCTGAGGCTTGAGTAACAGGGTACACTGGGCTCCCCTTCAATACCTCAGCCCCCACCCACCACAGTGCCCTGATTACACAGGGCTCAGAGCATGGGGCTGTGACTCTCATCAGATTAGTATTTTTATTTTATTTTATTAAATTTATTGGGTGACAATTGTTAGTAAAACTACATAGATTTCAGGTGTACAATTCTGTATTACATCATCTATAAATCCCATTGTATGTTCATCACCCAGAGTCAGTTCTCCTTCCATCACCATATATTTGATCCCCCTTACCCTCATCTCCCACCCCCCACCCCCACCCCCCTTACCCTCTGGCAACCAATAAACTATTGTCTGTGTCTATGAGTTTCTGTTTCTCATTTGTTTTTCTTGTTCTTTTGTTGTTTTTGGTTTATATACCACATATCAGTGAAATCACATGGTTCTCTGCTTTTTCTGTCTGACTTGTTTCGCTCAGCATTACTCTCTCAAGATCCATCCATGTTGTCACAAATGTTCCTATATCATCTTTTCTTACCGCTGAATAGTATTCCATTGTGTATATATACCACAACTTCTTCATCCATTCATCTATTGAAGGACATTTTAGTTGTTTCCATGTCTTGGCCACCGTAAACAAAGCTTCAATGAACATTGGAGCACACGTGTCTTTATCTCTAAATGTTTTCAGATTTTTTGGGTAGATACCCAGGAGAGGGATTGCTGGGTCATATGGCAATTCTATTCGTAATTTTTTGAGGAACCTCCACACTGCCTTCCATAACGGCTGCACCAGTCTGCATTCCCACCAACAGTGTATGAGGGTTCCTTTTTCTCCACAGCCTCTCCAACATTTGTTACTATTTGTCTTGTTGATGATAGCCATTCTGACTGGGGTGAGGTGATATCTCATTGTGGTTTTGATTTGCATTTCTCTGATGATTAGTGATGTTGAGCATTTTTTCATATGTCTATTTGCCATTTGTATGTCTTCTTTGGAGAAATGTCTCTTCAAGTCCTCTGCCCATTTTTCAATTGGGTTGTTTGTTTTTTTGTTGTTGAGTTGCATGAGTTCCTTGTATATTCTGGATACTAGCCCCTTATCGGAGGCACTTTTTGCAAAAATCTTCTCCCATTCAGTTGGTGACCTCTTTATTTTGTCAATGGTTTCTTTTGCTGTGCAGAAGCTTTTAAGTTTCATATAGTCCCATTCGTTTATTTTAGCTTTTACTTCCATTGTCTTTGGAATCAAATTCATAAAATGCTCTTTGAACCCAAGGTCCATAAGTTTACTACCTATGTTTTCTTCTATGCAGTTTATTGTGTCAGGTCTTATTTAAGTCTTTGATCCATTTTGAATTAACTTTGGTACATGGTGACAAATAGCAGTCCAGTTTCATTCTTTTGCACATGGCTATCCAATTCTCCCAGCACCTTTATTGAAGAGGCTGTCTTTCCTCCATTGTATGTTTTTAGCTTCTTTGCCAAAAATTATCTGTCCATATTTATGTGGTTTTATTTCTGGGTTCTCAATTCTATTCCATTGGTCTATGTGTCTGTTTTTCTGCCAATACCATGCTGTTTTGATTATTGTAGCCCTGTAGTACAAGCCAAAGTCAGGAAGTGTGATACCTCCATTATTGTTCTTTTTTCTTAAGATTGCTTTGGCTATTCGGGGTCTTTTGTGGTTCCAAACAAATCTGATGATTTTTTTGTTCTATTTCTTTAAAATATGCCATTGGGATTTTGATGGGGATTGCATTGAATCTGTATATTGCTTTGGATAATATGGCCATTTTAACTATGTTGATTCTTCCAATCCATGAGCACGGATTGTCTTTCCATTTCTTTGTGTCTTCTTCAATTTCTTTCAAAAATGTCTTATAGTTTTCAGCATATAGGTCTTTCACATCCTTGGTTAAGTTTATTCCTAGGTATTTTATTCTTTTTGCTGCAATTGCAAAAGGAATTGTTTTTTGTATTTCTTTTTCTGAGATTTCATTGTTAGTATATAGGAAGGCAATGGACTTTTGTGCGTTGATTTTGTAGCCAGCAACTTTACTGTATTCGTTGATTGTTTCTAATAGCTTTTTGGTGGAGTCTTTAGGGTTTTCTATATATAGCATCATGTCATCTGCAAAGAGTGATAATTGAACTTCTTCATTCCCAATTTGGATGCCTTTTATTTCTTTCTCTTGCCTGATTGTTCTGGCAAGGACTTCCAACACTATGTTGAAAAGCAGAGGTGATAGGGGACATCCCTGTCGTGTTCCTGAACGTAGAGCAAAGGGCTTCAGTTTTTCTCCATTAATTATGAGATTAGCAGAGGGCTTGTCATATATGGCCTTTATTATGTTAAGGTATTTTCCTTCTATACCCATTTTATTAAGTGTTTTAATCATAAATGGATGTTGTGTCTTGTCAAATGCTTTTTCTGCATCAATTGATATAATCATGTGATTTTTGTACTTTATTTTGTTTATGTGATGTATCACATTGATGGATTTGCGTATGTTGAACCATCCTTGTGCCCCGGGGATGAACCCCACTTGGTCGTGATGAATAATCTTTTTAATGCATTGTTGTATTCGATTTGCGAGAATTTTGTTTAGGATTTTTGCATCGGTATTCATCAGAGATATTGGTCTGTAGTTTTCTTTTTTTGTGCTGTCCTTGCCAGGTTTTGGTATCAGGGTAATGTTGGCCTCATAAAATGAGTTAGGGAGTACTGTCTCTTCTTCAATTTTTTGGAAGAGTTTGAGCAGGATTGGTATTAGATCCTCTTTGAAGGTTTGGTAGAATTCACTAGTGAAGCCATCTGGTCCCGGACTTTTGCTTTTGGGAAGGTTTTGGATGACTGATTCAATTTCGCTACTGGTGATTGGTCTGTTTAGATTTTCCAGTTCTTCATGGTTCAGCCAGGGAAGGCTATATGTTTCTAAGAACTTGTCCATTTCTTCTAGGTTGTTGAATTTGGTGGCATATAGTCCTTCATAGTATTCTTGAATGATCCTTTGTATTTCTGTGGTGTCCGTGATAATTTCCCCTTTTATGTTTCTGATTTTGTTAATCAGTGTCTTCTCTCTTTTTATCTTAGTGAGTCTAGCCAAGGGTTTGTCAATTTTGTTAATCTTTTCAAAGAACCAGCTCTTTGTCACATTAATTTTTTCTATTGTCTTTTTGTTCTCTATTTCATTTAGTTCTGCTCTAATTTTTTTATTTCCTTTCTTCTGCTGACCTTGGGTTTCACTTGTTCTTCTTTTTCTAGTTCTTTAAGGTGTAATATGAGGTTATTTATTTGGGAGTTTTCTTTTTTCTTGAGATAGGCTTGTAATGATATAAATTTCCCTCTTAAAACTCCTTTCGCTGCATGCCAAAAATTTGGTAGGATGTATTTTCATTGTCATTTGTTTCTATGTATCTTTTGATCTCTCCTCTAATTTCTTCTTTGACCCAGTATGTTGTTTAATGTCCATGTATTTGTGTTTTTCCCTGCTTTCTTTTTGCAGTTGATATCCAATTTCAAAGCCTTGTGATCAGAGAATATGTTTGGTATGATTTCAATCTTCTTAAATTTGCTGAGTCTGATTTTATGTCCCAATACATGGTCTATCCTTGAGAATGTTCCAAGTACACTAGAAAATAGTTTATAGTCTGATGTTTTAGGATGAAGTGCTCTATCAATTATGTCCATTTCATCTAATGTGTCATTTAGGGCTGCTATTTCGTCATTTATTTTCTGTTTGGATGATCTATCCATAGCTGTCAATGATGTATTTAAGTCCCTAGTATAATTGTATTTTGGTCAATTTCTCCCTTTAGTTCTGTTAGTAGTTGCTTGCTATACTTCGGTGCTCCCTGATTGGGGATGTAAATATTGACGACTGTTATGTCTTCTTGTTGTATAGTTCCCTTTACCATTATGAAATGTCCATCTTTGTCTCTTGTTATCTGTTTCACCTTGAAATCTGATATCATTATGGCTACACCTGATTTTCTCTGGGCACCATTTGCTTGGAGTGTCAATTTCCACCCTTTCACTTTGAGTCTATGCTTGTCCTATGTACTGAGGTGTGTCTCTTGGAGACAGCATATGGTTGGGTTTAGTTTTTTGATCCAATCTGCTACTCTGTGCCTTTTTATTGGTGAATTCAGTCCATTTACATTGAGGGTGATTATTGATATATGAGGATTTCCTCTCATTCTATCTATCGTTTTCTGGTAAGGCTGTGTCTCCATTGTTTCTTTGCCTTTTTCTTGTTGTCTACTATTTCTGTGTGGTGGTATTCCATGATTTTTCCCTCTCTTTCTTCTTTTATTACAGTATATATTTCAGTTCTGGATTTTTTTTTGAGTGGTTACCCTTAAGTTTATGTAAAAGAAAGTTTGATATTTAGAGTATTCCATTTTCTTCAGCACGCTTACTTTCTCCATTTTCATATTCTCTTTCATGTCTTTGCTCTCCCCCTTTTTATGTTTTGGTTGCCACAAATTGTCCCTATTGATGGTGGTCGAATAGCCTCCTTTAGTATTTCTTGTAGTGCAGGACATGTATTAGAAAATTCCGTCAGCTTCTGTATGTCCGGAAAGGTCTTTATTCGTCCTTCACATCTAAAGGATATCTTTGCTGGATATATTATTGTTGGCTCATACTTTCTCTCTTTCAATAGTTTGAATATTTGGTTTCACTCCCTCCTGGCTTGTAGGGTTTCTGCTGAAAAATCTGATGATAATCTAATGGGCTTTCCTTTGTAGGTTACCGTCTTCTTTTCCCTGGCTGCCTTGAGGATTCTTTCTTTGTCGTTGATTTTAGACAGCTTCAATACAATGTGCCTTGGAGAAGGCCTGTTGGGATTGAGGTAATTAGGTGTTCTATTTACTTCTTGGATTCGAGGGTCCAGTTCTGTCCACAAATTTGGGAAGTTCTCATCGACAATTTGTTTGAATATATTCTCTGTTCCCTTCTCTCTTTCTTCTCCTTCTGGTATGCCCATTATTCTTATATTGCTCTTTCTGATGGAGTCAGAAAGTTCTTGTAGAGTTCTTTCATTTCTTTTAAGTCTCAAGTTTCTTTCTTCTTCCATCTGTGTCATTTCCAGGTTTCTATCTTCGATGTCACTGATTCTTTCCTCCATCTGGTGAACTCTACTACCTAAGCTGGTTATTTCATTTTAATTTCTTCTATTGATTTCTTAATCTCCAGAAGTTCTATTTGGTTCTTTTTTAAAATTGCAATCTCTTTCATAAAATGCTCATGTTGTTCTTGGATTGTGTTTCTGAGTTCATTAAACTTCCTTTCTGTGTTTTCTTGCATCTCTTTGAGGTTTTTTTTTCCAAACTGCGATCTTGAATTCTCTGTCATTTAAGTCACATATATCCATATCTTTAAGTTCCTTATCCGGAGATTTTTCACTTACTTTCTGAGCTGTCTTGTTTCCTTGGTTATTCTTGGCAATTACTGACTTATTATTTCTCTTCCTAGACATCTACAGGAGTGGCTGCTGCAATAGGTTGATAATAAGAGGTCTTTCTTTTGTTTTCCAGTACTTGTTGGTAGAGTGTTTTATTTTTTCTCAGACTGCAGCCTTTTTTTTTTTCTCTCTCTCTCACACGGTAGTGCTGTGTTTTCTCTGAATTATTCCAGCTTCTCCCACAATGCGGGGATTCCCTGGGAGACAGGCTTCTCCTCTGTTAATAGTTCACCTAGGTCACAGGGCGCAGTGTCCATGTGAGTATGCAGAGAGCTTTTGAAGTTCCAAAGCTCTTCCTGCACCAGATTCAGAGCCCGTATGTTTTAGCAGCTCTGTTTACTCCTGCAGGGATCCGCCCAGATAGGTGGCACCAGGGGTGGGGTGAGTTGTGACAGGTGGCCCAGAGCAATGGCGGCGACCACCACCACAGCCGGTCCTGCTTTCACAGCTCCCTCCCGTTTGCCGGAACTAGTTGGGCTGCAAATCTGTGTCTGCGGTCCACAGTTCTCAGAACAGCAAATATTCTGTTCTTTTGATCTGACACTGCTACTGTTCTGCTTCTATCACCAGGCAGGTGGGGGCGGGGCGAGCTCTGGGAGGGGAGGGAGGGGGCGGCTAGTCTCAGTGCCTAAGGCTCCGTTCTCTGCTTGGCAGTGCGGGCTTAAACCACCGTTTTCAGCCTTCTTCCCTCAGTCTTTTCTCCGAGGTCTCTGCCGTGAGCGTTGGGTTCAGCCGTGTTATATGCTGTCCCCTCAGCCCTGTGGAGCCCTGGCGGAGCCCTAGCAGTCTGATCTCCCGCAGCTGCAGTAGTTCCGGGAAGCAGCGAGCTCCGCGCACTGAGCGAGGTCTGTGTCCTGCGCCCGCGCCCCTCCGTCTCTGCACTTGTCCCTTCCCTCCTCCCCCCACTCGCGCGAATCTCCCACCTGTAGGTGATTTCAGTCGGTAGTGGGCCTCTTCGTCTTGCCTGTCTGCTGTGCAGGGAGTCCTTTGTGGAGTTTTTGTTGTTCGATTCTTTGTAAATTCCAGGGGAGCTTTACAGAGGCTCACCTCACGCTGCCATTTTGATCGACTTTTTTTTTTCTATGTTTGAATTCAGTTTGGTCTCTAGCCCATATTTCAGTGCTGATGGAAAAGAAAACTAATCTTGTCATTTCAAGGTAACTCAGTTTCTTCCAATTTAAAACTCCAGCTCTTTGGAGTCAATTGCTCAGTGAAATTGGGACTAAACAGGTTACAGGTTATTCTTTCTAAGAGCCACTCTTCCCCCTTGAAAGGTTTCCCTCTCCTGCCTCCTCTCTTGAATGGCACCTGGAGCAAGAAGAAGCTGGCCCTGTCCTGTGGCAGTGGGGAGAGGTATCTGGGCTGCAGGCTGTCCTCTGGTAACTCCTTTTCCTGATAACTGTCTCACACCTCCTATCTTCAGAGTTTTATCCCCTCTGTATTTCCAGCTAATGTTCTTGGTTCTGGTATCTGGGCGCAGCAGTCACTCACTCTGTGCCCTCCCATCCTTGTGGTCCATCCAGACTGTTCAGCTTGTGCCACCTCCTCCCTGGGGAATGCAGGAACACCAGGATTTCCTGCAGTCTAGGAGCTGGCTTTGGGTACTGGGAGTGCAATTGTAGGTCTCTCTGCCTAAACACCACCCCGCCATTTCTGCCCCAGTGCCTGGGCACAAGACACTCTCCCTCCCACAGAGTATAGGCGGCAAGCACGGCATCATCTCTGTTGCCTGCTTAGCCTCAAGTCTCTGCAGCATTTCTTTCCCCACACCCTGAATTCCACCCTGAGCAGCAGCACGAGGCTAATAACCCCACAGAAGAAGCCTTCCTGCATGTCTGTTGCCCCTCCTCCACTCTCCAGACTTTGCCCCCAGCCTAGGAAGAATTAACCTCTTTGTGGGATTGGAAACACTCAATCTGTCAGTGGTTCTCAACCCTGGTTGCACTTTTGAATCAACTGTGAATGTACACAAATTGAGTTGGAGTGTTTGGGAGTGAGCCCCAGCAAGGTAATTTTTAAGAGCTCCCCAGGTGGTCCTAGCGTGGGCCGGCACCAAGACCCATGACTGGCCGTGTCACAACCTCCATCCTCTGACTTTGCTTGACTGCTGTCCGTGATATTTCAAGGGAGACTTGGAATTTAGAAAACACTTTTCTCAAGGGCATGGCTCGAACACTTGAAATCCTGGCTTTGAGACTTTCAGAAATTAGCTTCAAGTGTCAGTTTTTAAGTCACAACCGAAAATTAACATCTTTGCTTCTCTTCATCCCAGCTCTGACAGTCTTAACCTGCCTTATAGCTACAATTGTCTCTGGATGAAACAACAAATCCAGAATAGAAAAGCCCTCTCATATATTTCAAAATGTATTATTATTTTATTTGACTACTTTCTTATATCTACTGTACTACTAATCTAGCGCTTAAATAAGCAAGGCCATCAGAAAGCTATGTTCTTACATTGACCTCATTTTGACCTTGGAAACAATTGTTTTCATCTTATACTTGGGGAAACGCCATGTGTCAATGCTGAGAGGTGTTTTAAGAGACATATTTGTGAAACGTGTTGTATTACTGCAGTGGTGTTGCGAGGAGACTGTTCACCAAATTACTCAGTAGAGATATTTTTCTATGGGCTTCATGGACAAGTAACTATACTTGTCTTTAAAAATCTTTTAGACACTTAAGATCACTCCAGGGATCCTGTCTGCAGAGAACACGGAGTGAAACTTGTGGCCCGTCTTTATTAAGTGAACGCTCTGTACACTGAGCTCACCCTGGGCTCATCTTATCCTGCTCATTTCCCCTTCGTCTGCTTGTTCTCATTTACTTATTTTTAATTTTATTGTATGCTGTAGTGCCTGCATGTAGGTAGGGTGTTCTAAAACCTCAGAAAAATGATCCATGATGCACAAATTCCAGTACTCTGCTTGTATTCATAGAACAGGGTGTGTTTAGCTAGCCTTACACCGTTTTCAAGTGTATGGCCCAAAGCCTTTATCAAATTTGTTCTTACCTCAGCCCTGGAAGCTGAAGATAGATTATCGTCTTCCTTTTACAGGTGAGAATGGTGCTCATCCATTTTTTTAGTCTTTCTCTCCCCCTCAGTCCCTTGTCTATCGTTTTCAAAGTTACCTTCCTGCTAGTTGCCCAGGACCACCACGTAGAGCCTTCACTCCCCTCCAGGGCTCATGTGCTCCAACAGAGTTCAGCAAATTTTTCTGTAAAGAGCCAAATAATAAATAAATTAAGCTTTATGATCTACAAGGCAAAATCAAAGCTTTTATGTAGATACTTATAAACAAGGGCAAAAACAAATTTCCACAAATGTTTTACTGATAAAATCCGAAATATAATAATGATGCATACAGTTTTTGGAGTTCAGGTCTGCTAATGAGGAAAATTAAATTTTTGTTGGGGGAGGGGAAGCTACACTGAGGTTCAAAACTAGAGATCTCATCTTTAAGTCAATTATAAACATTCATCTATAAAAAGAAAACATTCTTAGTTGTCTGGCTGAATAAAAACAGGCAGTGTAGTTGGCTGACCTCTGTCCTAGACTTTTCCTCTTTTTCACTTTCCCATTCACCTGACCTATGTTTCATCTCATACAATAGCTCACCAGACACACCCACACATGTGTGTGTCAATGTGTGATAATGGTTTAATGTGTGTTACCACTTCTTCAGAAACTTTGTGCTTTTACAAAAATCATCATCAAAGGATTATTTGCACATCAGTTTCTCAAAGCGTAAAGAAAATGTGATTAACAAAGAGCAAAGTGTTATGCTGAGAAAATTACTTGTAGGAAACATCTTACTAGAGTGTTTCTACATGGTCTTTGTTTTAATAAAACAAGCCCAGACGAAGTCAGTCAGCCAAGACAGTGTGTTTGGGGCTGGCAACTTCAATCCCTGCTGGCATTTTCTGCATCTGTGAAAAATCACACTCCAGAGAGATGAGCATTTCCTTTATCCTCTGCGAGGAAAGGCTCTTAATACCCAGACGGTTCACTTCCCAATCTGGAGGAAGTTGTTGTTTCAGCGTGAATTATCTTTTCAGCAACAAAAGGGAAAGTGCTACCTCCATTAACAGGCGAAGCACGGGCTTCTGGGTCCTATTTTCTTGTGAGCTATTTGTGTGCTGGAGACGGCGTTAGACTTTTAAAAAGGCAGTGGGACTTACCCTTTTGGTGCTTATATGTATAGCAGAGGCAAATGGAATTCTGAGTATTAAATTACTGCTCTGTGCCAGGTGAGAATTCTATGCAAGTCAGCCAAGTCCTTCCCCAAAATTGTAGTTTTCGTGTTTAGCAGCTGCAAGTTCCCAGAAATCTTCAAAGCGGGACCACTTATTCTACCCAGTGTGACAGCTCTTAACTGCTGCCAATTCTCGATGATTTCGTTTGGAGGCTGCAGGATACATAGGAGGGTGTGGGCTCAGACATCACTGGCTATTCCCAGCTCCACATTTACTTGCATGTGTGTGCCTTTGGCCAGATCATTTGACCCATAGACTCAGTTTGCTCACCTGGAGGATGGGAATAATTATATCTGCCAAGAAGAGCTGCTTGTGGCTAAGAAACAATTATGACTTGTCCTAATGCATCACTGATGCATCCACTCGCTCATTTCAGGGAGTTCTTGGCCTGGGTGATGTGGTCCCACCCAGCTCCCTCCCCTGCCCTGTCTTTCGGTCACTTCAGCATCAGTGTGTGTGTCAGAGGCTGAGAAAGGGCCACATCCCCGTCATGCACTTGTTCTGCTGATCAGGAGATGGTGCAAAAGAATTCGTGGTGCACAGTATTGGAACCAAGCACTGAAATAAGAGCATTTTGACTAACCAAGCTACCTACTGTGGGGGTTGGCAATGCCACCAGGATACCTAGTGCTGGTTATACCCTGAGAATAGTGTTTGCAGAGACTCATATGAGACAACAGGGATGGCATTCAGGTTTGTATGCTTTTCCCACAGATGGGGCCTTGGCATTGGAAGATGTTCAGCAAAGAGGCCATGACATTAGCTGAAGCAGAACTGAAACCAATGAAAATGGCAGAGGTTTGAGTTTGAGGTCACAGAAAGGTAGCAAGTCCCAATGAGGGACCAGCTGGAATTATGAAAAGAAAAAACAGGGTAAGCTGTGAGCCCCTAGCTAATGAACCATCAGCCTGACATGAATGTGGAGATGTGACCACCAGAGACAGAGGCCAGGGGGTGACTGGGACCTGCAAGCACAGCAGGAGATGGAAGGTGGGCAGGGCAAAGCAAAGGGCAGACACCCCAGCCCTGACACCCTGCCTGATGACCACGACAGCTAGGCACAGAGTGACATGCATGCACCCTGGTATAAGCAGGCACTGAACAGGGGCAAAGGGAAGACCCTTCCCGATGGAGGCTTCATCCTGCGTCCTGAGGACAGCACATTGCCTAGTTCACAGGCCACAATCTGCAGGGCCTCCATTTTCTAGCTCCTTTTTTCCTCCTCACCAATGAATCCTACTCTTCTGACTTCCACAGCCCTGCTCACCAATATATAACAGGGAGTACCATGGCTTCAGTCAGAAATCATTTTTACAAGGAACAACAAAAAACAGTTTTTGCTTGCTCACTATAATGGGATAACATGTTTTTATATCCTCAAGCATCCTCCATTGTTTCACAAGGCTTGTTGACCAAACAAATGCACAGATGAGCACACTCGACCCCCGACTCAGAACCGTTCCCTACAGATGAGGAGAAGGTGTTTAGAGTTAAACAGGTGCTAGGAGCAATGGGGAGGTAGCAATTCTCACACGTCCTCTTGGACTCCTCATGCAGAGGCACGAACGCTGCACCCAGTCTTGGAGCTGAGAGAAGATGACCTCAGGCCGCGCTGGGCCATCTGTGGGGCCGACATCCCCCACCTTGTCACTGCAGGTGGCATGGGCGCTTCTCTGTTCTCTAGGGTGTTTTTTCACACCTGCCTCTGTCACTCACCTCAGAATTCACACCTCTGCCATGTTGGACCAGACTTTCTCACTTCTCTTTCCTCCTAGAATTCCATCTCTGCTTGACTCACTTTAGACCTAAACTGTTTCCTGGAGCGACATCATTTGCCAGGATCTTCACCAGCTTCTCCCTCCATGTCCACCTCTCACCCCCACCCACCATCCTTCATCTCTCACTTTTCTTTAAAGTCCTTGATAACAACTCACGTGTGTTGAGCACTTTGTCAGGCACAGAGCACATCTGTTTTTATTATCTCGTCAGACTCTCACCATAATCCTGTTAGGTCATCAGGGCAGTCTCATGCCCAGTTTACTAATAAAGAAACGGAGTCACAGATGGTTGGATGACTGCCCAGCAGGTGGTAGGACCTTTCGGTTAGTGTACTTTCCCTGAGAGCTGGGGCCACGTGTTCTCACCCATTGTAGAGTGACAACCATGGTGCTTGTGCCATTCATCCCAGATTGAAAACATTTGGACTAAAGCTTGAAATACTGTGGGACTTTATCTCCAGAGTGCTAGAAAAATCTGTCTCCATGCATGGAAGGTAAGAATGGAGATAGAGCCACCCCTCTGTCTTCCTGCCCTCTGTTCTAAGGGCAACTGGATTTTGTCTTCACATTTATAATGTAACATGAAAATCGAAGCATGCATGAGGATTGTTGTCACCAGCTCAATGTATTTTATTGTGGTAAAATACACATAAAATTTACCATTTTAACCATTGAAAGCCTACAACTCAGTGGCTTGAATTACATTCACAGAGTTGTAGAGCCATCACAACTATCTACCGACTTCCAGAACATTTTCATCACCCCAAATGGAAACCCCATATCCATGAAGTGGTCACTGTCTACTACCCCCTCCTCCATGTCCATCCATGTTGCAGCGTCTATCAGAGCTTTATACTTTTTAGTGGATGGATTGTATGCATGTACCACATTTTATTCATTCATCAACTGATGGACTTTTGGGTTGTTTAAACCTTTTGGCTACTGTGAATAATGGTACTATGCACATGTGTGTACAAGGTGGTATCGGAACACCTGTTTTTAGTTATTTTGGGTATATACCTAGAAAAGTGGTTAGAGCAGAAAGGGCATGGAGAGGAGGTCAGAGAATTCCCAGGAATGGAAATTGTCTAGATGGAGCCTTGTAGACCACTGTGAGGTCCTAGCTTTTACTCTGAAGGAAATGAGAGTCATTGGAGGGTTTCCAGCAGAGGTACATTCTGATCTGATTTATGTTTAAATAGATTATTCTAGATGCTCTCTTTAGAGTTGACTGAAGGTGAACAAGGGAGGAAGCAGAAGCCAGTTAGGAGGCTGTTGTGGTAATCCAGAGAGTATTGTGATGGTGGTGGTGAAGGTGTTGAGAGATCATCATCCCAGATATATTTTAAAGGTGGGTATATTTTCTGACCGTTTGGCACCAAGACAGACACCAAAGTTTTTACCTCAGCATTTGGAGTTGACATTACCTAAGATAGGAAAGACTGTGGGTGGAATGGGTTTGAGTGGAAGGAAGGTTAAAAATTCCACTTAGCCACGTCTGAGGGATCTCTTAGACATAATGGAAATGTTGAGTAGACAGTTGGATATACCAGGCTGGAGTCTAGAGGAAGGATTCAAACTGGAGTGTAAATTGGGAATCTATTGGAATATGAATGTTACTGAAATCCGTGAGCTCACCAAGGAGTGAGTGTAGCTGGAGAAGGGAGGAGATCTGAGGCTCTGCCTGGAGTCCTACTGCCTTGAATGTCCTGGGGAAAAGGAGAGCCAGCCAAGAAGATTGAAAGGAGCCATTTGGGAAGACAAGCATGTGTGGGGCCTGAACGCCCAGTGGAGACCCTGCTTCCAACGAAAGGGAGTGATCCACTCTGTCAAATGCAGCTAGGAGGTGCACACGATGAGGACTGAGAATTGAGCGTTGGATTTAGAAGGATGAGTGATCTCTGACCTTGACAAATGTCTGCTGTGGAATGGTGAGGGGAAAGCCTAGGTGAATGGGTTTAGGAGAGAACTGGAGAGAGGACTTAGAGGCACCGGGTTTAGACAACTCTTTAAAGGGGTTTTTCAACAAGGGGAAGCAAAAAATGAGAGTATAGCTGTAAAGGAAAAGGGTCAAGAGGGGGATTTATAGGCTGTGTAAGCAGCTAGGAATGATCCAGCCCAGGACGGAAGCTGATGATATGCAGTGTTGTTCTAAAATATATGATAAAATGGTTATTTTACTCAGGTATGGTAAGGACAACAGATTAGGAGGTGATTGTCATTAAAAAGATAGTTTGTTATTCACATTTCCCAAGAGGAAGAAACTGCCATGCACACAGGGCCATATGGAGAAGCACCTGGGTCAGTCAGGAGGTGGAAGGAGAGGAAAGCATGGATATGGGTCTTTACTGTGTTTGGAATACTTTGGGCAGGCTCTGGGGTGTAGGGGTATCTCCAGGTGTCTGATTCCTGGCCCCGGGATGATCACCATGCAGCACCGTGCAGGGAGATCACCCCCTGGAGTGTGAGAGCCAGGTGGGGAGGTGGCTGAGAGCATGGTCTCTGGCTTAGTTTGCTCTCCTTTGCTGTCTCCTGGGCTACCTTGGGAGGGGCACTCTCTCCCCAGTCAGCAAGTCCCCAGATACCAAAGCATCAAGAATACAGAAAACAAGAAAAGATATCTAATACAGGTGTATTTAGGACATGGGAGATTGCTGAGATGAGGTTCTTGAGTACCAAGAAAGGACAGTTTGGCCTCAGCTAAGAGCATGGACAGTCAATTATAGCAAAAGGAAGGAAAGTGGGTGACAGATAATGGTAAGTGGGTAGATGTGGGAGGTAGGATATTCTATTTAGTTTGCTACTTTCTTAGAGAAGTAGGAAGCAAAGTCATCAGTTGAGAGTGAGGAAGGTATAGGCACAAATTGGGACATGTTTCCTGAACAATGAATGCATAGCCCAGTGTAGCTAAGCCACAGAGTCTAAGGGGCATTGGCTGGAAAGGTATTGAGAAGGGCAGGAATGCCAAAGAGGAAGCTTAATTTAGGAGAAAATAGGGAGCCAGTGAAGGGTTTTGAAGAGGGGAAATACCTAGAACACAGAATGGGCCTTTGTCACCTGTGAGAAGAGGAAGCATTGACACAGAGAAAGCTTTGCATATCTTGGTGAAATTTCCTAGTACTGCACCCTTTCCTCGTGCATCCATCTCCTTTCTCATCTCTCTCAGCTGGAAGTGTTGTGTGTATTGCATATACTCTGTAACATCAACAATAAGAGTGATTATTTTTAATTTCGGTTCTTCTCCTATGTAATGGAGCTATTAGACTTTGGCAGATCCCTTAATATGATTATCATTTTTGAATGGTTTTGAATGGAAATGTTTACACTAATGGTGGTAATCGCAGTTGTGTTTGAGAAATGAGGCTATAGGCTCATGTTCCAGAATCTCCTCAGCCCAGAAGTGCCATTAACTGCGCCTCGCATGGCTGGGAAGGTGGTGAGGGAGTCTTTGGAGGGGAAGGTGGGCGCAATTGGCTCTTGGCTTACTAAGGATGAGTCTGGCTAACCAGTGTCGTGGGTCCCAGGTAGGGCCAGGGGGTGGATTTCTGTTGGAGACCTGTTTCTTCCCGTTCAAGAGGACAGCTACTCATCGTCGGTCTAGTCAGATAGTTCCAAAATTCAAAGCATTCGTCCCA
This sequence comes from Rhinolophus sinicus, assembly GCF_057876585.1. NCBI lineage: Eukaryota > Metazoa > Chordata > Mammalia > Chiroptera > Rhinolophidae > Rhinolophus > Rhinolophus sinicus. The sequence goes on from NC_142503.1 coordinate 97,913,975, forward strand.
CTGAACTCACCCGCACTGTTGGCTGGCCTAGCCATGGCTGAGGACATGTCTCTCTTAATTATTTAGTCTCCACACTTACCATATACATTAACCGCCTGCCAGGAGCCTAGCACTGTGGGGCAGGCCTCCGAGCCCTGCTGTTCTCAGGGCCGGGATCTTGGCTTAGTGGGGCGGCCACCTCCAGAGGGCTGATCTCCAGGTTGCTTCCGGCCTCTCTTTCCTCATGGTCCCGTCGGGTGCTGCCTTGCTATAGCAGAGACTGGGAGCAGCGCCAATGCACTCTTCATGACACTGTGGAGATTTCTGACCAGGGCCTTTAGAGAACCGTTTTACAGGCCAGCAATACAGCTATAATGGTCACGAGTTCATTCCACATTTCCATCGCCTTAGGAATAGCCTCCTGTCCTTCATTTTGGGTTCTGATGGCCGGCCCAGATGCACACAGAGGTCAGCTTTGCCATGGCCTCCTGTGGGTCCTGTGCCAGCCTGGGCAGCTGCTATGGCCTGGTTTTAATGAGGAGACACTAGCGTCCTCTCAGTCCTGTCTCAGGGCTTCTGATATGGAACCTGGTCAGATATACTGAACAGAGCTGTGACCAGCCGACAGGGGACTCAAGGTGACTGGTACTGTGAATTCTCTCCTTACCACCACAACCAAAAACATCATCCATATAAAGCCAGTTATATTAAAATATCAGACTGACTGCTTTACGGGGGAAGGTGTTTCTCAGAGGGCACCCTGGAAGGACAAGTCTGTCTACCCTGCTGGACAGTGAAAGTTACGTGCTTTGGATCACTCCCTCCTGCCTCTCCTCCTCTTCCTCTCTCCAGCACTTTCTCCTCCTTCCCTTCCTATCCCTCCCCTCTGTCCTCCACCTCTCTCCTCTCTTCCTCCTTCTCTTCCCTCTTTCTTCTCTCCCCCTTCCTGTTCCCTCCCTTCCAGCCCTAGCTACAGCACACTCCCCTGCTGTCCTTGTGTTCTGGTTCATTTCAGTTCAGCCAGTTTGTCCCTGAGCCATCATGGAGCCCTTCCCCACCTGGGCATTCATCTACATCTGCTACACTCATTCATCGATTCAATGGGATCCAATGAGTGCCTGCACTGTGCCAGGCAAGGCACCAGCTCCTGAGAATACAATGAGCAATTGGAGGGGTAACCTGTCTGCTCTGGGGGACCTGGCAGTTTGAGAGGGAGACGTCTCCATAGGTTGGCTCTGCTGGTACAAACACAAATTCCTGAGTCCCATCTCTGTAAATCTGGTTCCATGGTTCGGGGCCACCCCCAAGAATCTGCATTTTCTAAGGAGTCATCCGGGTGACGCTGGCACATGTCGGCCCAGGTGTGCCCTGAGCTGATCTCAGAGAATCATTCCTTTTACCCGTGAGGCAGTGTCCAAAGCCACCTCTTTAATAGTGTTTGTTGACTGCCCTGTGATTTTAACTGCCTTGGTTGCCTTCAGGAGTTAGAAAGTATAACATCTTGAGGCAGCATTTTAACTAGCTATGCTTGTTAACAGCAGACAATTTTAACCACCAAGCACAGGCTTTTGCAGGAGATTGTTCTGACCGGAATTCCTTGATGTGCTCAGCAATTGCATTCTGGAAAGCTGAGTTAATGCCAGGCTGCTGCTGTGCCCCTTCTCTGGAGACTCCTGCACTCCGAGGCTTCATCTCCCATCTCTCGCACGCATGTCACATTTCTCCATCACTAGGGTGGACCCTAGTTTTTAACTCTCCCCGAATGAATCTTCCCTGCAGTTTGTCACTTCTGGGCATGTGATGAAAACTCCCTCCTCCCTCTGGGTCATAAGTAAGAGGGGACAGCATGTGTCATCATCACGGTTTGGGTTGCAAAGAACAGAAGCTTATCTAACATGGTTTAAGTCAAGGAGGACAGACCCCAAAGATACAGGGGGCTCTCACATGATCTGGGGCAGAGAATTGAGCCAGACCTGTCAGCAGACAGGAAGCTGAAATCACCAGGCAGCCCCACCCCCTGGCTCACACCTCCACTGTGCATCTGCCTCTTGCCAATGTGCCATCATCCATGTGCCCAGGGCCATTAGAGCTGCACCACATCACATAGCAGCCGGTGCTCTACACGTGGATGAGACCATCTAGTTCTAGCTCCCAGCACCATTCCAAGTTTCAGGAAAAACGTAATTTGATTGTTAACTGAGGCCAGGGCATGGGCTTACATAGTGCTTTTCCAGGCTTCAGGTCTGCTTCTCTCAGAGGGGCCAAGGTCTGAAGGAAACAATTGACAGACACTGAAGTGGTTTCTGCCCTCCACCCTCACCTACCCCGCAACCCCTCCTCCGGCCTTGTAGCTGGAGTGGCACAGCTGCACCAGTAGAGGGCAGCATCCCATGTGTGATTGGGTGAGGTTTCTGGGGGAAAATGGATGGGCCTCAGTAGGAGGGCAAAGGAACATTATTTACTGAACTCCTGCCCTATGCACTGAGCACATCTCACATCTTTTCACAGCAACACTCCGGAGAGTCTTAACTGGTATCCAGAGCGCTCCGTTAACATAACCAAGTACAGTTTTCAATGGCAGTTCCAGCATTCAAACTAGGTCCTTTCACCTCTGAACACTGCTTTTTCCAGTGTGCCTCAGTACTGCCCTATCTCATGGGTACCTAGAGGTATTCCATAGAGTTAGAAATCTGGACATTAAGCTCAAAGTCAGAAGGAGCAGATGAGGAGCTGAGACTGAGGTCTACATTCCAGCTCAAAAGAATTCCACCTAATACCATATTTTGCCATGGTATTAGGTGGAATTCTTTTGAGCTGGATGTGCACCTTTTTGTGCACCTTTTTGCCCAAATTTGTGAGGAAAAAATAAGGATGCACATTATACATGGGTAGTACTAATTCCGTATCTATATAAATGTTTTTAATTCTTTTATTTGTGCTTATGAGTTAAAAGTGTAACTCTAGAAATCAATAACTATATCCGTATGCAAAATAACACCCTGGAATACGATCATCGGTTTTGTTGAACTTTCAATGAACTAGCAACGCCGGAGTTCTTGGCCTTCTATGATGTGTAAATATCGTAAATTTGTTACCAATACATAAAATTTCCTATACTTTGATCAGTTCTTATGTTTTGTAATTATTTGTTATGTGGAATTTCTTATACCATAATGTTAAAAAATAAATGCTACAATTTCTTTAGAATAAAAAAAACAAGTACCTAAATGTAAACAAATAAAAATTTGAATTAAAAAATTAAAATGAAAGCTTTTTCCCTTGAAACTTTGAGCCAAAGACGTGGGTGCACATTATACACGGCAAAACACGGTACTTTCACGTGGGGGGGGGGCAGGGGAGTTTCACTGGGCCCCCGGTATGAGATGTCTCTTTTGTTCAGGAAGCATCCTAATGCATGTCTGGCCTTTGGTGGAGTGAGGTTCACCAGTTCTTCCATGAAGCCTCTGCTGGAGAGCGACATGATTCAGAAGGGCTGTAATCAAGGGCTTGGAAGATGAATGGGTTCTGAACTCTACTCTGGGACTCAGGGGCAGGTCACTAAGTCTCCGTGGGCCTCGGCTTTTAAATGGAGATGGTCCTATCTCCTTCACAGGGCTGTGGAGGTTTTTAAATGAGACAATGTATGAAGAGCAGTTTGCACTGTGCTGGAGACATAGTAATTACTCAATACATGACTGCTGTAATAATAACAATAATATAGTAATAATGATGATGACTCTTGGTTGCTTGAATGCAGGAAGTATATTGTATGTTTCTTTACCCCTACAGCACCAGTAAAATGCCTTAGATACGGTAGGTGCTGAGAAAATATATCCTGAATCAGTTTATTATACAAGGGTACCTATAGAGTTTGGAAACAGAGGCAGAAAGACATCATAAAGGATTTGTTGATATTACATGACAATATAGGATGTAATATAATATAATACCATGCAATGTAAAATGTGTCAGTGTGTTGTCCTCATTAGCAATGCATGGTTCCGTGTTTCATGCAAAATTGCAATGAACATGGTAGACTAATGCTGCATTTCCCCAATTCCTACCCATGCATCCGTGATGTGTTGCCTCAGATGGTTTTTGTCTCTGGTTTTCACTGAGTTCTACTTGTGCCTTTAGCCTACTCTAGAAAAAATAATCAAGGGTATTAATATATGCAGAAATAAAATATTAATCTTTATTTTCAGACTGTATGGCCAAGCCGCCCTGTAGATACTTTGCATCTCTCTTGCTCAGCGCCCCCTCTGTGTGGACAGAGGTAGTCTCTCTGGGCTTATTATTGACCCCTTTGGGCACCAGGGATGTCCTTTGAGTCTTCTGCCTTCTGCTGCTCCACTTTCTCCTACCAGGATGTGGAGATTGGGCTTCTTCCCGTTGACCTTCCCGTCTCATTTCCCTGCACACCCCCAACTTGTAAAGCTCTTCTTCCTGGGACAGGGAGCACATATGTCTTGTTCATCATCTCTGAGCTTCTCGGAGACCGCCCACGGACGGTTGTCACCAGATGTGCCGTGAGAACCAGTGCTCTTGTTTGCAGGCTTCATGTGATATGTGAGATTGTTCCTGTCCAAGCTACAGAGGAGCCAGCTTATCCCTAGCGGGTTTGGGGCCTGTCATTTGTCTGAAGCTGAAACAGCTTTGTGGAGAATGAGGGTGCAGGAATGAGGCCTCCAGGGAAGGTACTCCATTAGCCAGAGTGGAACGTAGCACGTGTTACGATGGTGCCTGTGAAGGGCTTCTGGTACTGATGCCATAATGACTTCAGCTCCTTCTTTTTAAAAAATTAGACATAATTGACATATAAAATTGTGTAAGTTTAAGGTGTACAACATGTTGATTGGTTCATTTATACATTGCAATACGATGACCAGTGTAGTGTTAGCTAACGCTTCTAACACATCACATAATTATCATTTCTTTTTGTGGTGAGAATGTTTAAGATCTAGTCCCTTAGCAACTTTGAAGGATATGATGTAGTGCTGTTGACTATAATCACTACACTGTTCATACATCTCCATAACTTACTCATTTTCTAAGTGCAAGTTTCTACCTTTTAACAACATCTCCTCAATTCCCCCAACCCTAGTCTCTGGTAACCACCATTCTACTCTCTGTTTTGATGAGGTTGGCTTTTTTGGATTCTACATAGAAGTGATATCATACAATATTTGTCTTTATCTGGCTTATCTAACTTAGTATAATGCCCTCAAAGCCCATCCATGCTTTTGTAAATGGTGAGATTTCCTTTTTTCTTATGGCTGAAAAAAGTGCATGTGTGTGTGTGTGTGTGTGTGTGTGTGTGTGTCTGTATGTGTCTCTCTGTCTCTCTCTCTCTCTGCGTGTCTGTATGTGTCTCGTGTGTGTGTGTGTGTGTGTGTGTGTGTGTATCACATAAATTTAGCTTCTCTCTCTCTTCCGCAGGACGCCAGCCATGATTGGCTGCTCCTTCGTGGTCAACAGGAAGTTCTTTGGTGAAATTGGCCTTCTGGACCCTGGGATGGATGTGTATGGAGGAGAAAATATCGAACTTGGAATCAAGGTTTGTGACCTGGCATCCTATCTTCTTGGTTTGTTCACGTTTGTGAGCAGAGCTGCCTTAATGTGTATTTAAAGCTTCTTTAGCTGGTGAACGACAGATTCATTTACCTCACCCCTGTTCCTGAAGATGTTCCAGCAAGGTTGTCACCCCTCCTTAGGCAGGGAATCCTGGGCTTTCTCCTCTTAAAGGGTTGAACGATTTATTCTATGCCTAGGTGACCCACTCTGGGCATGAGTAAGAGAATTTGTTTCCCATGCTCTTCCAGTTCAATTGTCTCTTTAAATTTATTTTTTTTAATTAATCGCCTTAAATTATTGGGTTGGTGCAAAAGTAATTGTGGCTTTTGCAATTATTTTTAACCTTTTAAACTGAAATTATTTTTGCATAAACCTAATAGTATTTCCATTCTATGAACTTTGATGGTCACGTACATTATAGAATTATATGGTGCCAGAGGAGGGAAGTACCACCTTCTGTGGGACCCTCCCTTTTCTCGGAAATGCTTCTAAGAAGAATGATGGGGGAGGTGACTGAGGAGGAGGCAGAATGCGCCTCTTGCTAGACCCTCAGCCCAGATCAGGTCCACTGTTAGATATTTTATATACTGGGTTTTGCTTAAGATTTTGTTTGAAAAAAGAATTCCGCTGTAAAAAAAAAAAATTAAATTTGGACACATTGATGCATTCCAAATTCTTCGTTTTAGAGTTCGGATAAATGAACCCCACGGATGGGTGAAGGGACTGCTTTAGGACCTGATAACCACGTACCAATGGGCTTCCTTCTCCTGCCTGGTGTTAAGTCCTCCTCCACATTGCAAAGAGTTAGTGCTGGGAGATGCCCTGCTGGGGTCTCTGTGTCTGTTGCCCCATCCTGAACCTTTGAAAGGCCCCTAGAAAGTAACCTTGCTGGAAATGACTCAGGACACAATTGTAAGGATTAATGTTTATTGAATTTCTTCCACCTTCTTCTGTTGTTTTCTTGATTTTGTTCTACTAGGCAGCTATCTAGTGCAGAATTCCTACTTCCAATCAAAGCCTGCCCTGTTTGTGATTTCCCTGGTTTATCCCTAATTGCTCAGTACCTTTGAGATGCTTCATTGGCCACTCATCTACATTTGAGCCTCCTTTATGGAATGACAGGCTTTGTGCTCTCGTGGTATAATGAACAGCCAAGCTACATGAGCGAAGGGGATGATGGGGACCACTCTGGATCCTAAAATCACTCCCCTTTGGAGATCACAGACTCTTTTTGTGTTTTCAAGTTCAGGCTGGGTTTCATCCTCAGTGGAATTTGCATAGGATTTCTTCATGAAGCCCAGCAATTCAAAACTCCATAAGTATGTTATCATAGCTAATATACTTGTCTTTCATCTGTTTTGAATTAATTGAAGAAAACTTCTGGACCCAGCATGTCGAACTTGACCTGTAACCTAAATGTCCACTCTGCCCCCATCTTCTCATCCCTCCTTGTCCTGTTCTGCTGCTGCTCTTTTCCTCAGCTCCCATCAACTTCTAGCTGCCATAGACTTTATTTATCATGTGTCTTATTTTTCTCTACCTCCCCATCACTAGACTATAAGCTCTGTGGCGCACATGTCTTTGCATCCCAAGTATGTAGGACCATGCTTGGCACGTGGCTCAAAAGGTACCTGGTAGATTAATGACTGAATGAATGCCTATTGGGAATTTAGCATGAGTAGGAGCCGTGCAGTGGTGGAGACGAGCCTGACGGGATGAGTAGATGGCTGAATGGCAGGTGATACCTACTCGTTCCAGGTACTGATCTGTGAAAGGAAGGAGCTGAGTGAAGCCCTGAGTGGAGTGGAGTTTTTTATTTTTTTTATTTTATTTTTAAGATGAGAGAGATTTGAATGTGTCTGTGTGCTGAGAGAAGGAAGCCAGTGAACGATACGACCTCATCACCCACGGAGGGGAGCATAGGATGATGGGTGGAGCACTGTCCCTAAGGAGGTAGGGGCATAGGCAGAGGGTTATGGGGACAGGTGGGACTCCCAGGTTTGAGTGCCACTTTAGGCTGTGTTCTGGGGAGACAGAGGATGTGACGGGGAAGTCACTGCTAAGGCTTGCTAAAGATGATGGTCTCCCCACACTCGTGAGGCATTTACTTTGCAGTGACCTGGACCTGGCAAAGGTCAGCCTCGGTGGTGATGGTGATGACAGTCCTGCATGGCTGCCCCATCCCTGAAGGAACTGAAGGTCCATCTGTTTCCACGTCGAAGCACAGCCCAGTGCACCAAAGCTACACGTTCCTTATGAACAGCCCATAGAGCCCGCTCCCTGCCCTGTCATCTCCATGGCACTTCAGCCACTCTTCCACTGGCTGCTCTCTGCATCACTATGAAAGCATCGGATGGATCGGGTGTGGGTACCGCCCTCGTGTGCAGTTGCCTGCCTCTTATTGTTCACTCACGCTGGAGAGAGGGGAGGGTTTATGCCTCTGACTTCCCACAGAGCATGCCCTCCTGCAAACTCCATAGAAGTCTTGGTTTGCTGCTGATCCTTAAAGCAGGAGTTGAGTGCTGTTGGTGCCATAAAGACCAAAGGCTGGGTTCAGGGTCTGGAGAGCCACCATCCCTACGATATTCTATGGTTCTCAAGGTGTGGTCCCTGACCAGCAGCATAGACCTCACCTAGGAACTTATTACCAATGCAGATTCTTGGGCCCCACCCGAGACCTCCCGAATCACACACTTGGGTGGAGTCCAGCAACCTGTGTTTTAACAAGCCTTCCAGGTGATTCTGTTACATGGCCAAGTTTGAGAGCCACACGTCCATACCTTGACCTAGCCAGCTTCCTGGAAAATGCATAATATTCTCAGAAAGGAGCTCAGTTTAGAGTCTACATTTTTCAAGGCCTCATCCAGGTGCCCCTCATGGCCACTGCGGGCCCACAGCGAGTCCTTTGTCTTCACTCCCGGCCCATACAGCACAGCCCCCTTAGATACCACCACCCACTTCCTCCTTAACAGCATGTGCAGGTGTCTGGACCAGGTGACTGCTAGGTCCCTGGGCAGGGCTCCTTTTCACATGGAATAATCTATGTCAGGTGCTTGTTTTACAAACTATATTGCTTCTTCTCTCATTTTGTGCTATTTTATACTGCTGAGAGCACAAATTAGGTGAATAATAAATACATTATTAAGAAAGCCATCCCCACTGCTTGAAAAAAAATCAGAGCTTTATTTAATATACACACATATATAATTTTCATATGGTGTGCACACATACATTTATAGAAATTAACCTATAACAAATGACAAAAATCTTATGCTTTCATTAAGTGGGAACGTTTCAACTAGAGAATACCATCTTTTCTTTGTGATTTTTTTTCACTGAGAAATAGGTCCATCTACAGTCTTTCTAACTATTCTTTGAAAATGTTCATTAGCTTTTAATTCCTCAGAAGTAAAGATGTGTCAAGAATAGGAAGAACAGAAAGTCTTACTGTGGTTCAGAGTTGACTCTGGGACCCTTAGGATGAAAGGCAGCTTGCCTGGGGCCAAAGCAATCAATACCGATCCTGTGAAAGGAAAACAGGTTTCCAGGACTGAGAAAATAAATGAGATTAGAAATTGAAAGCTTTCATCATAACATTAATCAGAAACTATTAACTAGGCATTTATTGTAACATGTCTAAATGATAAGGGAAAAAAAATCCCCTAAGGGGAGAAGAGTGGATAGATCACTTTTAAGTGGAGTAAAATCAGATGGCTTCAGATTTCTCCTGTACATCAGTCTTCTTTGGGAAGAAAAGGTGCTATCTTAGTCTGGATCCTTGTATAAAACAGTGACACACAAGACTGCTCAACCCTATCAGGCAGCCAGTCCTAAAGGAAGACAATAAACAGACACTGTCAGACCTTCAAACTATCAGAAAATGCCTTAGCTCGATCAGGAACCTCAAGGACTGAATAAACGGCAGAATTCCTGTGTGCACACATTGCTAAAAAAGATTTGTGAGACCAAGGACCCATGATAGAGGTAAGTAAACAAGGGTGTGGGGATGCACAGATGTGATCACCTTAACTGGCCCCTCCCAGCCCCAAGGCTTCCCGCTGGGTGCAGCTTTTGCCAGAAACTCCACAACAGTGGTAGGTGAAGCATTCAGACTCATGAATTATGGGCAAAGGACATGTGTATTTTAATTTGTATAGGTTAACAATCCTGTTCTTAAAAAGCAGGTTTTGACCTGTGTATCTCAACTGCTGGTTGCATAGTCCATGATGCCTCCAGGCCAGTCATTTTTCGGAAGAGCTGGGAAGCCATTCTGACCCAAGGGGACCCAAGATTGTCATCCTTGCCATCTTGCCTAGCCCACAAGCCCAAGTCTCTGGAGACCTTCAGGGTCGCCCACAGGCGCAGGCCCTCATAGTCGCTGAGCCAGCAGGGATAACTTCAGCAGTAGATTTGAAGGATTGCCTCATTCACAAGGGTCATTCGGAAAGTATGGGCTGCATAGGTGGTCAACATTCCAGATTCCAAACGAACATGGAATCTGCCACTCACACTAGTCCCTTCATCCCGTCTCATGTTTACAGTTTTGCTCCCCACCTTGTCTCTTGTCTCTGGAAAGCTGGTGGTATAACTCAGTCCGAGTCTGAAGGCCTGAGAATCGGGGGTATATGAAGTCCCAGTCTGAGTCTGAAAGTCCAAGAACCGGAAGGGCTGATATGTGAGGGCAGCAGAAGACGATGTCTTAGCTCCAGCAGAAACACGGGAGCTCTGACAAAAGCAGTTGACTGGTGCTCTGGTCTCCACCCCAGCCACTCCTCTACCCATGGGTTTGGGACACATTACTCAGGTCCATCTTAAGCAGGATACACCCGCCTACTCTCTCTGAGACCCGTGACACCAATATTCCCATGTCCAGAAGCCTCTTGTGATGTTTCTCTTCCATTTGGAACTCCTGGGCTCAAGGCTGCTACATTTGTTGGCTGTTGTGATTTAGATAACGGTTACTCCTAGAGGGGACAAGACCATCAGTTCTGTTTAGTTTTCCTAACCTCTAGATTGTACAAATCCTTGGTTCTCTCTTCCCTGCTGGCATTGGCCATGTCTGGCTATGCAAATACCTTCATAGTGCAGGGTTAGCATATATGTGTGATAAAATCCAGAGAAAATTCCTGGTCTTATCTGGGGATAGAGTAGGCCTTGGGGATTTCAGACTGCTCTTTAATCTGGATGCACATATTGCAGTGGCCAATGGCTCAACTGAATGCTTTGAAGATAATGGAGACGTGTTGAGTGCCTTGTCTACTCCAGCGGCACTTTCAGTGGGGACGCCACCGTAGATAGACATGTTCTCCGCTGCCATGAAATTTATGTTCAGTTAAAAAAACCATTCATTTAACTAATAATTACCAATGAGATGAGTATGAAAAGAGGATGGGGGTGCTATGGGAAACATAGCAAGAGAAAATAACCTGGTCTAGAGAGTTAGAAAAAACCTCCCTAAGGAAATGTTTAAGACTTGTAAAATGAGTTGAATTTAGATAGGCAAAGAGAGTGTGGGAGTAGGGTGTGGGAGTAAGAATATTCCAGGCAGTTTCAGTTATGCAAGATGAGTGAGTCCTAGAGATCTACTGTACAGCATAGCACCTGTGGTTACTACTTATTGTATACTTAAAAATTTGCTAAGAGGGTAGATTTTTTGCTAAGTGTTTTTAAAAAAATATTTATTTAAGATATAATTGACATATTACTGTATAAGTTTAAAGTGTACAGCATAACGGTTTGACTTACATATATTGTGAAATGATTACTATAGTAAGTTTATTTAGCATCTATTATCTCACATAGACACAATAAAAAGAGAAAGCAGAAGAAGAAAAAGAAAATGTTTTCCTGTGTGAGAACGCTTAGGATTTACTCTCTTAACTTTCATACATATACAGCAGTAGCTATAGTCATCACACTGTACATTACACCCCTAGTAAATATTTATCTTGTAATTGGAAGTTTGTACCTTTAGACCACCTTTCTCCAGTTTCCCCTCCCCCACGCCCTGCCTCCGGTAACAACAAATCTGATCTTTTTCTGAGTTTGGGGTTTTTGTTGTTTTGGTTTTTGAGGGTTTTTTTAATTTTATTTTTTTTAGATTCCATCAGCATAATATCCTGAAGTCTCATTCGTATTGTTGCAAATGGCAGGATTTCCTCATTTTTTTATGGCTGAGTCATATTCCATTGCATATATGTACCACATCTTTACCCATTCATCCATCGATGGGCACTTATGTTGTTGTCACGCCTTGGCTGTTGTAAATAACAGTGCTATGCTGTTGGTGGGAATGCAGACTGGTACAGCCGTTATGGAAGGCAGTGTGGAGGTTTCTCAAAGAATTACGAATAGAATTGCCATATGACCCAGCAATCCCTCTTCTGGGTATCTACCCAAAAAATCTGAAAACATTTAGAGATAAAGACACGTGTGCTCCAATGTTCATTGCAGCTTTGTTTACGGTGGCCAAGACATGGAAACAACCAAAATGTCCTTCGATAGATGAATGGATAAAGAAGTTGTGGTATATATACACAATGGAATACTATTCGGCGGTAAGAAAAGATGATATAGGAACATTTGTGACAACATGGATGGATCTTGAGAGAGTAATGCTGAGCAAAACAAGTCAGACAGAAAAAGCAGAGAACTATGTGATTTCACTGATATGTGGTATATAAACCAAAAACAACAAAAGAACAAGACAAACAAATGAGAAACAGAAACTCATAGACACAGACAATAGTTTAGTGGTTGCCAGAGGGTAAGGGGGGCGGGGGGTGGGGGGTGGGAGATGAGGGTAAGGGGGATCGAATATATGGTGATGGAAGGAGAACTGACTCTGGGTGATGAACACACAATGGGATTTATAGATGATGTAATACAGAATTGTACACCTGAAATCTATGTAATTTTACTAACAATTGTCACCCCAATAAATTTAATAAAAAATAAAAAATAAAAAATAACAGTGCTATGAACAAGGGGGTGCATATATCTTTCCAAGTGGGTGTTTTCATTCCCTTTGGATATATTCCCAGATGTGGAATTGCTGGATCATATCACAGTTCTAGTCTTAATTTTTTGAAGCACCTCCGTGCTGTTCTCTGTAGTGGCTGCACCAGTTTACATTCCTACTTACAGTGCACAAGGGTTCCCTTTTCTCCACATCTTTGCAGACTTATTTTTTGCCCTTGTGATGATAGCCATTCTTAAAGGCATGAGGTGATAGTCCATTGTGGTTTCGATTTGCATTTTCCTAATAACTACTGATGTGGAGTATCTTTTCATGTACCTGTTGACTTTTCATATATCTTCTTTGGAAAAATATTTACTCAGATCTTTTGCCCTTTTTAAAAATTGGATTATTTGCTTTTTTGCTATTGAGTTGTATGAGTTCTTTATATATTTTCATATTAATCCCTTATCAGATTATGATTTGCAAATATTTTTCCCATTCCTTAGATTATCTTTTCACTAGGTTGGTTGTTTGTTTTGCTGTTCAGAAGCTTTTAATTTTTATTTTATTGCTTGTGCTTTAGGTGTCATATCCAAAAAAAATAATTGCCAAGATCCATGTCAAGGAGATTTTTTTCCTATGTTTTCTTCTTGGAGTTCATCATTTCCTGTCTTACATTTAGGCCTTTAATCCATTTTGAGTTTATTTGTGAGTGGTGTAAGAAAAGGGTCCAGTTTTATTGTTTTACTTGTGAATATCCAGTTGTCCCAGCACTATTTGTCGAAGAAATGGTCTTATCTACATTGATCATTCTTGGCTCCCTTGTCATCTATTAGTTGACCATATATGCTTTTTATTTCTGGGCTCTCAATTCAGTTCCATAGATCTGTTTGTCTGTTTGTGTGCTGGTACCATACTGTTTTATTACTATAGCTTCATAGTATAGCTTGAAATCAGGAAGTGTGATGCCTCCCATTTTGTTCTTCTTTTTCAGGATTGCTTTGACTATTTGGGGTCTTTTGGTACCACATAAATTTTAGGATTGTTTTTCCTACTTCTGTAAAAATGCCACTGGAATCTCTATAGGGATTGCATTGCATCTATAGATGGCTTTTGGTAGTTTGGACATTTTAACAATATTAATTCTTTCAATCCATGAACACACAATACTTTTCCATTTATTTGTGCCTTCTTCAATTTTTTTCATCAATGTCTTATAGTTTCCAGAGTAGAGACCTTTCACCTCTTTGGTTAAGTTTACTCCCAATTATTTTATTGTTTGTGATGCTGTTGTAAATTAGTTCGTTTTCTTTATTTCTTTTTCAGATAATTTGTTGTACTGTATAAAAAAAAATGCTACTGATTTTTGTGTGCTAATTTTATATCCTGCAATTCTACTGAATTCATGATTAGATCTAACAGTTTCTTAGTGGGAGTCTCTAGGATTTTCCATGTATAAAATCATGTCATCTGCAAATAGAGACAATTTTACTTCTTCCTTTCCAATTCTGAGGCTGTTTATTTATTTTTCTTGCCTGGTTGCTCTATCTAGGACTTTCAGTGCTCTATTGAACAGGAGTGGTGAGGGTGGGCATTCTTGTCCTATTCCTGATCTTTGAGGAAAAGCGTTCAACCTCTCACCACCAAGTACATTAGTTGTGCACTTATCATATATAGGCTTTATTATGCTGAGGTATGTTCCTTCCATTCCTAATTTGTTAAGAGATTTTACTATGAATGGATGTTGAATTCTGTCAAATGCTTTTTCTGCATCTATTGAGATGATTATATGATTTAAGTGTTCTTATCACAAAATAGTAGTAATATGATAATAGTAATATAATTTATAGTGTAGATTGTGGTAGTGATTTCACAGGTGTATACTTATGTTCAAACTCATCAAGTTGTGTATGCTGACTATGTACAGCTTTTTGTATGTTGATCATACCTCAGTAATGTGGTTCAGAAAAGAGAAAGACTATTTTAGTCAAAGAGTAAAGCATGTGAAAAAGTTTAGAATTCTAAGAGGAAAACGTGTCAGAGAACTGCAGGGTTCCATATGGCTGGAGCAGAGAAAGGAAGAGAGAAATGCGTTAGATGTAGTGGCAGCAATGTGGGTGGAGAGCCTAGATTATGGAGGACTTTTGAAAAAGAATTTGGTTTTTTCATAAGGACCAATGTGAACATTTCAGGAGAAAAAGATACAGATACATATGCATTGTGTATATCTCTATATATCTATAGACAGATATAACTATATATGTATATGTAACTACCACACACACACACACACACACACACACACACTTCCATATGTCCTTCACCAGCTCCTTTGAAGAGATTTAAGGGGAGTGAAGCCATCAGAGTTTTTTGTGGGTTTTTTTTAATTCAAACATTAATATGACTGCTTTGTGGAGAATGAATTATGAAGCTGAATAGAGTCAGAAGATGAACAGTGAGAGAGCTTGGACTAGGGTTGGGGCAGTGGGAGAAAAATGGACCAATTCAGAAAGTAGAGGCAACAGGACCTGAGGACTCAGTGTGTGGAGGGGATGAAGGGAAGTGGAGTCAAGGCTGACTCTCAAGATACCTACTAGCTTGAACAACTGAAAGATGCTGGTGCTATCATTCTCTGAGATAAGTAACACCACTGGAGGAGGTTTGGGAGAAGGCAGAGAGATGATGTTTTCTGTTTAAGGTATGGCGAGTCTGAAGTTTCTTAAACACTCGTATTCATCTAGCAGGCAGTTGGCTGTGTGGTGATTGAGCTAAGAAGAGAGGACTTGGCCTGAGATAGACTGGCCATCTGCGGTACCTATATCATATTTGAAGACACAAGAAGGAAGAGTTTACCTATAGAAAGGAGAAGAGGGGATAAGACAGAAGTCCAGGGGGGAAAAAAAGAAAGCAATACTTAAGGCATGGAAAGAGAGGCTGGAAAGGAGACTAAGAAGAAGTGACGTGGAGAGTGAATTTGTGGCAATGAGAGAAGAGTGCACGTAAGTACCCAGAGAAGTTGGAGTTAGAAACAGTAGACATGGAGATCAGGGGATGGATATGAGGCCATTTAGGAGGTAAGTCCAGCAGGAGCTAGGGTTATTGAACGTGAGGAATGAATGAGTGGGAATGTGAAGGATACCTCCAGGTTTCCAAGCACTTGTATTCACTTAGAGGACACTGGCAGAGAAGAACGTCTTAGGTGGGGACTCGAGAAGTTCCATTTCAGAAACTTTTGGTTTGAGGAGGAGCAGTGCTCTGTGACCTAGCAGTGAGAGGTCAAGGGAACGTAGTAGTATTACAGGGTCCCAGCCAAGGGTAGAGCTTGGTAGAGGGGTTCCAGGACAGGTGTGGGGTGTTCACCATTCCAATCTATCTGCTGGACCACAGTGCTTAGGTTTTGGGCTGACTTAAAGGAAGCAGGATGTGGTGATCCCTTTTATGATTTAAGCCAGTGGCTCACAGCAGGTACTTGCCTCATGTGCTACACCTCAAGAATTGAAGAGTTAGGAAAATAGTGTTTTGGGTTTTTTTAATTGAAGACTCTTCGTGTTTTTTGATGAAATATTTTTGGGAAAAGATCTTAATTTTTTAAGATGTTTGCAACTTGCACATCTCCACTCCAGACTCCAATTTCATGCAAGTACATGAGGCTCCTTAGCTGCGCATCTAGTGCTCCTGTGCTCCCATGTTTCTTCTGTGGCACCTCCCAAAAGGAGATGATGAGGCCCCCACTAGAGCCACAGCTGAAGAACCACCTACCTGAAGTCAGGCTTTCTGGGCACAGCCAGGGTTTTCAGGGTACAATCAGTCTTTCTGGGCATAGCCAGACTTCCTAAGCACAGCCAGGGTTTCTCAGGGTACCATGCTGGTCTCAGTAGTGGCTCACAGCCAAGGTGCTTACATATTCTCAAAGGTCGAGACACAGGAAGTAAACATCCACCAGTACCCCAATAAGGGGTCTTCCTGCACCCCAGTCTTCTTGGCGGCTGGGTGAGACACAGAAAGTAAACATCTGCCAGTTCCATCACATGGTGGCACGTTCCCAAGCAAACAGTCAAGTGGTCCATCAAATCAGGGATGGAAGGCAATTCCCCATAGTCCACAGTCATTCGCCAGGGCTATGCATTGGCCTCACATCGTATGCCGTCTCTGCAGGGCAAGGGCTCCAAGTCCTCCCCAACCTAGGGTTGAGGGACGACCCTGACCTTACCTGCATCTTCCACCGAGGACTCAGCAAGCATTTCCTCCTGGGACTACAAATCCCACATCTGGGCTGCCTCAGCAAGCACTTCCCAGCCCACAGGGCCACAGTGACCTTCGCTTTCTCCAGCCTAAGCTGGTCGGAGAACCATCCACATCTTCCCACCCCTCCATGGGGGTTCAACTCCTGAGAATAGTGGCTATTGGGCAACACAAACTGTGTGGGGGTCACATGTCCTTCTGCCCAGAGTCAGATGCCATTCCTACCTGGCCAGAATCCTGCACGCTGTGCCAGGCGTCCGATTGGGTAGAGGCCTCGGAATAAGATGTCCACAACCCTTGGAGTCTACAGCAGCAGTAGACCACCAAAAAGCAGGCAACGCCTGCTATGGCCAACAGGGCGGTGTGCCATCCAGATGCTTGAGAGGACCACCAATTCACCAAGGGGTCGTGTTTCTCCCAGGCAGATTGCATTTCCTGCTCCCGGAGCCGCTCCTCATGGGCTTCCTGAGACTGAGTTTTCATACACATAAATTGCTCCATTATCCCTTTGAAAATTCTGGCCGGCACCATACCCTGCTCGCTGCACCATGTGTCATGCAGGGTCTCTGCTCCCACTCCCCGCACAAGAACGCAGGATATGGTGAGGCCAAAAAGGAACACCAACAGAGCCATAGGTAGGGGAGTCATAACACTATAGTCTCACTGGCGGCTGGGTTGGAGATACAGGAAGCAGGAGCCACACGATCCGCAATCTGTCATCCGCTTTTCTGACAACCAACCCCTCTTGCTAGCCGCAATCAGCTGTCTGCTTCTCTACCAACCAGCCAACCAACCAACCAACCTCTTGCTAACTGGAATCCATGATTGCTAACTTAGCGACGGCAATTATATCAGTGGCCAATGGCTAATGGCTGATGGCCAACTAGTTGCAGCTGATGGCCATCTACTACCCGAGCCAGGACCTTCCCACGTGAGCGTGAGGTCAAGAGCCTGGAAACTGCTCTCTGGGACTCTGTCCCTACACTCGTCTACCACTCCCCTCCCCCCTTACACTCTGCTAAGCACTAAACTATTGTCTGTGTCTATGGGTTTTTGTTTCTTTATTTGCTTCTCTTGTTCTTTAGTTGTTTTCAGTTTTATATGCCACATATCAGTGAAATCTATAGTTCCCTACTTTTTCTTTCTGACTTATTTCGCTCAGCATAATAATCTCAAGATCAATCCATGTTGTTGCAAATGGTACTATTTCATCTTTCCTTATGGCAGAGTAGTATTCCATTGTGTACATATACCACAACTTCTTTATCCAATCATCTATCAATGGACACTTTGGTTGTTTCCATGTCTTGGCCACCGTAAATAACGCTGCAATGGACATTGGAGCACATAAATCTTTATGGATAAATGTTTTCAGATTTTATGGGTAAATACCCAGGAAAGGGATTGCTGGGTCATATGGTAATTCTATTCTTAATTTTTTGAGGACCCTCCACACTGCCTTGCATAACGGCTGCACAAGTCTGCAGTCCCACCAACAGTGTATGAGGGTTCCTTTTTCTCCACAGCCTCCTCAACACTTGTTACTATTTGCCTTGTTGATGATATCCATTCTGACTGGGGTGAGGTGGTATCTCATTGTTTTTATTTGCATTTATCTGATGATTAGTGATGTTGAACGTTTTTTCATTATGTCTGTTGGCCATTTGTATGTCTTCCTTGGAGAAATGTCTCTTCAGGTCCTCTGCCCATTTTTTAATTGGATTGTTTGTTTTGTTGTTGTTGTTGAGTTGTATGAGTTCCATATATTTTGGATATTAGCCTCTTATCGGAGGCACTGTTTGCAAAAATCTTCTTCCATTCAGTTGATTGCCACTTATTTTTTCGATGGTTTCTTTTGCTGTGCAGAAGCTTTTTAGTTTGATATAGTCCCATTCATTTATTTTAGCTTTTACTTCCCTTGCCTTTAGGGTCAAATTCATAAAATGTTCTCTGAGCTCAAGGTCCATAAGTTTAGTGCCTATGTTTTCTTCTATGCTGTTTATTGTTTCAGGTCTTATGTTTAGGTGTTTGATCCATTTTGAGTTAATTTTTGTACACAGTGACAGATAGCAGTCTGGTTTCATTCTTTTGCACGTGGCTTTCCAATTCTCCCAGCACAATTTATTGAAGAGGCTGTCTTTTCTCCATTGTATGTTTTTTGTTTTTTTGTCAAAAATTGTCTGTCCATATTTATACGGGTTTATTTCTTGATTCTCAACTCTGTTTCATTGGTCTGTGTGTCTGTTTTTCTGCAAATACCATGCTGTTTTGATTATTGTTGCCTGGTATTAGAAGCTGAAGTCAGGATAGTGTGATACCTCCGGCATTGTTCTTTTTCCTTAGGATTGCTTTGGCTATTTGGGGTCTATTGTGATTCCATACAAATCTGATGATTTTATGTTCTATTTCTTTAAAAAATGCCATTGGGATTTGATGGTGATTGCATTAAATCTGTGTATTGCTTTGGGTAATATTGTCACATTAACTATATTGATTCTTTCAATCCATGAACACGGAATGTCTTTCCATTTCTTTGTGTCTTCAATTTCTTTCAAAAATGTCATAGTTTTCAGACTATAAGTCTTCAACATCCTTGGTTAAGTTTATTCCTAGGTATTTTATTTTTTTTGTTTTTGTTGAAATTGCATAAGGAATTGTGGTTTTTTAAATTTATTTTTCTGAGATTTTGTTGTTAGTATAGAGAAATGCAATGGACTTTTGTACGTTGATTTTGTAGCCAGCAAGGCAACTTTACTGTATTTGTTTATTGTTTCTAATAGCTTTTTGGTGGAGTCTTTAGGGTTTTCAATACATAGCTTCATGTCATCTGCAAAAAGTGACAATTTAACTTCGTTGTTCCCAATTTGCATGGCTTTTATTTCCTTTGCTTGCCTGATTGCTTTGGCTGGGACTTCCGATACTATGTTGAAAAGCAGCCCTGTCGCATTCCTGAACATAGAGCAAAGGGCTTCAGCTTTTCACCATCAATTATGATAGTAGCTGAGGGTTTGTCATATGGGCCTTATTATGTTGAGGTATTTTCCTTCTATACACATTTTATTAAGTGTTTTAATCATAAATGGGTGTTGTATCTTATCAAATGCTTTTTCTGCATCTATTGATATGATCATATGATTTTTGTGCTTTATTTTGTTTATGTGCTGTATCACATTGATGGATTTGCAGATGTTGAACTATTCTTGTGCCCCTGGGATGAACCACACTTGTTCCTGATGTATAATCTTTATAATGTATTGTTGCATTCGATTTCCTAGAATTTTGTTTAGGATTTTTGCATCTGTATTCATCAGAGATATTGGCCTGTGATTTTCTTTTGTGTGTGTGTTATCCTTACCAGGTTTTGGTATCAGGGTAATGTTGGCCTCATAAAATGAGTTAGGGAGTATTGTCTCTTCTTCAATTTTTTGGAAGAGTTTGAGTAGGACAGGTATTAGATCCTCTTTGAAGGTTTGGTAGAATTCACTAGTGAAGCCATCTGGTCCCGGACTTTTGCTTTGGGTTTCTGATGACTGATTCAATTTCCTTACTGGTGATCTGTCTATTTAGATGTTTCCAATTCTTTGTGATTCAGTTTAGGAAGGTTATATGTTTCTAACAAATGTCCATTTCTTCTAGGTTATTGAATTTGGTGGCATATAGTCCTTCATAGTATTCTTGGACGATCCTTTGTATTTCTGTGGCATCCGTGATAACATCCCCTCTTTCATTCCGGTTTTATTTGTGTCTGTTCTCTTTTTACCTAGTGAGTCAGCGAAGGATTTGTCAACGAGCTCTTTGTTGCATTAATTTTTTCTATTGTCTTTTTGTTCTCTATTTCATTTAGTTCTGCTCTAATTTTTATTATTTCCTTCCTTCTGCTGACTTTGGGTTTCATTTGTTCTTCTTTTTCTAGTTCTTTAAGGTGTAACCATGAGTTTGTTTATTTGGAGTTTTTCTTCTTTCTTGAGATAGGCCTGTACTGATATGAATTTCCCTCTTAAAATTGCTTTTACTGCATCCCAAAAATTTTGGTATGATTGTGTTTTCATTGTCATTTGTTTCTGTGTGTTTTTTTTATCTCTCCTCTTATTTCTTCTTTGACCCCGTCATTCTTTAAAAGTATGTTGTTTAATCTCCACATATTTGTGTTTTTTCCTGCTTTCTTTTTGTAGTTGATATCCAATTTCACAGCTTTGTGATCAGAGAATATACTTGGGATGATTTCAATCTTCTTAAATTTGCTGAGGCTGCCCTTATGTCCCAATATATGGTATATCCATGAGAATGTTCCATGTACACTAGAAAAGAATGTATAGTCTGACGTTCTAGGATGGAGTGCTCTATAAATATCAGTTTTGTGTATTTCATCTAATGTGTCATTTAGGGCTGCTATTTCGTTACTTATTTTCTGTTTGGATGATCTATCCATAGCTGTCAATGATGTATTTAAGTCCCCTAGTATAATTGTGTTTTGGTCAATTTCTCCCTTTAGTTCTGTTAGTAGTTGCTTGGTGTATTTCGGTGCTCCCTGATTGGGGGCATAAATATTGAAGACTGTTAAGTCTTCTTGTTGTATAGTCCCCTTTACCATTATGAAATGTCCATCTTTGTCTCTTGTTATCTTTTTCACCTTGAAGTCTGTTTCATCTGATATCATTATGGCTACACCTGATTTTCTCTGGGTACCATTTGCTTGGAGTGTCAATTTCCACCATTTCACTTTGAGTCTATGCTTGTCCTTGTAGCTGAGATGTGTCTCTTGTAGACAGCATATGGTTGGGTTTAGTTTTTTAATCCAATCTGCTACTCTGTGCCTTTTTATTGGTGAGTTCAGTCCAATTACATTTAGGGTGATTATTGATATGTGAGGATTTCCTGTCATTCTAGCTTTAGTTTTCTAGTAAGGCTGTGTCTCCATTGTTTCTTTGCCTTTTTGTTGCTGTCTGTTATTTCAGTGTGGTGGTATTCTATGATTTTTTTCTTTCTATTTCTTTTTCTTTTTTTTTTATGTTATACATTTCAGTTCTGGATGTTTTTTGAGTGGTTACCATTAAGTTCATGTAAAAGAAAGTTTCATATTTAGAATATTCTATTTTCTTCACTGTGCTTACTTTCTCCATTCCCTTGTGCCGGTTCAGACCTTTACTCTCTCCCCTTTTATGTTTTTGTTGTCAGAAATTATCCCCCTTTTTTGCTGGGAGTTGATTTCTGCGTTGCAGTATCAAGGTGTCTTTTAAGTGTTTGGGTTTTTTTTTTCCTTCTTTACCTTGTGTATTATGTTTAAGAATATAGTGTCCTATTTGGTGTAGGGGTTGCCATTTCCTGCTTCTGTCTGTTCATAATACTACTCATGGTTTTCTATTCTTTTGCTTTTTTGTTTCAGGTCGAATAGCCTCCTTCAATATTTATTGTAGTGCATGTCATGTGTTAGAAAATTCGCTCAGTTTCTGTATGTCTGGGAACGTGTTTATTCCTCCTTAATATCGTATTCTTGGCTCAAATTTTCTCTCTTTCAATAGTTTGAATTTTTGATTCCACTCCCTGCTGGCTTTTAGAGTTTCTGCTGAAAAATCTGATGATAATCTACTGCGCTTTCCTTTGCAGGCTACCATCTTCTTTTCTGTGGCTGCCTCGAGGACTCTTCCTCTGTCATTAATTTTTGACAGCTTCAATACAATGTGCCTTGCAGAAGCCCCGTTGCGATAATTAGATGTTCTATTTGCTTCTTAGATTTGAGGATCCAGTTCTTTCCACAAGTTTGGGAAGTTCTCATTAACAATTTGTTTGAATATATTCTCTGTTCCCTTCTCTCTTTCTTCTCCGTCTGGTATGCCCATTATTCTTATATTACTCTTTCTGATGGAGTCAGAAAGTTCTTGTAGAGTTCTTTCATTTCTTTTAACTCTCGAGACTCTCTCTTCTTCTATCTGTGTCATTTCCAGATCTCTCTCTTCGATGTCATTGATTCTTTCCTCCATCCGATCAACTCCATTACCTTAGCTGGGTATTTCATTCTTCTTTTATTCAGTTCTTAATCTCCAGAAATTCTATTTGGTTCTTTTTTAAAATTTCAATCTCTTTGGTCAAATGTTAGTTTTGTTATTTGATTGTGTTTCTGAGTTCATTAAACTGCCTGTCTGTGTTTTCTTGCATCTCACTGAGTTTTTTAGGAACTGCAATCTTGAATTCTCTGTCACTTAAGTCAGATATTTCCATGTCTTTAAGTTCATTTTCTGGACACTTTTCTCCTTCTTTCTGAGCTGTCTTGTTACCTTGGTTATTCATGGCAATTAGTGAATTATTATTTCTCTTTCTAGACACTGAAAGGAGTGGCTTCTTCAACAGGTTGATAGAAAAGGTCTTTCTTTTGTTTTCCAGCAGGTGTTGGTAGAATGTTTTACTTTCTTTGACTGCAGCCTCTTATTCTCTCTCACACTATAGTGTTATATTTTCTCTGCACTGTTCCGGCTTCTCACACAATGGGGGAATTTTCTGGAAGGTGCGCTTCTCCTCTGAGTAGGTTGCCTGGGTCTCAGTGCACTGCCTTCGTTGGGCGTTGTGGAGCACTTCTGAAGTTCCAAAGCTCTTCCTACACCAGATTCAGGGCCTATGTGTTTCAACCACTCTGGTTACTCCTACGGGATTCTGCCCAGATGGGGGGGGGGAGGTAGGGCCAGAATGGGTTGTGAGAGGTGGCCCAGAGCAATGGTGACAACCACCACCACAGCCAATCCTGCACCCAAGGCTCTCTTCCCTTCACTGGAACTATTTGGGCCCTGAGTCTGTGGCTGCGGGCTGCAGTTCTCAGAACTGCAAATATTCTGTTCTTTTGATCTGACACTGCTAGTGTTCTGCTTCTAGCACTGAGAGGGCGGGGGAGGTGTGAACTCTGGGTGGGTGGGTGGGGAGGGGTCGGCTAGGCTCTGTGCCTATGCCTTCCATCCTCTGCTTGGCAGTGAGGGCTTAAACTGCCATGTCACCCTTCTTCCCTCAGTCTTTGCTCCAGGGTCTCTGCCGTGAAGGTTGGGTTCAACCATGTTATATGCTGCCCCCTCAGGCAGGACTGTGGGCCATAATTGGAGCCCTAGCACTGTGAATTCTTCCCTCTCCCGCAGCTGCAGTAGCATCTGAATGCAGGGAGCTCAGAGCTCAGAGCCGAAGTCTCCGCATTTCCCCCTTTCCTCCTCCCCCATTCACCCAATTTGCCCACCTTTAGATGATTTCAATTGCACGTCTCTTACTCTGGCCTGTCTGCTGCACAGGGAGTCCTTTGTGGAGTTATTGTTGTTTGATTAGTTGTAAATTCCAGGGGAGCTTTACAGAGGCTCACCTCACGCTGCCATTTTGATGGAATAGTCCAGATTTTCTAATTAGTCTGTGGTCACCGAGCTACTGAGAGTCGAACCGATGTCTGCAGGACTCCAGAGCCCTCACTCAAACACCATACTGAAGTTTCTCAGTTTGGGGGAACACACCATTACAGAGGAGTTTCGGTATTGTGCCGGGAACAAGAACATTTCTGTCTCGCGGGCTGGAGAATTTCCCAGTAGACCCAGTGCTCTGAGTGGCCGCCAGCCGAGTGGGCGGTCCCAGGCGCCGGAAGACTGACTGAAGAATATCTTGAAGTAAGCAATATGCTTTTGAGCTAGATACTAACTTTTTTTTTTAAGTGACAAATTGGACTTAATCAAAATTTAAAATTTCAGCTCGTCAAAAGATACCATCGAATAAATGTGTAGGCAAGTCACACACTGGGAAAAATATTCACAGTGCCTATGTCTGACAGAAGAATCCTGTTCATATTATATAGAGCAAATTCTAAAAATCAAGAGTAAAATGGCAAAAGACCTGAACAGCAACTTTGCAGAGCTGCCTTGCCTTCCAGCACATGATGTTCCAGTCTCATCTTATATATTTTTAATCCCAGACCTGGAATCAGGCATTTCTCTAAGGGGGTCTCATTCCTTCTGGTAGGAAATGGTATTTAGAAACCAAAGTCTTGTTAGTCAGGGATCTCATTGCTACTGGCTTGTCATTGAGTCTAAGGCTTTTCAAAGAACAAAGCTGTACAATACTAATTTTCTTTTTAGAAGGAGAACTGTAAATCATTACTTCAAGCCAATATTTCTAATTCACATTATTTGCAATTGCAGGATTTTCACTTCTTTGATTTTATACTTATCTTTCACTATTCATATTGACATAAGAATAAGTCTGTTTCTTATTGATGTAATTTCTTATTTGCTTTATCCTACAGTATGTAAATAATAACTTCCAAATAGGAATACCAAGTAATAAGTTGACTGAATGAAATTTAGTATTTCTTTGTGGTTTGTTTTGTCCTTAGGATGTATTTCACTAGAGATGTGTAGTCAACACTCTAGGTTTTAAAGGTATTTGAAATAATTTTTCTGTGCGTGTTAAGCTACCTCCTTGATATAGGATGATAGAATTATATGGCAATGATCAATGAAGTTCACTTTTTTTTTCTATTTTACTGAAGCTACAAGTCAGTTGACTAAACTTCTTTAACTTAAAGTTTTGGCTTTTTTTAAGACAATTTTTAGAGCAGTTTTAGGTTCACAACAAAATTGAGAGAAAATTACAGAGATTTCCCATCTACCCTCTGCCCCCAAACATGCACGGCCTGCCCAATTATCAACATCCCTGATCAGAGTGGAACATTTCTTATAACAGATGAACCTACATTGACACATCATAATTAGCCAAGGTCCCTAGTAATGTATAGTCTCTACATTATGGTTCACTGTTGGTGTACATTACATGAGTTTGGACAAATGTGAAACGACATGTATCCATCATGATAGTATCATACAGAATATCATAAATTTTGCTACCCATAAAATTCCTCTGTGCTCTGCCTCTTCATCACCCACCCCCAATCCCTGACAACCGCTGATCTTTTACTGTCTCTATAGTTTACCTTTTCCAGAATGTCATAGAGTTGGAATCGTACAATACGCAGCCTCTTCAGATTGGCTTCTTTCACTTAGTAATATGCGTTTAAGTTTCCTCCATGTGTTGTGATGACTTAATAGCTCATTTCCTTTTATCACTGAATGGTCCATTGTCTGGAGGTACCACAGTTTACTTATCCATCACCTACTGCAGGACATCTTGGTTGCTTCCAAGTTTTGACTGTTATGAATACAAGTGCTATAACCATCTCTGTGAAACTTTGGCTCGGCTGGGCCATATAGTCATAGCAGTGGGTACCAAGCAGTGTTTTCAGACCGATTTCTGCCCAGAGCCCTTTTAGGTTTTTGGTTCTGTGGTATCCAGCAACCCATTCTTCCAGGGACGCTGCGAGTCTGGACTGTTGCTTCCCATGGATATGTTTTGTGTGTAAATCTGTCCTAGCCCACCTTCACTGTTGCCTGAGCTCCTGTATGTGAGTAGCTGGGGGCTCTATCATTACTATTATCTCTAGAGCATTAGACAAAAACCCAAGAATTGCCAGCCATAAGGAAAACACCCCTCCCCCCCAGAAAAAAAGTGTCATATTGATTGTCAAAGCTAATTAAATCCTTGTATACCTAAGCTAAGCCAGAGAGGAGAAATAATCCATACCGGGGTAAAGACAGGAGTTTCAGAACTCTAAAAATGGGAAGAGTGTGTCACGAAAAACCTGCACTGAGTGGCGGGAGAGAACAGAATGGATGCCAGGGAGGGAAGAAGAGAAACGGCCAAGTGAAGAGCCGCAGGCCTTCTGTGTGTCCCTCACTGGGTAGTACTTTGCCCCACACTTAGTCTGTATTCAGTTAGTCTGTGTTTGGTGCTTACGAAGGCAAGAAAGTAAGGACTAAGTTTGTGGATGGTTCCCACAAATGTCATTACATTTAAATAGGAGAGAGAAGCACTTAAAGAAAAAAAAAGAAAATGGCTGTAACATTGTAACAGACACTGTGCTAGGCATTACAAACATTACATTATTCACTCCTCACAAGAATTAGTCATTATGGATCCCATTTCACAGATGATGAAATGGGGACTGACAGAGGCCAAGGAATTTGTCCAAGATCTTGCCACTAATACCTAGAAGAGTCAGAACTCAGCCCAAATCTGTCTGACTGTAAAATGCTCTGCAGCTTTACTCCCCATTTCTTGGAGTATTTATTCATCCAGAGCATCTCATCCCTCACCCTCGGGACAGCTTGGGCAACAGATCATGCAGTGATGTCATCATATCGTCAGTGCTCAGGATGTTGCTTGTGTATAATACATATCCTAAAATAATTCCATTTGTAATAGGTACAATGCTGATAATTCCTATGCAGACACAGAGAGATACCATGCCCATACATCGAGTTCATGTAATACACTATCTCATATAGAGAGAACTATAGTTGTGTAATAAACAAAAATGTGTTTGAAACAGCATGAAATTGGATTTCCTCATCCATAAATTGTGTTAGATTGGTGTCTAACTTATAGTTCAAGAAACAGAACTGCAATGTTGATATTTTTATAAATGTTGTCTAATGTATTTCTATTAAGGGGAGATGTATTTGCTGTGCGGAAATGTATTATCATAATAGCCAAACTATTTGCTCTACCACTGGAAAACAGTGTAGTATTCTATCTGGAATTTCACTTGCTTGCTCCCAGATCTATTGTGAATTACTGTAGGCATCTGTGAGTGATTTTATAGAAAGCATCCATCTATTTTTACAACTCCAAAAAGTCTGTCACTCTCATTCATCTCCCTGGGAACAAAGCAATAATTTGATTCTCTGTAAAATATGAGCCTGAATATACACCATCTTCTCCAGTTAGGACTTTAGTGATATGGGTGATTCATAATAGCTGTTTCTGGGGCCAGGAACTGGGCAGTAGCATCCTGGCCTGGTGTGTTTGTTACTATTTCCACAGGAAGGTAGGGGGGATCATCCTGTTTCTGTTCTATTTCGGGTGTCACTGCTTCCCCCTGTGCTGTGGAGGCCTGTTGACCGTGCCAGAAAGCACAGCCTGCATGTTCTGAGCTGCTCTGTTCAGTCCTGGATCCCATAGTTGGGTGGATGTCTGCAGACATACCATGGGCACCGCGATGGGCTCAGCCTTCAGGAACTGCCCCTGCAAAATATTCAGGGCTTCATCAGAGAAGTAGTGAAATGTCTGGGGGCTTCTTGGATATTGGCTGTCCTATTGATAGCCTGTTGGGCACGTCCAGGTTATCACTCTTGGCACCCATCCTTTGGCCCATCAGAGAAAAACTCGTCTGGGGAATGTCAGTGTTTTATCCTCCATTCCTTTGCTAAGATGCCAAGGTGGGAGATGTCCCTTTGTCAGCTGTCTGAGGTCCTAGGGGACCAAGGCTGTTTGGGCCCAGAGATATAGATGCGTCCAGGGCAAGGGACGTGGGCAGTGGGAAAAGAGCCTGAACAGTCACTGAAACAAGGAGGTAGAGGGTATGAGCAGGAATCAGGGCGGGAAAACATAGCCAGAAAATTGGAGAGCCAGGAAGGCCAGCGGGGAAAATGGTGGACCGGGCTAGCAATGAGGAGAGGAATCCTTGGGGAGTACCTGGGACAGGTAGAGTCTGGTGCCCTGGGCTGGCTCCCCCACCCATGCAGCCTGATGCATGGCTGGGCTGGCTGCATCTACAGGCCCTCAGAATAGGGCAACCCATCACTAAACTGCGGTCCCCACTGAGGACTCCGCATTCAAGCACAAAAGTACCTCTAGCATCTCTGGCATATCCTAAATTTGGAAAGTTTGTGTTGGGGACTGTGTGTAATTGGGCCATTTGTTCTTGAAGGTCATTTCGTAAGTATTACGTACCAACCTAGCTCAGTAAGCAAACTCTTTGTTTATGCTAATGGCCTTTATCGCTGTGGAAGCTCTTATTTAAACCAGTTTGTTTTGGGAAAAGAAATCTAAGTGGAGATAGGAAATATGGCGGATGGATTTGCCAGATGTCGGCCTCAACTTTGAAGCCACTGTCCATACACATGCAAAACGCCACTCGTGAGTCCTTCTTCCAGTCACAGCCATATGCAGTCACTGCCGGCCTCACAGAGCATGAAATGGCACCCGTTTGACTGATTTGTAATTAATTGCCTCCACTTTTGAAAATATAAAAGGGATATATATTGTGTATTTGACAACTTCATAAATTTTAAGTACTCAAGCTTAGAAATACAACTGTGTGTTTCCTCTATGTGACTGAAATGGACAAAATGAAAGCCTCACGTAAGTTTGAAACTTGCATTTTATATTCTTCTTAACCTTTTTGAGACATATTCAAACCCCATTGCTCCTACAAGAACAACCCATGCAGGAAATTAGAAAAGTCCATTCTATTGATGCAGAAAAGTTCAAAGGAATGTGTAGATTACAATGGAAAGTTATCATTGTCTTTTTTATGTTTTTATCCCATTGACACTCACACCAAGTTCAGCTTTTTTGCTTACCCAGAAAATCAGCCAGTTCTTTGGACTTAGAGTGGGTATGGGAAATTTGGAGCTCTTTTTTTGAAAGTTATCAGGGGAAAATGAGCCCAGAGGCATGCCAGGGTTCTGGGACAAGTTGGGATGGTGCCCCTCAGTCTGAGAGCACTGGGGCAGGTTTGAGGCTTGCTCTGTGGGATAGGGGTGTGCTCTGAAGAGCACGTGGTAGCTGAAGCTGCAGACTGAATAAGGGGGAAACTGAATAAGGGGGAACTACTATAGTCACATTTCAAGGGGAGCCCTGGGTTCAAGAGAAGGGGCATAGACCCTGCTTCTTGATGGACACAGTGTCAGAGTCACAGTACGTATGGAAGGGGAGTGATAGGTGCCACAATTTGTGGAAAATACAATCTGCACATTGGAGAACACACCATCCCCCAGCTGGGTGGATTAGACAACCTCTGTCAAGAGCAAGTAACTGGGCCAGTCTGTCCTTCCTCCATTCCCCTTTCGACTCTGCCATCTTCTTTATGGAATATCTCTGCTGCCATATGAGGTTTTCACAGCCATGGTCTGTTTACCCCCAGAGAAGGAATTAAATTCAGCTCAATAAACATTTTCTGGGTTCTGCATGCAAGAAAGTGAGCTAAGGGTTGTGTCAGGCCTTGTGTCGGCAGCCGGGAAGTGTTGTTGGCCTAGGAGAGTTACAGCAATGGAGGACTGATGACAGCTGTGCAGCTGACTAGAGTGCAAGGTCAGGTGTGATTAGTGCTGTATGGCTCATGGAAGCCAGGTGTTGGGAACCCTGGAGACTGAAAGCGGTTCCTAGTGGAGGTCATGGGATTGGCTCCATTTCAAGGTTCCCCTGTGGCCAGCATCACATGACTGCCTGGCCTGGCAGGGTGGGGCCTGTGGGTCTTCCACCCCCAAGCACTCTCTGTGCTTCTCCCCATCCTGTCCTGTGTGTTCATCTTTTCTCACGCTCCCTACACTCTTCTGCAGCAGCACCATGGCTTCATCTCTTACCTGAGGGGACACGTCGTCTTCTGGTTCAGGAAGCAGGAACAACCCACACTCTACAAGACAACCGTCTCTGATGACCCTGGCTGCCTCCCTCAGAAGCAGCAGTGCATCCTCACCCCAGCATGGTCAACAACTGGCTTCTGGGGTCAGCAGGGACACGGCTAACACTCCTGTAATGGGGGCATCGGGCTCACACAGGAGAATGAACCCACAGCAGTGGTGTTTATCATTTCTCTAGTCAGCGGTTAGGGGTAGTTTTTTGTTTCCAGTGTGACTTTGGGGTTCATTGGGAGCCTTTTAATTCTCTTTTGAATTTGGTAGATTTAAGACAGAAAGACCTAGGAGCAACATCTATATGAGTGAGATGTCTCAACCAACTTTCTAGAAATATTTTTTACATGGAGTTAGAGGTGACAGGTATCCTATGGAAATGCCTAGAGTTCAGTCAGTTGACAAATACTTATTAAGTGTCGCTGTGTGCTGGTACTCTGTGAGGCTTGGGGTGGTGAGGTCTCCGACATCCTAGAATTGACAGTCTGTTTGGTGGGTCAGACATTAAGTAACTAAGCACCCACACAGACAGTAACGCGTTTGGAATGAGTGATAGGAAGGAGAAGCACTGAGCACCATGACAAAGAGCAGAGGGCTGGGTGGCGGGCTGAGGACACTCCTCAGGGAGGACCTTCCTAAGGAACGATACTGAAGCATGACCTAAACGGGGGAGGGGACAGCAGAGAACAGCCAAGAATGTTCTTGAGAGGAAATACCTTGAGCTCCAGGGACAAATGGCTTTGCTGGATTCCAGGGCCTGGGGAAGGCCTGTATGACTGAGCAGAATGATGAAGGTGCCGCCTGAAAGTGAAGAGGTTGGAAAGGCAGGGAGGGACCAGACCTGGCAGGGCCTCACAGGCCACAGCACGCACTGGGGCCTTAGCGCAACATACGTGAGAGGTGAGTGAAGGGAGAACCGCATGATCCCACAAAAGACTTGTGGGGGAGGCAGGTTTGAGAGGAGACAGGCTGGTCCGATTGTGTTGGGAAGGCCCTGACAAAATACTTGTATGGCTTTTGCTCTCGTTTATTTAAAAGGCCAATGCCACCTTCTGACAGTCATACTCTGTGAGTCTCTGGGGCATGAGGGCATGGTAGGGGAGACCAGAATTTGGGGCCTGTGAGCCTTATTGGCTGTGGAAGTGTGGTCTTAGCTAAGGCCTCAAGGAGCCCTGAATGAAATGAAGTCTTGTCCGGTCATTGCATCACGCTGTGCAGTGTTAAGAGCGGCCCTTCTCCTGAGAGAATAGCGCTGAAGGCCAGCCTGAGGCCAGCGGAAGTTTAAGCCTAAGAGACTTCTTCTGCCTGAGTTGAGACCCCCAGAAAGCTTCTAGGGTCATCCATTCAAGCAGAATTTCTCCCCGGTCAGTCTTGGCATTTTGGGCGGCGTAAATCCTAGTTGTGTGGGAAAGGGGTATTCTGTGCCTTTTAGTGTATTTAGCAGCATCTCTGGCCTCTACCCACTAGATGCAAGTAGTACCCACCACCACCACCAATTTGTGACAGCAAAAATATCTTCAGAGATCCCCAAATGTCCCTGGGGGGAGGGGAATGGAACCAAGTTACCCTCAGTGAAGCACAACTGATTTAGACCACGCCTTCTCAACGGGGCAAAATGTCCCCACAGTGCTAAAACCTGGTTCTTAGAAGGGTGAAATCTTAGGTATTACAATGGTTGGTAGCCCTCCAAAGGGCCACAGTACATAAATAGATATATAGCATATCCATTGTATTAAAATTTCATGGTGGAAAATTGAATTAGAAAATAATTGTCTAAAAAGTCTTCTCAGAAGGATAATAATAAAAAACGAGGTTGAGAACACTGATTTAGATCAAGAGAGAACCAGTTTTTCTGGGAGGCTATAGAAGAAGAACTGGAAGTTGAAATGGGGAAGCAGACGGCTTCCAACAGTGGGCAGGTTTGGGTGCCAGGGACCGCTCACGATGCTGGCTAACGAGGCCGGCTAACACGGCCCACTGCCCATGGGTCAGGTGGTTTCAGGGCCACAGTCAGGCCGGGATGCAGATGCTCTTGTTTATCTCCCACTCTGCAGGTGGGAAACGGAGGCACACGGGTTAGGAAATCGGCGGGGCCACAGTGAGCAGTCATTGCCCAGAAGCTGTGCCCTCTACTGCACTGGCTCAGGGCCACCTGGGCATGGAGGGGTGTGACCTAAATTGCTGATTAGAGGGGTTTGCACCTCGTAAGGTAACTTGAGATCATGTATCATTAGAGAGCAGGGAACTTGTGAGATAACAGGAACCAACAGAAGGCAAGATAATAAGGAGTGATTAGAAAAAATGGAAAATTGAGAGGTTAGACTAGAGGGAGGTAGGAAGCCCCAAATCCCACAAGCATGGAATGAATCAGCCTCCGCGTTCAGTGGGATCCTTAATATAACCTTCTGCCAGTGTCTCTGCAGTCTCTTCCCTCCACAATGGCTGTAGATTGAGAAGAGCAGGCTGGGCTGGGCAGCTGCAAATTGATTCTTTTCGAGGGACCCATGCAAAGCTGGCCTTGGCCATATCCTCTCACACTTCTTAAGTAAATCAGTATGCCACCTGACTTCCCTCTGGGGCCTGTCTCAACTGATTTCTTTCTTGTTCTAAGCTCATGATCTTTTAGGAAAAGAATTTTGTGACCATCCCTGATTTAAAAAAAAAAAAAAAAAAAAAATGCATATTTTCTACCCAAGCCATATATCTACAAAGAGAAATAACACTATTTCATGACATTTTTTGGCAAATATTGCTCTCTTCTCAGACTCAAAATTTTGTCTATTTTTATCCTCAATCTGTGCTGAGGAAGTGCTTTAAATTTCAATCCAAAGGGCCCATAGCTTGAGAGACAGCTCCCAGCCCCCAGCATGCGCTCCAAAACAGGTCCACCTCGTTTGCTCTCCGGTGGTGGCCTGGGGCGATGGTAAAAGTTGCAGCTTTGATGTTTCAACTTTGAAAAAGTTGTTCTAAAGTAGAGTAATTGGAGCATTTCAAACTAGGAATGGAATTATGATAACTCACTCTGCGTGTTGCTCTCTCCAAGGTGCTTCTTGCACACAGATTAGCTGCCACTCCTCTCTCTCTCTCTCTGCTGCAGTTGAGGGGTCCAGAGTGCCTGCAGCCATGCTGCAGGGAAGATGCCCACCAGCCGTTTTCAGGCTCCCAGATTCACTGTAGAGCTCTGTCAGGAGGGACCTACAAGTTCGTATGTCAGCTGTCAGCCAGCCTGTGCTTGAACCCTTCTGGTGACAAGGCTGTCACCACCTGACACCCCTCCAACACTGGAAATAGGTAGTGTTTCTAGAGGCACGCATTTGGAATGCCTTAGCACAGGTACTGTGCTAAGTGCTGGTCACCTCATTTAATTCTGAGAACTGCCAAGCGAGCTGTTTTTATTGTCACCGTTGCACAGACAGGGAAGCTGAATCACAGAGCTAGCTAAGGGAGGAGCCAGGATCTGAACACAGGTCATCTGCCTCAGAGGCGTAATGAAGCACCATGCAATATTACCTTATAATGTATTGCTCTGTAACATTCACATAGTATCTCCCCATGGCCCTCATGCAAGGGTACTGGTTCTACCCACCGAAGCTCTGTGGTGCAAGTTCAATTCCTCTTCTTGCACAAACTTTCTTCAGATAATTCACCCCAGTGAGTGGGGTGAATGGGCCCTATCCCATCCTACTCCCCCACCCACTCAGCCGCCCAATCCTCTCTTCTGTAGGATAAACGTACCGAGTTCCTCCCTGACTCCTCTAATCTCTTGCTTCATGTTTCCTATTGTCCAGATTCTTCTCTTCTGTTGCCCAGAAAGGAATCTGAATCGTTATATATGGCAAACAGCAGGGTGGGGGACAGGAACATGTCCTATCTCTTATTCTAGCAGTATTGCTTAAAGCCTAAGATTACATCACACTGTGGATACAGAGTAAATAAACCCACTTGTTTTCCCACAGACAAAGAAATGTTCTTGGGAATCCCCTTCAGAACTAGTCACTGAAGCTACGCTGAGGAGACCTGATCAGGGATACTGAGAAGGCTGTCGCCAGTCTTCACCGTCATGCTTGCCCAATTCTTCATCACAATGTATTTAAACGTAAGGAAGACTCGCCTTTGTGCCAACATTCTGTGTTTTCATTCATCTATTCCGTATTTACACAGCAGCAGAGAGCCTAATGTGTTTCAAACAGAGCCCTGAGTCTGGGGAATATAAATGTGAAGGAGTCATAGGTCCTGCTCCCAAGAAAGAAAAAGAAATCACGTGATTGGCTAACGTAATAAAGCACAATGAGCACAATCATGCAGACGTGCCAGGATAAGCTGGAATGACAGAAGAGGGTCCAGGGCTGGGGGCCCAGAGTCACCTCTGACTGTCCCTTAGAGACCAGCAGGACTAATGGTGTTCCAGGGGAGGGGCGGGCAAGCACAGAGGAAAGAGGATTCATTTAGCCTATGGGAAAATTTCCAAGATCAAGGGGGGCCAGTTAGTATAAATCATATTGGAGGAAGCGTACCAAATTTAAATGTTAATGGACTGCAACTAATAGTGCACACTCTTTCACACATCACTCAGCCGTTCCAAACCTGTCATCGTTTGTGGCCCGAGGGCTCGATGGCCAGCTCTCGAGGGCCAGCATGTAACATAAAGAGTGTAAAGGAGACTGCACAGCTCTTGGCAGCATTATTTTGTGTATGTGAAATTGTCCTTCCTCCTAACTCCTTCCGCCTTAGGGATGTTCTAACCTTATTGATCTTTTGTAGCATCTGATTTTTATCTCATGGCAGTAATAGTACATCTGTTTTCATAGAGGATCTAAAGTTCTTCCTTGTGGTATCCTGTGGTCTGATTATAGTGTCTTGTCTCTCTTTCAGCCTGAAACCCACCCTCACCACCCACAGCAATTCCAGTGTGTATATGGTTGGGGAATATCTCTTAGGAAATATTTGATTTTGCTAAATTTACTTCTATCAACTTTAGTCATTGTGGTTAACTCCCATTCACACTCATACATGCTCACGTGTACGCACACACACACACACACACACACACACACACACACAAATCCCATTTTGATTTCTCTTGCTCACAATCTTAAATCACAGATCTGTAGAACAGGGTGAGACAAACTGGTACAGTCAAGAAGGCACAAGCAGTGTTAATGGCATGTATGGTGAGTCAGAGAAAGGTGGGCAGTATGGGTGGCAGCAAAGCAACAGAAATTTCTGGTGGTCAGAAATAAGTGGCCCATTCCCACAGAGGCTTCTCAACTGAGTGTCTTGTTAAAATACTACATAATATCATCCACAATGGTGATAGGGTGAGACGCTCATTAAAAATGCTTCTTATACTGCCTGAAAAACAAGAATTTTATCATCCATGCATTGAGCTTAGCAAAGTATAAGAACAAACAGAAAAAGTATCTAAAACCTATGGATACATTTTGTAACACAAAAGAACAAAGTCATAAGAGCTCAAAGGTGTGCCTAAATTATATCTTACTTGAAACCCAGGGAAAAGTTAGGAAACATTGTTACAGACTTCCAGCAAGATAGAGGAGGGTTTTATGTTTATTAATCATAAACTGGGTGGCACATAATAAGACAGTGAAAGTAAAACACTAAGAAAACTTGTACTATGTTTTACTGCTGTTGCACTTAAAAATTAAATTAACACTGAAGAAGATAAACAGATAAACAAGAAATATTTCCAAAAGAATGTGAGAAAAGATAACTGACATGGTAATGAGACATAGACATATAATCTATGAATAACAGAAGTTCCCAGTGTAAAAGAGAAAAAAGTCTCCAGACAAAAAGAGGACAGGAAGAAGCTCTTGTCCCTGGATTTTCACTCTTTCTTTGGTGATTTCTCAACAGAGCAAAGCACATGTGAGCCCAGCCCTCTTCCTTCCTTGCTGATGGTCCACATGTTGAGAGACATTGACATTGTCTAAAGAACTTTGTCATCAGGATAGGACAAGCGACACTGTGGTAATAACTATCCCCTGAACATTCAGTTGCTTAATACACAGAAGTTATGGCTCACTTATGTAAAGTTCAGCGAGAGCTGGGTGACTCTTCAGGGTAGGTTCCTTTCCAAGTGGTAGTTCAGGGAACCGACCTGCTTTCAACTTACATAACACAGGGTGCATGTAGTTCTGTTGCTCTAGGAAAGTCCTGGCCTAATTATGACAAGTGCCTCTTCATCCCCCCCCCCCAAATGTGCATGTGTGTGCATAAACATAGTCATCTTACAGTTACACCATCTGGAACTGGCTTGCAGGTCACAGCAGGGAAGAGAGAAACTGGAGATTCGTGTGCCAGTTTTGTTCTTAAATGCTTTTGCTGAGGTGCGATGCACCACTCGTTGGAGTCACAGGGCTTCATCTAACCACAGGGAGGCCATGGTGAGGTTGAATCGGGAATTTCAATCTCAGTAAAAGAATCTCAGTAAACAGCAAATATCACTGTCACAGTGAGCTTAGTAAAAGCCAAAGTTAAAGATAAATAGCTACCCAAATATAAGCAGTATCAAGATAATGAAGTTTCCAAGCACCATCCTATCATTTTTAGCTCTTCTGTAGTGACCACAGAAGAGGACCTGAGCTCGGCCTGGCCTCCTCCAGTCCCTGCCCAGAGATCCATACCCAACACCATGTCATTTCTTGACTCAGCCACATGGTCACTTGGACATCCTTTATTCTCCTGAGCAAAGCCAGCAGAGGATGTTCACCTGTCTAACTCTTGTCCCCCAGAGCCTTCGTTGCAGCCTGATGCTGACGCTCAAGGATGGGCCTTATTCCACTTCCTCTGCACTGGTTCACCTATTCTGAGTCGTTTGGCTGGGTTTGGCTGTGGAGATCACGGATTCAGAATGAGTGAGCCTTTGAAGGGCAGTCAGGTGCCAGTGGGCCTGAAATAGGACAACTGGGGTCACAGATGTTCCTTTGTGAGTGGTGAGAACTTGAAGAAGAGGGAAAAGGACCAATCACCGTGAAGGTGAAGGAGGATCCAGGCACAAAACATCAGGTGAATCAGAATTGCCATGAGAAAGTAGAAATTGCTAGTCCACCATTTTTAATATGTGGCAAACTGAGGAAAAGAAATAGAAAAATTATATAGTGGATATGAAAGGTACAGTTAATTTGACTTAATCATGTTTAACAAACATTGATTCATCAGTTACATGATGAATTAATGAACACACATAATTAATAAAAGTAGATATTTTTAGAACTTGAATGCCTTCCAGAAGGAGAGAGTAACTTCTTTTCAAATGTCCATGGGTCAGGCACAACAATTGACTATGTCCTAGTCTGCAAAAGTTTCATAGAGCTTAAAAAGCAAATATTTAAAGATCTTATTCTCTGATCACAATGTAATAGAAGCAAAAATTAGTAATATAGGTTTAAATAAAAAGACCCCTGGGGGAAAGAAGTTTTGGACATTTAAAATGCTTCTAACTACAGCACTGTTGGACAAAGAGCACCAAGAAAGTCCTAACAAGCTACTAAAAGCTAATGCAAGTGAAAACAGAACCATCAGAACCCAAGGAATGTCGCCACAATGATGCTCAAAGGTAAATTAACAGCTTTCACTGCAATCGTTATAATTACACGAAGTGGTGGAGGAATCGGGAATATTCAATCTCAGTCAAAATTTCCCTTCGTGTGTGGCCACACAGCATCTGAACCTGTGTCCCCACCTCTTTATTTCACTCCACATCCGATTCATCCGGTAGTTCCCTCTGAGCATCCTCGGCTTGTGTGTGCCCATTGTCTGCCCTCAGTTACACTGTTATTCCCACTCCCATGGGATGCTCAGCAGTCCCCTCTTTCTAAATCAGACAGCAGCCTGCTGTTCCCCTCGTGAGAGACACCTGCTGTGTCCCTACTGCTGTCAGACTGAAATCTGCCCTGTGTGTGGGCCTTCCAGGCGCCTTCCGCAAAGTACCCCAGTCCAGTGTCTCCGATTTTAAGTCCAGCTCAAATCCAGCAGACCTGGAGTTACAAGTCATAGTTCCTTCCAGCCCAACACGCCCACCCCCTTGCTCGTAGTTGGTGTGGCACGATTGGATGGTTGACTTGTCTTTCTTCCCAGCAGCGTATAAGCTTCCTTCACGTGTCCTACTGCCTTCACAAGCTCCCTTGGCCCTCTCTGTCCTCATTGTGCCCCAGCACAATGCTCTCAGCACAGATACACGGACAGATGTTTGCTAGATGACAGAGAATTTTCTCAGGGACTAGGGCAGTTGTAGACACACTTGTACTTGCTTGTTGGTGTTAATACATTAAACTCTTGGGAAAAGGGGGAAACTGTATATTAACCAGTGTGTGAAAGTGCTAAAGAAATTCAGAGAAAGAGGAAGATCATAGGATGAAGTAACCCAGGATGCCCTAAAATGTTGCTGGCTCTGCAGAAGGGAAACCCTTGGAACAACGACGGAGCTCATGGCCTCGAATTGCTAGCTGGAGGTACATGACCCAAAGCAGAGAGAGTGTGAGTGTGGGGACAGTGGAGGGGCCACATTAGCATGGGAGCTGCATTTGGATGGGCCACACACCCACCGCCCAGCCCCAGTTTGGGTGTGAGTTGACACTGTCTCCCATCTGTAAGGCATCGGCGGTGGAAGCAGAGGGTATTATGCAGACAAATGTAGGTTCCTTTGTTCCTGGAAACCTTACTCAGCTAGAATTAACAATGTCTGTGAGTTCAGATGGAATCCTCCCTCTCCCCATGTAGAAGCCTGTATCTACTGTTTGAAATCTTAGACTAAGAGTAAAGGACTTGAGTTCATGTGAATGGGAGAAGAGAGAATTTCACTGAATTGTTGGGATTTTTCCCTATGTTGGTTTTCATCCCAAATTGCACAGCAGCTTTATCTGGCACAACACATACCCCATCTGAGTTCTTGCATATGGAAATAGCCCGTTAGACACTTCCTATTAGTCCCTTTATATTGTGCATAACTACTCTACCGGCATTTCAATGTGGACGACTGGCCTTCAGCTCACTTCCTTCATGTGCTCGGTTAAAATTAGTTAAATCAAAGTAATGCATGGAGAAGAGATTGTGTTTAACAAGCCATTGTGCTTGATATTCTGATTAAACGTAAGCTGCTTAGCATACCGTGTCAATGAGATGTACTGTTATATTAATAAGCTATAAATTCTAAATAATTGCTTGATAGAATGAGAACCAGAAGTGATGGGTTTCCAGAATGCTGATTATTTCCTTCAGTAACAGAAGACAAGAGAAACTGTTCCTACAATTCTTTCCCTTTGGAAAGGAAAGGACATTTTGGCCTGGCATATTGATGGAAGACAACAAAAACTTTCTTGGTGATTCTTCTGTTTCCTTTCCTCTGAACTTCTAGTTTATTCACATATTCACAGACACCAACTGGGCAATTGAACACTTCCCCCATGAGCCACTCAGTTGCGGTCCCCATGAGTGACAAGTCATTTTTTTCTGGCCAGAGAAAAGAAATTCTGTTTTCTGAGCCAGCATAGTCCCTAGGTCCAAACAGAGCTTCCCTGGGAGGAGAACCTGAAGGTGGATCACTAGGCCACCCATTCCCTGATCTCCAGGCTCCAGCAGACATTTCTGAGGTGGGAAGGCTCAGCTCTGAATCCAAGCCAGCTCTGGTTGTTGGTTCCAGTTAAAAAGCAGTTGCATTCCCAGCAGTTCAAGGCTGCATCCAAAAATACTGTATGTTCAGAAAAACATGATCTTTTCTGAGGGGCAGTTACTCCATAAAGGACTAGATGCTGCCAGTGAGGATATTTGTATGTGATAAAAATGTCTAAGTTCAAAGAAGAATGACTTTGGAGTTATTCATGGATGACAATGAGGGTTGTCTGTTGGTCTTTCTTCCCCCAGCATTAAGCAGCCCATTTAAGAGGACAAATAGGAATTGATGTTTGTCAAACAGGAGCAATCACACTAAGGGAATCAAAGGTGAAAATGCTAAGGGGTTAACATTAACCAGCCCTGGGAAGCAGTGTCCTTCTGCAGGTGTGTGAATCGAATCAGCATCTGTCTTTCCATGAGCAGTCGGTTTTCTGAGAGGATCAATCAGAACATGGAGATTGAAAAAGCATTCCAGATCATTGCCTTCAGTCTCCTCCACTGGTCAGATGGTTGTGTCTGGGTGTTTTTAGTAACCCTCTCTATCTTGTTTGGCTCCAGGACACATAATTTCAGAAAAATCATAAAGCCGAGAGTCAAGAACCCTGGTTTCTTTCAGGGATGGCTTACTTACTTTAAGACCTGGAGCAAGTTGTTCATCCTCACTGGGTATTTATTGGGAGTTGCAACTAGCTAGCTTTATTTTAGACCTATTAGTCCATGGTTTTATGATAAAACTGTTCAACCTCATCACCAAAAAGGTTAGTATTTCAAAACAAAAAGTGCCCTTAGTCTCCAATTTCTTGTGATCATATTAGACTGGACAAACCCAAATATGTCTTCTGGAGAGGGCCAAGAGATCACTCCTGGGGTCATTTCCACCCTCACATTTGTTTCCCTTAAAGAGGAAATGGAAAATGGTTTCCTGCCAAAACAGTCTGTTTCAAGACCAGTGTGACTGGTGGGAATCTTCCAGCACGAGCATGGCAGTTTCTGGCGGAGAGGAGCACTGCCCTGGCAGACAGGGTGCCAGCACCAGGGAAGTGGGGGGTGGTGTGGCTGGAGCATCACGAGGGAGCATGAGGCTCATCGCATTGGCAGTGCTTCGTGGAATGGGACAGGCTATTTGTCATCTTTAGTTTTAGATGGAATTGTTCAATCAGTACCTTAACCAGACTGGCTTCTAACCTGCTAGCCTATTCTGTCTCCTGGCCGAAGGTCTGTCACTCTATTACTTTCCCATTCACTGGCCAGCCTCCCACGTCACCTAGGTTGTCAGCCTCAGGTGTAGCTTCTCAGCCTGTGAAGTAGATTGAAGCAGCCAGGCTCCCTTTTCTGTTTACTCTTCAGAACCAAAATGTTTTCTGCTTTGTTATCCTCTTATTCCACATCAGCTTCTTTTCTCCCCAAAGGACTCTGAATGAATGAGGCCATTAGAAGAGGCATGGCTTCCACTCAGCTTGGCAGGATGAAAGCAATGAGGTTTTCTCCCATGATTCCAGGTGGTGGAGGTGTCGCCCTCATCTCTCCCACCTCTGACAAGGGCAGGTGAAGCACGAAGCATCAGGAGCTTGGGGTCAGAAACCTAGAAGTTCTGAATGTGGTGCTTTGATGGCAAGACCATACCTCTGTCAAATGAAGCCAAGTGCCGTCCAGCTGACCTCACAGGTGGATGGGATGAGAGGCCCTGAGACGGTACATATGGAGGAGCCATGTAACTTGTTAAAGTCTGCACACAGGTGCCTGGTAGGCGGTCTCCAGCTTATGCCTCAACCAGACAAGAATGGGGTTCTTATTAGAATCTGGGCCTGTTCCTAGAGCCTGAGGTGGGCAGTTTACAGTGGTACCTCAAGCTAAGCTTGAAGTCAATGAAATCCAAGATTCCTTTCCCTCCCACCTCCTCAGGAACTTGATTGTTTCTCTTGTCCTCCCTGTTTCCTCAAACCTCCCCTTTCATTGGCACCTTTCTTTTCATCATATAAACAGGCTGGTTTCCTCCTCTTCTAGCTGCAGTTTTCTCTCCCCCTCTTCTCGTCCAGGCTCCTGGTAGTAAAAGGTGGTCTCCACGCACTGTCCTTCCGCTTCAGTGTTCTTCCATCTATCTCCCCTAGATGACTTTTCTGGAACTGCTTTCCCTACAATCACTAGAGATTTTGTGTAAACCTTTTCCTTT
Organism: Rhinolophus sinicus; assembly: GCF_057876585.1. NCBI lineage: Eukaryota > Metazoa > Chordata > Mammalia > Chiroptera > Rhinolophidae > Rhinolophus > Rhinolophus sinicus. Next base: position 97,956,018 of record NC_142503.1, read on the forward strand.
CCCTGACCTCCACTACCACTCCATCATTATTCTTCTCCTGAGGGAATCCGATTTTTAGTTCAGGAACCAGCCAAAAGGCAGTTTAGCTTAATCATCCTTCTTTATTCATTTAAAGAAGATGTCTTATTTTTGAACTTTTGTGATAGGTGGTTAAAGGTCAGGAAGTAAAAAAAACCCTAGATTTCCTGTAGAAAAGAAGAGGACATGGCCCTTTAAAATATGGCAGTTCACCAGACATCCAAGATGGTGGAGTAGATAAATGCTGTGCTTGCTTCCTCCTGTGACCACATTAAAATTACAATTAAATTATAGAACAATCAACCTGAGACCCATCTGAAGTCGAGCTGAAGAGAAGTTATTTATAACTAAGGAAATAAAGAAGCAACATCAAGACTGGTAGGAGGGGGTTGAGGGAGGAAAAATGGCGGCGTGAGGTGAGCCTCTGTAAAGCTCCCCTGGAATTTACAAAGAATCGAACAACAAAAACTCCACAAAGGACTCCCTGCACAGCAGACAGGCAAGACGAAGAGGTCCACTACCAAAGTCACCCACAGGTGGGTGAATCATGCGAGCGGGGGGAGGAGAGAATGGAGAAGTGAGCGGAGATGGAGCCGCACGGGCGCAGGACGCAGACCCAGCTCAGTGCGCCGAGCTCGCTGCTTCCCGGAACTACCGCAGCTGCAGGACAGGGAAGACCTCGGACTGCTGGGGCTCCGCTTATGGCCCACAGGGCTGAGGGGGCAGCATATAACACGGCTGAACCCAACGCTCACGGCAGAGACCTCGGAGAAAAGACTGAGGGAAGAAGGCTGAAAACGGTGGTTTAAGCCCGCACTGCCGAGCAGAGAACGGAGACTAGGCACTGAGACCAGCCTCCCCCTCCCTATCCTCCCAGAGCTCACCCCGCCCCCACCTGCCCAGTGCTAGAAACAGAACAATAGCAGTGTCAGATCAAAAGAACAGAATATTTGCTCTTCTGTAGACTGAAGACCACAGACACAGATTCGCAGCCCAACTAGTTCCAGCAAAGGGGATGGAGCCGTGGAAGCAGGACCGGCTGTGGTGGTGGTCGCCGCCATTGCTCTGGGCCACCTCTCACAACTCACCCCGCCCTTGGCCCCACATATCTGGGCGGATCCCTGCAGGAGTAAACAGAACGGCTGAAACACACAGGCTCTGAATCTGGAGCTAGAAGAGCTTTGGAACATCAAAAGCTCTCCACATACCCACCAGGACACTGCGCCCTGTGACCCAGGCGAACTATAAACAGAGGAGAAGCCCATCTCCGAGGTAATATCCCCATTGTGGGAGAAGATGGAATAGTGCAAAGAAAACATAGCATTACCATGTGAGAGTGGCAAAAAAAGCTGCAGTCGGAGAGAAAATAAAACATTCTACCAACAAGTACTGGAAAACAAAAGAAAGACCTCTTCCTATCAACCTGTTGCAGAAGCCATTCCTGTAGATGCCTAGGAAGAGAAACAGTAAATCAGCAATGGCCATGAATAACCAAGGCAACAAGACAGGTCAGAAAGAAGGAGAAAAGTCTCCAGAAAAGGTACTTAAAGATATGGAAATATGTGACTTAAATGACAGAGAATTCAAGATTGCAGTTCTGAAAAAACTCAATGAGATGCAAGAAAACCCAGAAAGGCAGTTTAATGAACTCAGAAACACAATCAAAGAACAACATGAACATTTAACCAAAGAGATTGAAATTTAAAAAAAAAAAACAACTATAATTTCTGGAGATTAAGAATTCAATAGAAGAAATTAATAATGAAATAGCCAGTTTAGGTGGTAGACTTGATCAGATGGAGGAAAAAATCAGTGACATAGAAGATAGAAACATGGAAATGACTCAGATGGAAGAAGAAAGAGACTTGAGACTTAAAAGAAATGAAAGAACTCTACAAGAACTTTCTGACTCCATCAGAAAGAGTAATATAAGAATAATGGGCATACCAGAAGGAGAAGCAAGAGAAAAGAGAACAGAGAATATATTCAAACAAATTGTTGATGTGATCTTCCCAAACTTGTGAAAAGAACTGGATCCTCGAATCCAAAAAGCAAATAGAACACCTAATTACCTCAATCCCAACTGGCCTTCCAAGGCACATTGTATTGCAGCTGTCTAAAATCAACGACAAAGAAAGAATCCTCAAGGCAGCCAGGGAAAAGAAGACGGTAACCTACAAAGGAAAGCCAATTAGATTATCATCAGATTTTTCAGCAGAAACTCTACAAGCCAGGAGGGAGGGGAACCAAATATTCAAACTATTGAAAGAGAGAAATTCTGAGCCAAGAATAATACATCCAGCAAAGATATCCTTTAGATATGAAGGAGGAATAAAGACCTTTCCAGACATACAGAAGCTGAGGGAATTTTCTAATACACGACCTGCACTACAAGAAATATTAAAGGAGGCTATTCGACCACCATCAACAGGGACAATTTGTGGCAACCTAAACATAAAAAGGGAGAGAGTAAATGTCTGAACCGGAATAAAGGAATATAAAAGTAAGTGTGCTGAAGAAAATGGAATACTCTAAATATCAAACTTTCTTTTCCATAAACTAAGGTAGCCACTCCAAAAAAATCCAGAACTGAAATATATACTATAATAAAAGAAGAAACAGAGGGAAACATCATAGAATACCACCACACAGAAATAATAGACAACAATAAAAAGGCAAAGAAACAATGGAGACACAGCCTTACCAGAAAACTAAAGATAGAATGACGGGAAATCCTCACATATCAATAAGCACCCTAAATGTAAATGGACTGTACTCACCAATTAAAAGGCACAAAGTTACAGATTGGATCAAAAAACTAAACCCAACCATATGCTGTCTCCAAGAGACAATCTCAGTTACAAGGACAAGCATAGACTCAAAGTGAAATGGTGGAAATTGACACTCCAAGCAAGTGGTAACCAGAGAAAATCAGGTGTAGCCATAATGAAATCAGATTAAACAGACTTCAAAGTGAAAAATATAACAAGAGAGAAAGATGGACATTTCATAATGGTAAAGGGGACTATACAACGAGAAGACATAACAGTCATCAATATTTATGCCCCCAATCAGGGAGCCCCGAAATATACCAAGCAACTACTAATAGAACTGAAGGGAGAAATTGACCAAAACACAATTATACTAGGGGACTTAAATACATCATTGACAGCTATGGATAGACCATCCAAACAGAAAACAAATAACGAAATAGCAGCCCTAAATGACACATTGGATGAAATGGACATAATTGACATATATAGAGCACTTCATCCTAAAACATCAGACTATACATTCTTTTCTAGTGTACGTGGAACATTCTCAAGGATAGACAATATATTGGTACATAAAATCAGCTCAGCAAATTTAAGTAGATTGAAATCATACCGAGCAAATTCTCTGATCACAAAGCTTTGAAACTGAATAGCAACTGCAAAAAGAAAGTGGGAAACAACACAAACACATGGAGATGAAACAACATACTTTTAAATAACGACTGGGTCAAAGAAGAAACTAGAGGGGAGATCAAAAGATACATAGAAACAAATGACAATGAAAATACATCCCACCAAAATTTTGGGGATGCTGCGAAAGCAGTTGTCAGAGGGAATTTTATATCATTACAGGCCTATCTCAAGAAACAAGAAAAATCCCAAATAAATAACCTCATGTTACACCTTGAAGAACTAGAAAAAGTAGAACAAGTGAAACCCAAGGTCAGCAGAAGAAAGGAAATAACAAAAATCAGAACAGAACTAAATGAAATAGAGAACAAAAAGACAATAGAAAAAAATTAATGTGACAAAGTGCTGGTTCTTTGAAAAGATTAACGAAATAGACAAACCCTTGGCTAGACTCACTAAGATAAAAAGAGAGAAGACACTAATTAACAAAATCAGAAATGAAAAAGGGGAAGTTATGACAGACACCACAGAAATACAAAGGATCATCCAAGAACACTATGAAGGACTATATGCCACCAAATTCAATAACGTAGAAGAAATGAACAAGTTTAGAAACATATAGCCTTCCTAGGCTCAACCATGAAGAACTGGAAAATCTAAACAGACCGATCACCGGTAATGAAAGTGAATCAGTCATCCAAAATCTTCCCAAAAGCAAAAGTCCGGGACCAGATGGCTTCATTAGTGAATTCTACCAAACCTTCAAAGAGGATCTAATACCAATCCTGCTCAAACTCTTCCAAAAAATTGAAGAAGAGACAGTACTCCCTAACTCATTTTATGAGGCCAACATTACCCTGATACCAAAACCTGGTAAGGACAACACTAAAAAAGAAAACTACAGACTGATATCTCTGATGAATATAGATGCAAAAATCCTAAACAAAATTCTAGCAAATCGAATACAACAATGCATTAAAAAGATTATTCATCACGACCAAGTGGGGTTCATCCCCGGGGCACAAGGATGGTTCAACATCCGCAAATCCATCAATGTGATACATCACATAAACAAAATAAAGGACAAAAATCATACGATTATATCAATTGATGTAGAAAAAGCATTTGACAAGATACAACATCCATTTATGATTAAAACACTTAATAAAATAGGTATAGAAGGAAAATACCTTAACATAATAAAGGCCATATATGAGAAACCCTCAGCTAATCTCATAATTAATGGTGAAAAACTGAAGCCCTTTGCTCTACGTTCAGGAACACGACAGGGCTGTCCCCTATCACCTCTGCTTTTCAACATAGTGTTGGAAGTCCTTGCCAGAGCAATCAGGCAAGAGAAAGAAATAAAAGGCATCCAAATTGGGAATGAAGAAGTTAAATTATCACTGTTTGCAGATGACATGATGCTATATATTGAAAACCCTAAAGACCCCACCAAAAAGCTATTAGAAATAATCAATGAATACAGTAAAGTTGCTGGCTACAAAATCGACGAACAAAGTCCATTACATTACTATATACTAACAATGAAATCTCAGAAAAAGAAATACAAAAAACAATTCCTTTTGCAATTGCAGCAAAAAGAATAAAATACCTGGGAATAAACTTAACCAAGGATGTGAAAGACCTATATGCTGAAAACTGTAAGACATTTCTGAAAGAAATTGAAGAAGACACAAAGAAATGGGAAAACATTCCATGTTCATGATTGGAAGAATCAACATAGTTAAAATGGCCATATTAACCAAAGCAATATACAGATTTAATGCAATCCCCATCAAAATCCCAATGGCATTTTTTAAAGAAAAAGAACAAAAAAATCGTCAGATTTGTTTGGAACCACTGAAGACCCTGAATAGCCAAAACAGTCTTAAGAAAAAAGAACACTACTGGAGGTATCGCACTCCCTGACTTTAGCTTATACTACAGGGCTACAATAATCAAAACAGCATAGTATTTGCAGAAAAACAGACACATAGACCAATGGAATAGAATTGAGAACCCAGAAATAAAACCACATAAATATGGACAGATAATTTTTGCCAAAGAAGCTAAAAACATACAATGGAGGAAAGACAGCCTCTTCAATAAATGGTGCTGGGAGAATTGGATAGCCATGTGCAAAAGAATGAAACTGGACTGCTATCTGTCACCATGTACTAAAATTAATTCAAAATGGATCAAAGACTTAAGCATAAGACCTGATACAATAAACTGCATAGAAGAAAACATAGGTACTAAACTTATGGACCTTGGGTTCAAAGAGCAATTTTATGAATTTGACTCCAAAGGCAATGGAAGTAAAAGCTAAAGTACATGAATGGGACTATATGAAACTTAAAAGCTTCTGCACAGCAAAAGAAACCATCGACAAAATATAGAGGCAACCAACTGAATGGGAGAAGATTTTTGCAAACAGTGCCTCTGATAAGGGGCTAATCCAAAATATACAAGGCACCCATGCAACTCAACAACAAAAAAACAGACAACCCAATTGAAAAATGGGCAGAGGACCTGAAGAGACATTTCTCCAAAGAGGACATACAAATGGCAAATAGACATATGAAAAAATGCTCAACATCACTAATCGTCAGAGAAATGCAAATCAAAACCACAATGAGATATCACCTCACCCCAGTCAGAATGGCTATCATCAACAAGACAAATAGTAGCAAGTTTTGGAGAGGCTGTGGAGAAAAAGGAACCCTCATACACTGTTGGTGGGAATGCAGACTGGTGCAGCCGTTATGGAAGGCAGTGTGGAGTTTCCTCATAAAATTACGAATAGAATTACCATACGACCCAGCAATCCATCTCCTGGGTATCTACCCAAAAAATCTGAAAACATTTATCCATAAAGACACATGTGCTCCAATGTTCATTGCAGCTTTGTTTACAGTGGCCAAGACATGGAAACAACCAAAATGTCCTTCGATAGATGAATGGTTAAAGAAGTTGTGGTATATATACACAATGGAATACTATTCGGCAATAAGAAAAGATGATATTGGTAGCATTTGTCACAACATGGATGGATCTTGAGAGTATAATGCTAAGCGAAATAAGTCAGACAGAAAAAGCAGAGAACCATATGATTTCACTGATATATGGTATATAAACCAAAAACAACAAAAGAACAAGACAAACAAATGAGAAACAAAAACTCATAGACACAGACATAGTTTAGTGATTACCAGAGGGTAAGGGGGGTGGGGGGTGGGAGATGTGGGTAAGGGAGATCAAATATATGGTGATGGAAGGAGAACTGACTCTGGGTGGTGAACACACAATGGGATTTATAGATGGTGTAATACAGAATTGTACACCTGAAATCTATGTAATTTTACTAACAATTGTCACCCCAATAAATTTAATAAAAAAAATTAAAAAAAGGAATATGAGCTCACCCCCATGTGTAGGAGATCATGCATTGGTCACCTAAGTCGCATCCTTTATCCATCACAGTTTCTCAGCCACCATGATGGGGCATGGATGTAGGGGTGCTTTCTGTGCTGTGTGCTGAATGCTCAATTCTCAGACTCAGAGCCTTGGAGAGCCTCTTCAGAGATGGCCTGTAGACTACAGAGTCACAGTGTGTCCACGCTCAGTGGCCAAGGCCAGGAAGAACTGCTGATGCCCTGTCCAATAGACTTTCCACTCTAAATGGAGAATGCACCCATGAGTCAGACACTCAAAGCATGTATGCTTGGCCTCAAGCATTCCTCTCTGGAGAGTGGGTCATGATGGTTGCATCTGCCATCCAAGAACAATGCCAGCTCTAGAGCCATTTCTGCCCAGGGAATCCCACATGAAGCCTAAGGTGAGGCCCTGGTTGTGTTCTTTGTCATTCATAATTGTGACTGAGATTCATAAGGAGGGAGTGGAGTGTCATTCCTCCCCCGTTTAACCCTAAAATTAGTGGAAGTGTGAAGTGGCATAGTCCCTTCACTTCTTTTGGTGTTACATATAGAAAATGGTGAACCTTTATGCCTTCTTCTCTCATCAGTACGTTGCTCATTTTTCATAATTCCTGAAAGTTTTTCAGCAGTATTCTCACCCAGAGAGTAATTTTGAAATAAGGTAGAGAGAATTGATAGAAAAAGGCACCAAATCTTTTTGACAAAAAAGGAATAATTGTCGGAAGCATAAATCCTTCTCAATGTCAGGTTTCTGCTGACCTCTCACTTATTCTGGTTGTCATTCTTTTCTGTCATCAACAAGCGTTTTTCCTCTTTGGATAGATATCAGCTTTATTCTGGTTCTCAATTCACACAGGCTTGCAAATTCAGATCATACTGAACACCAAAATGACTGCTTTGGGGACAATGGCCTTTGTCTGACTGCTAATGGGGGATTTAGTGAATAGCCCAAGAGACAGGATTTGGTTCCTACATTTCACTGGGTTGCATTTTTAAAACCTCAGTTAGTTATAGGCTTACGTCATATATTCAAATGTAGATATGAGCGATATATCATTTCCACATTTTAATTGGATCCTTAGGTAGAGAGTTTAAGCCGGGTTTTAATTCAGTGTGAACAGCTCCACTGTGAACACACTTTAATGCGTGGCTTTCTTTTTTTTTCTCCCTTGCCTTACATCTGTGCTCTGGTGACCCCCAGAACACTGCCTTTCTTCTCGGTGTATTAGGAATACTTGTAACTCTCAAATCATCTCCCTTATCTGTTAGATTGCAAACTCCCTAAGAAGAGAGTCTCTGCCTATTTTATCATCAATGTATCCTCTGACTAACCTAGATGGTGCCTGACATGTTGTTGGCCTTTAAGAAAAGTGTAGGATGGATGGATGGATGGATAATGGATAAAAATATTTATTTTTCCTGTCTTCCATTTTTGAAAACCTTGATAAGATCATAGCATCCTATGGTGGAAATAGAGCTTCACTGTGTGTTAAAGTGTCCCCTTGGCCACTCTTCCAGACTGGCCACATACTATGTCCCTAAGAAAGGACAGTTATCCTCTCTCTTTAGCAAAATATCTTTTTTTATCATGTCTCTACGGCTCATTTTTTCATCTGTCAACAAGAAAAAAGGAATGTCCTTCCTGGGTCGATGCCTAGAAATGTTTTTCACTCCATAGAAATGAAGAACCAGGAGACCCCGAGTTGCAGTCTGCCCTGTTCCTTTGCTACAGGGATTTTCTGACACTTCATAACATACCGTGCAGAGGAACAGGACCCAACACAGAATGTACATGCATGGAGCCCATACAAGGTAGAACATGGTGGCGTTACTTGGGTAGGTAGAAGGCTGACATATGAAATCGATCCTTTATATTCATCACTCTTCTAGGCATTCTTCTCCTGGGGCTTTCTGAGTATAAAATGATGATCTCACTATATGTTGGAATGAAAGTTGAGAGCATACTTTCCCAAGTGATAAGAGCATCCTTTCAAAGACTGGACATGGAGGTGATTACAACTGAGAACAGGTGGAACACTAAGTCTTCAGAAGAAGTCCTGTTGCTTCTAGGATGAATGGCCTTCCTCTCCAAGCCCTCTGTGGGCCTGCTGTAACACACACCTTTGTCTCTCTTAGCTTCCATTGGCTTTGTTCTGGAATGCATCTACTTGCCTTGACTCCTGCCTTGCCCCACTACAGTTTGAAATTTCTCTCCATGTCATTTCAGGATCTGAATGTGGCATCTCGCAGGACTTCATGTGGTTTGGGCTTCCTTGTTCCTGTTCATAGGCTGGGAGACTGCCCTTTAGGTCTGATTTGAGACAGGAGGAGGTGGAAGGCCTGGGACGACTGCAGACTCTTCAGACAATCCTCCATCAATGTAGGTTCTCCCAGCTGAGTGCTACGACACTGGAGCAGCAGGGAATTGGCAGGAGGCTCTTCCGTAACCTTTGGAATACCTCTTATAAGACATCGCAAAACTTAGAGGGGCTCACAGGACGATAAGCGAGGGTTTTTATGCCCAGACTTTACTCACTGCTCATTCCCCCTCCTCAGCATCTCCTCCTGTCTTCCTTGAGGCCAAGGTCTGTCCTCTGAATGAGTGTTGTATTTGACACATTCATCTGCCCCTTCCCAACATCCTAGATCTGGACCTTGTTTTTCCTTTCAGACTGTGAGCTGCTCGGCTCCCTGAGAAAGGATATTGTATCGTGTTCTCTGTACAGCACAGCACTAAAGAGCACAGACTACCACTGGCATCAGGCTTCCAGAATGCAAACTCTTCCTGTGCCGTGTGCCGTGGGCAAGTTACTTAGCCTCTCTCGGTTGGTGGGTGTTAGCTTGTCACTGCTGTCAACAGTAGGACCTCCTAGCTTGGCGGTTCTTGGGAAACAAGTACTCTGTGTGCAGCCTCTTACCTTTCAACCTTATTTCTGTTGTCTCCCTCCTCCCTTCATTCATCACCAGGCAATGGCAAAGGAAGGATAAAAACTTAGCTTGCTGAAAGACCCAAAAGATGAATGTATAGTAAATCAACACATTCTCAAACCCTCATCAGAAGGAGAGCTCAGAACATCCCTGGAGACATCCAGGAAGCCAGCAGAAGAGGGCCTATTACAGATGGAAATAGGACATGGCCACCGGGGGCATTTCATTATGGCTTTGTGATGTCAGCCAATGTCCCTCTCTGTGCTTATTAACTGTACATCAGCAGTGAGGTACTGGTTTCCTACATTTGTCACCAGCCACAGGGTGCAGGGCCCATCAGAGACTGATAAAGTGAGCACTGGGAAGGTAGGGAGGGCAGGGCAGTGTAGGGAGCAGCAACGCTTGGAGCTGGCTCTCTCGGGATTCTAGGTCATCCATTTCTGTAAAGGCCTGGGGGGAAACTGAGTCAGTTCTTAACAGAAACAAAGTAGAAGGAAATGACATACAGGAGAATGAAGACAAATGCCTGCTGGTTTCATCAGTGAGCTTCATTCATTGCTCTGGAGCACTTGTGCTCAAACTTTTGGGTTTTAGCTCCCATCCACAATCTTAAAAATTATGGCAGACTCCCAAAGAGCTTTTGTTTATATGTGTCCTCTCTACTGATTTTTACTGTCTTAGAAATTAAAAAAGAAGTTTTAAAAGTATTTATTTAATCACCCCAAAATAATAATAAATCCATTCCAAGGTGATGTAACACATTTTTATGAAAAATAAAATAACTATTTTCCAAAACACACCCAAAAAATTAGAAGGAAAGTGGCATTGTCCTGCCTTGTTGCAAAGCTCTTGATGTCTGGTTTAACAGACAACAATTGGATTTTCGTACCTGTTTCATGCATTCCATCAGCCGTCAGAGCAATGACATCATCCCGTGTGGTGTGGCCGCTGGAAAACTCTCACACTCAAGAGAATGAAAGTGAAAATGGTAAATGGCATCTTAGTATAACTAGAAAATAGTTTTGAACTTGTAGACCCCTGACATGTCTCAGGGACCCCCAGGTTTTTTGTGGACGAGACTTTGAAAACTGCAGCTAAATAACGTAACTGACTCAATGTTGCTTCCCTGATCTCCAGCCTTTACAACCCAGACTTCAAGTTGTTAAAGAAAAACATACTCAGTGACACTGAGGCAGACTTTATTGAGGCCCATGCCACAAATGTGGGACCACTGCAACGGGATTTTGCAGAGGGGAAAAGAGATCAGTTCTGAATCCCACATGGGAACGTGGGGATTTGTAGCCAAGCAGCAGGGCCGGAGTCAGTGGATGGAAAATGACAGGACTCTTACTGAAGACAGGCCAGAGTTGTTAGACAGCACCCGGGGAGTTGTGGTGCAAGATGAGGAAACTGATGAGCGAGTTCTTGGTAAACTGACTTAGCAGGGTTCCTGCAAAAACTGCGTCATACAAGCAAGGGCATAGGAGAAGGTTCAGAAACCTGACTAAAGATTGGTCAAGCCAAGAATCTTTGTCAAAGTATTTACCTTGCCCTTACAGACTTATTTTTTCTTCTCTCTTTTTAAATTGCTTATAATTTTTTGGGGTTTTGGGGTTTTGGCTTTTTGTCTGGGTAGGGGCAGGAGTAGCAGTGCGGGGAGGAAATGGTCTGACGGGTGCCTAGAAAGGTTACTGTATTGACGGTCCTGGGAACCCTAGGTTTGCGCCCAGGGCCCATGAGCTGCGTTATTGTGGGCAGTCACTTCTGCTTCATGGGCCTCGTTTTCCCAGTTAATAAAATGAACGAGTTCAACAGTTGCCAAAGCTTCCACAAATGTGTTTCTCTGCGATTTAAACTTGAGAGGCCCACTGCCTTCCTTCTGTTAGAGGCTAAATTATGTTCCCCCAAATTTATATGTTAAAGCCCTCGGTACCTCAGAATGTGACTGTATTTGAAGTCAGGGTCTTTAAAGAGATAAGTAAGTTAAAGTGAGCTCATTAGAGTAGACCCTAATGCAGTACAATTGGTGTCCTTATAAGAGGAGATTAGGACACAGATACATAGAGGGAAGACCCTGTGAGGACACAGGGAGAAGACAGCTGTTTGCAAGTAAGGACAGTGGCAAGAAATCCAACTTGCTGACACATGTTGGTCTTGGACTTCCCAGCCTCCAGAACTGTGAGACAATAAGTCTCTGTCATTCCAGCCATCCAGTATGTGGTGCTATGTCATGGCAGCCCTAGCACACGAATGCACCATCCATTATGTTCTCTAAGCCCATGTCCAACAATTAACAGACTGTTGTTTTGAACTCAGACTGACTTCGTTGTTTTTGAAACAGTTCCTCTGGGAGAGAATGAATGATCACTCTTTCTGAAGAAATACATCATCTGGGCAGCTCTGGCGAGTGCTCAGGGAACCTGGGCACTAAATGCAGCCATGATGCTCCAGCACTTTGGCTTATCTGCCAAGTGGAGAGATGATGAGAAACTCAGCATCTTCAAGTAGAATGAATCCACCTTTGGTCCAAGAGAAATTAGAAAATGAATTTGAATTTCCAGTGTCTGCCAAGTCCGTGATAAGACTTGGGGAGAGAGAATGACCTCAGTCCAGAGCATGGTAGCTTCAAGAACCATGATGTTCCTCAGACTTGCTCCAGGATCCATGATGGGCAGGATTTCAAAACTGGGTGATGAGGTCTGAATGCACAGGTGCCGGCACCCCAGGAACCTCCAGCCTTTCTGCATCAGTCTGGACAAGGAAGAGGTTCGGTTTCTCACTGATTAACTGACTTCCACTGACATGTGGTCCTGGGGCAAAGGAACAGGAACTGAACCTCAGGCTCAGATTTTTCCAAAGTGTGTCCTTTGGAATGCTAGTTCTCTGGTTGTCATAGGTCTCCTGCAGGAAGTATAGAGTGAGGTGAGAGTAAAAGCAGTGGCATTGGAAGCCTCTGACTTAAACAGACACGTGGGCTTTGCCGCCGAGTGGACATGGCTTCCAGCTGGTTACAAAGCTGAGTGTACCGCAGGTGTAGCAGGGAGGACCACTTCCCAGACCAGTGTTTCCTGGTTACTCACATGCCACAACAGCTTCTCCAGGTGGTTCACAGGGCTCCCCGGGGTGCCCTGAGATGTCCAGATGGCGAGCAGTGAGTGATCACAAGGCAAATGACCAGGGGAGCAAGAACACTGGGGACGAGCAGCTGGTAGCACGACATACTCCTTCTCGTCTGTTGAAGAGTCACAAGACCCAACAGGAAGATCATAGATAAAGGAACCTACTGACATTCATAAAAAATATCAGTGTAATTCCATCACTGTAGTGTACCAGGGAAATAAAAGAGAGGTGATTTACAATAACATTTATACCTCCAGGCTCTGGCACAACTACTAGCTGACAAGAACACCCCATAGGTTCCTAGGCTCCTCCTAGAGGCAGCACCCCCCTCACCTAGGACTGCAACAGTGCTTCTCGAACCATCTACATGTGTAAGGCATGTGTTCTTATCCACATGTTCCCCATCGGGGTGAAAATTGGTTCTTGGAGGTGGATGCAAAAGAGTACCGCTCTTTTTATCTGTAAACCACAGACATACAGCACTCAGAGATATACAGAATATCTGTGGTATTAAAATTCATGGTGGGAGACGAGCGGGTGGCTATGGGGGGGTATCTAAAATTGCTCCACGGGGGGGCAATAATGAAAAAAAGCTAGAGAAATACTGGTTTATAGTAAAAGACCAGATATGGTTCTTATTTCCAATCCATCATTGGCTGATACTGGTATAAAATAAAATAAAAATGAATTACTAGAAAAATAAAATGGGGAAAAAGAACCAAATCTAAGCCCCAACTTTTTATGATTAGATTCAACTGACATAAAATTGTTCAGTCAAATTGTTTTAAAGCTTACTGACAATTTCCATGAGAATCCTTTTTGGCAGACCACTGGAGGACAGGCAGCAGCCTGTGGGCCACACTGTAGGTGGCCCTGATCTGGGGATTCTGGGGTGTGATAGAGCAGAGGTGCTTGCGACAGGCCTGGAGCAGGGCAGCCCTGAGGGGTCTGGAAACATGGCGAGACTTGACTGGTGGGGGAGAGGAGAGCGTTTTCACAGAAGGCACAACGGGGCAGAGGTACCACGTGGGGAACGTGTGGCACCTGTGAAGGTGGCGGTGACAAGGAAGCAATCTAGAAGAAGGCGAGGACCAGAGGCAGGAAGGCAGTGCACACTGCTCCAGCAGGAACGGGGTCCCCAGTCCTGTGGGTACATTCACACCTTTCTAACCTTAATGTTTTGGGGTCAGTGGCCACTTTGAAATTCTGGTGGCACTGATGGACCCCCCTTCCCAAATACTGAACAAACTCACGACGTTGTATGAGCAGTCTGAGGGGATTGTTTCGCAACAATCCATCCAAAGTCTGCAGACTCGGAGCAGGGTGTAGACAGTTGAGCTGACCCTCTAACCCTCCTCCTGTCCTCATTCATTCAGCCGTCCCATGTTTATGAATCCTGACTATGTGCTGGTACCCAGAGGACATCCTGCGTTCCAGGGTGCCGGCAGCAAAGCCAGACCCTTCCCTTGGCAGAGGTCCCATGCTGGAGGAGAAGAGAGTAAACCTGAGACGTCCTGTGAGGACGAGGGGCTGGCATTCCCCTAACACGCTGACACCCCCCCCCCGTGCCATCTGGTCCCCCCTCTCCCGACTGCTTCCTGCCAGAACAACTCTGCACTTTAATCCCTTTGATCCACTTTTATGCGCTTCCACCGGATGAGCTATGGTGGCCAAGGCCACTCAGGACCAATGTCATTGAGTTTTGTCAGGATTGGCACATGTTTAGTGGGCAATTTCATCAGTGTTTATGCAGAATGTAGAAATGAACCAGCAAATGGAAATGTACCCAGAGAGGCAGCTGGGATAATTGGCCCTTACAAACACACAAGAAGTGTCCTTCTAAAAATACTGGGGCAACACTAAAAGGGCCAGCCAGGGATTCAGCTCAGCAAGAGTAGAAAATAGCAAGGACGATATGTTTGGATATCCTGATGCAATCCAGAATCATGGAGTTTGAGAGCGAGGACTCATGGGAGAGGTGCCATTTTGGATGTGAAGAAACGAAGCATATCTGACATAGGATACGCTGCTGGGTTCATACCCAAGAATAGTCCGTGTCGATGCTGAGACTGTCAATTCAGGTGCAGACTCTTCATTTCATTTATCCACTCAACAGGCATTCCCTAAGCACTGACTGTACACCAGGCCCTGTTCTGGCACTAGGGATTAGCAGTGAACAAAGCAGACATATTCCATCCCTCGTGGAGCAGATAATTAGCAGATAAGTACATAACATGGATGCAGGGGGCTTGAGGAAGAGGCTGCTTTGAGTAGTGTAGACAGGGAAGATTTGGGGGATAAGGCAGTATTTAAGTAGCAGACCTGAGTGAAGTAAAAGAACAAGTCATGTGGATTTCTAGGAGAAGAGTATTCCGTGCAGAAGGGACAGCAAGTGTAAAGGCCCTGAGGCTATAACAAGTTTGGCCCAGTTAAGGAACAGCAGGAGGTCAGCGTGGCTGGCATGGCATGAGCAATGGTGAGAGTGAGAAGAGTTGGCAGGATAGGGGAGGACAGACCATCAACCGCCGTTTGGATGTTGGTGTGTACTCGAGTAAGGTGGGGCCCCGGGAGGGTTTTGAGCAGGGGCGTGACATGTGTGACTTATGTTCTAAAAGGATTCCTCATTGCTATGTGGGGATTCTACTGTAGTGGGACAAGAGTGGAAACAAGGGCCCAGTTAGGCAGTTAAGGTGGTAATAATCCAGGTGAGAAGTCACCAGGTGGCTTCAACTTAAATGGGCAAGGGTTGGTGCTTGAAGCTGATGGCAAAATTTGAGGAAGAGGAAAATTAGCCAGCAACCAGTCTTTCTTTGAGGACCTGAAGTAACCTAACCCTCAACACCCTGGGCAGAGGCTCAGGAGCCACAGCAGATGGAGACCCTTTTTATTAAGGAGCCAGAGATGTTTAGCTTCACCCCAGGCCTAACCCTGCTCTGGATTGGGGAGGCTCCCCAGTGTGAAGCTTTGGGGAGCAATGTGGGAGATTTGCATCATAAAATCATAGGAAGGGGTCTTAAAATAATGGCCTGCCTACCCTGACACTTTACAAAGGGCCGACTGAGGCCAGACAGTTTGTCCTGAGGGCCAGGATAGTCCTTCAGTCAGCAGAGGCATTGGGGAGGCTCCCCCAGAATCCATCTGAATCAGCAGGAGTAAAGTGCGTTCACCCACCAGGGAGGAAATGAAGACAGCTGTTGGTATGTGCCACTTCATTATTTATTTATTAAGGGGGATTGGCGGTTCTCTCTGCTCATCTTCATATAACATGCCTCATTGCCCCCTGAAGGCCCTGAGAGATTTCTCTTAGCATTTGTTTGGTTGAATTTGTTCTTGAAGTCTGGTTGCTCATTAATCGCTCCCCTAGAAATACCGCAGAGGAAGTAAGTCATATTAGAAACATGCCAACTGATGGTAAATCCAGGGCATAAGTAGCATTCGCAGGAAGGGACCCAGGGAAAAGGCCCATTTTTACTTTCCACTTGAAGCCCTGTGCTCAGTTACATCAAGAATTGGAGGGTGGCAGTCCTTGGCAAGGCAGAGACAAAGACAGGGACACTTGTGGGTAGGGCCCAGCCCCTGCTTGCAGGGGCACCAGCGTCACAGTGGGGCATCTCACTTAGAAGCTCCCTTCCCCCATCACGCCCATATCTGAGAGTGCGAGTCCCATCAACCCAGTCCAGACCTCACCCCAGTCTAGACCTCACCCCAGTCTAGACCCTACCCATCTAGATCCCGCCCCAGTCTAGATCCCACCCCAGTCCAGACCTCACCCCAGTCCTAGTCCCCACCCCAGTCTAGACCCCACCCCAGTGCTAGATCCCACCAGCTCTGTGGTTGTAGTCTGCTGGCAAACCTGTCTCTTTTCGGTGCCTCATTTGGACCACTTCCTGTGAGAAGGGCTGAAGGATGCTGGGCAGACCCAGAGGAGAACCATTATGGGAGCCACTGATGGAGACCCCTGTGCCCAGTTAGAAGCCCCTCAGGAGGCCAGGGCTGGAGGGGCAGGTATCACCAGCCCTGTGAGGCCTTGCCAGGACCAGTCACCAAGGATCCACCCTCCTGGATGAGAAGCCCCACCCGAAGGTGCAGAGGAGCTGGAAGGCAAATCAGAGAGTGTATTTCCTTACACTGCAGTCTGTAGACCCTTATACTTAAAACTGTACAAGCCAGAAATAAAATGTATTCAAGAAAGGGTTTGAGAAATTTGGGGGGTGGGTAGGAGGATAAGAGATAATTATTGGAAAAACAGGGTTATTTTCCCTATGTTTGAGGAACTGTGTCATGGAGGGTAATAATGGCACGTAACTCCAAAGTGGCAATTCACATTCTGCCACTTGTTTGTCACTCAGCAAAAGTTCCTTTTCTCATAGCTTTGGTGTTTCATTTATAAAATGAAAATTGGAAAACTGATTTGATAGAAAACTAATTGTGAAAATTAAATGAAATAACCCATAAAGTGTCTAGTCCTTGGCCTTGCATATTGCAGATGTACTTATCCCTTTCCAGATGATTGTCAGGGTCACAGTGATAAAGGAGCTCCCAGTGTCACTTGTCAGTGTAGGCTTCCCAGATCACAAGCTCGACTCAGGGAGCCATGTTTATATGTAGACCAGACTACCTGAGCAGCCCGACCCCACCTCTTTATATTTTGTTATTCAGCAAAAGCCTACGATGTCTGGGACATCACCGTTAGCTGGGATTCTGGGGAGGAAGACGAGGGGCAGGGGGCAGTTCTCAGTGACCTGATAACATGATGGGGCCACAAACAAGTAAACAACAGGCAGAATGGAGATACTCTGGCTGAAGAAGTAAAGGACCCATCTGTGGGGCTCCCTGCTCATCTAGGGTGAGGGCAGCTTCTAGAGAATGTGACATTGAAATGATTGGGAGAGATGGGGGGTGGGTGAAGGGTGTTGCGTTCAGATGGAATTGCAAGTGGCAGGGCTCGTGGGCCACAGAGGATGGTTCAGGGGGATTCTCACTGTGGCCGGAGCATGAGAAATCAGTGGGGGAAGGGAGCAGGTCAGCATGGACCCACGGGTAGAATTTAGACCTTCTCCTACCGGGCGATGTGGAGCCCCTGCAGGTGGGAGATGGGCAGTGCCCAGGCTGATTTGTACTATTGAAAGCTCACTCCAGCGGAGGTACATTAGGAGGCTGCCACAGTCCTCCTGGGAAGACAGTGGACTGGCGAAGTTGCAGCAGGGATGGAAGCAGCAGATATGCTTTCCGAAGCTGTTCCAGAGGGAAGATCACCAGATCTGGTGACAAGTTGGCTGTGATATTAAAGGACAGTGAATTGTCCCAGGTTTCTTCTCTGGACACCTGGATGAGTCCCTGGGTAACATCCACCAAGATGGGGAGAACAGATGTGTGGTGACTTTGGGCTGTGTCTGAAGGCTGCGTCCCATCCAAAAGATGGATGAGTAGACTGTTGGATTTGCAGGTCTGATGCTCAACAGAGAAATGTGAGCTGGAGAGTCGGTGTCACCAACATGCAGATGGCAACTGGCCAGAAAGAGCTTGTCAGAGGAGCCCTGTGGAGCCCCAACCCATGAAGTCCAGGGGAGCACCCTCCAAGGAGACTGAGGAAGAGCAGCCAACATGGCAGAAAGAACCAAGGGAGAGCCAAGGAAGGGCAGAGTTCCAAGGTCCAACCTCCCTGCTCCCTTCTTGCCTAATTCACCTTCACCTCCTGCGCTGAACGCTGTGAGAGCCTCCTCACGGGTCTCCCCGCATCTTCTCTGCGTGCCGCCCGTCGGCCCACAGTCCATCTCAACATAGCAGTCAGACTGATGCTCGTGGTACTTAAGTCGGATCATGGCACTCCTGTGCTCCAAAGCCTCCAATGGCTGCCCAGTTCGCTTGAAGTAAAGCTAAAAGCAGTTCTGTCCCCTACAGACCTTCCAGGGACTGACTTCGTCTCATGCTACACAGCCTCTCCTCCCCACTGCCCACACCCCTGCCCTGCAGAGCCCTCCACACCGCTTCTCCTCTCCATAGACTTACCACCTTCCAATGTGTGACACAATTCACTTATTATTACTATTACTATTACTTATTATTATTACGTATTATTTAATATCTACCTGCCCTTGTGAAAATATAGCTCCAGAGGGCAGGGATCTTTCGTTGTTTTTCCCCACCGCTGGTGCCTGATGCATAGTAGGTGCTCAATAAATTAATGAGTGGAATGGGTCAATGGGGCAGAGAACTGCAGTCTTGGAAGGGTTTAAAAGTGCCCTTGGGCTTAGCAGCAAGGCGCCATCCCTCACCCTATGTAGACAGCATCTCCCCTATAACTGGAGGAAGGTGGGAGGGGGCAAGGTTGGAAGCAGGCTAGTTTGGTGACGGAGGCCTGAGTGGCTTCCCACCTGTGGCTTCTGTTTGCTTGGGTACATGTAGGCTATGTCATCAGCTAAAGGTGAGGGCAGCTGGAGGTTTGAGAAGAACGGGAAGACTGAAACAGCTGCAGTCAGGACCAAAGAGGGGGCTTTCCAGGGAGACTTGGAAGGTGCTGAAAGGCCCTCTTGAAGTTTGAATACATGCATCTGTGGTGACAGCTAGTGCTTATAAGATTTTTCTCCTGTAGTACTTAGTAGTTCGGGTATTGGTCCTCAAAAACGCAGACTGTTGGTCCAATCCAAGGTTGCGGTTTTGCCAAGAGGGTCCAATAGAAGGGCAGTGGTGCAAAGAGAGGAGTACAAGAGAGTATTGAAAGTGATGGAGAATGGCTGTAAGTTGAGGAGGAAGGAAGAGCTAGGCATAGCAAAGCAGCAGGGGCAATATATACAGACTGCCGGGGTTCAAATCCCAGCCCAGCCACTACCCACCTGGGTGGTTTGTGCCTGGCTCTTAATTTATAGTGGCTGAGTGACGACACACAAAGGTCAGTGTCATTGAAAGAAGAGCTTAATGTTGCTCACAGCTCCCCTAGAAACGAGAGGTGTGCCCGCCACACAAGACCCCAGGGGCAAGTACTAGGTTTGGTCAGGAGGCCGGAGCGAAGGGACAGCCTAGGCCCGAGCCATTACTAGGGCCTCTGCAGGGAAGGCAAGGCAGGGCAGGTAGACAGCTTAGGGTTGACTGGCTTGAAGAATTCCAGCATGCCTGGTCATGGGGACTGTCGCACTTGTCTGGTATGTGGCCCTGGGTGACATAGGGCAGGGAATACTGGCGTGGTGTGAGAGAGTGAGGTAAGGAGGTGGATCCAGAGCACACACTCTGGATTGCAGGGGGTTTAAACCACTTGGCCGTTAGTTTGGTCCCATGATTAATGGCTGCCAAATAGATACAGAACCCAAGAAAACATGGTTAGGACACTGGTGTCCTTGGGCAATTTTCTCAAACTCTCTCTACCTCAGTTTCTTTGTTTCTGAAATGGGGAGCATAATAGCACATTCCTCATAATGTGATTATGTGATTACCTCATTATGTGATTGAGTTTGTAATGAGTTAGTAAATGTAAAGTGCTTAAAACACAGTTAAGTGTTAGCTCTCATTACTTTGTTATTATTATTTTATTATTACAGGCACTGAGGCCTGAGGCCCTCCCTCTGAACAAGTTTAGTAGGAGTAAGTGAATGAGAACCGGCAGAAAAGAAAAGGAGCCTAAGGTCAGAGTGGGTCATTCTGAATGTGGCCAGAGCATTTCTCAGCACTGGCTCAACATGCAGCTCACAAATTAGAATGACACACTGTCCCCATGCACAGCCGACGTTTTAGGCCATCTGCTCCATCTGTGAAATAGTGGCACAAATACAGAATGTGGTAATAGAGGAGGAAAGGGGACTGTCCCTTCCGTGGAGGGTTAGGAAAGTGCTTCTAAGTAGGGCCCCTAGGCCTTCAAAGGTGAGTGGGATTTTGGTGAGCAGAGAGCACGGGAGAGGGCGTCCTGGTATGGGCACTGTGTGAACAGTTGCTGAGGTTAGAATGGACAGGAGAGCATGTAGTGGAATCTAATAGGGATGGCGGGGAAGCGAAATCTGAGCCCGGAGGCTCGGGCCAGACGAACAGAGGGAAATATTGAAACGGAACTTTTGATATTCTGGTTTTTGTCCTGCCCTCTGTGTATCGGTGAGGCCTGGAAGTCTGGATGCAGGGTACTGAGGCTCATGATGCTGTGTGAGGGGTGAACATTGCTTTAAAAGGAGCCAACAGAGAAAAGATTTGAGGAGATCTGAATGGCACTGCGTACTTTGATAAGACCCTGCTGAGGACGAAGCCGTATCTATGTGAGCTGCAGTCTCATCGCCAATGTGCACACCTGGGAGAGTTTCTACGTTCTCCTCCCGGGAGATGTGGGCTGCCCACCAGTGTCCATCATCCCCTTCTGGCGGATGTCTCTCCTCCACCACCAGGAAGGCCTTGGGGACGGCTCAGTTCCCTCCAGCAGGAGATGCTAAACTCCATTACCTCTGCGATGAGTTGCATCATTGTGAGCAGCCGAGCAAACGCTGACCAACCAGAAGCGGCAAGAAGTGCTCTAAGCTAGTAAGCGCTGGGGAAGCATGCATAGAATCCTACCCCAGGAGCTACTGAACAGCTAAGCACAGCAAACCTCCTGGTGTCCGTGAAGCATAGCTCCTAGCTGCATGGGAGCTTCCATTCCTGCCTTCTCCTGCTGAACCGTCGGGGGATCCCCTCAAAGGGGAATGCAGTCTGACACGGCCAAGGAGGAGGTGGCTGATTGCAGGAAGAACTCAGCCTTTTGCAGGAATATATCTTTGGCACGATTTGCTCTGAATAAGGATAATCATTTCTCACAATTTGGAAACCATGTTATTTAGAAAATTAAGATAAGTGCAAAACAAAGCAAGATGGGGGGAAAATATATCTCATTTTAGAATGCCAGAATGCTGACAAAAAGATAAATCATGCAACATTTTCCCCTGTGAAATTTGCATGAATGTGATTTCTCATGGTTACTATTCCACTAGTGATGCCTAATTTTTAAATCAATCATTTAATGTAGTCCCTTTGCCTGGGAGAAAAGATCAAAATACCCATGCAAACTTCACATTGCCAATGAAAATCAAGCACCTCTTTGGCTTGATTTTACCTCTTGGAAAACCTGTTTGTGGAGACATGAAGAAAACCTCTTGAAATCCATATTCTAAGTTTTTTAGATTTTATAGCTAGCATAGCCCCCAGACAAGTGCTGTTAGCCTGGGGTCCACACATCTCCCAGGAGTCTGTGATGGAATCAAGGGGTCTGTAAACTTGGTCAGGAATGTGAAATTCATGTTGATGTTCACTCATCTCAAACTGGTACTAGTATTAGCAATTGTGTATGTTTTTCAAAACCTCCCCAGGCCGGAGAAAACCTCTGGCTTATCCCAGCTGTATCCCAATAACCAGGACCTCAGAACTGGGGGGTCGGTGGCACTGCTGAGAGGCTCCATCATAGAGAGACTTCTGGAAGTGTATGCGGTGGGAAACAGCGGGGGTTAAATGGAGCCAAGTTGGCTTTTGGGGCCTCACTTAACGTGTGTGCCTGGGGGTGGTCAGTATCCCCTGAACCTCAGCTTCTCATCTATAACTCGGGGAGCAGCTACCTCACTGGCCTGTCGTGAGAATGAAATAAAATAACATAATGCACTTTGCAAAGTGACTGACACACAGTGGGTCTCAGCTGCCTTTGGTGCTGACGATGATAAAATAATATTGTTTGTGAGCCTGCAGCAAACCCGAGGCTGAGAAAGGAAGTGGTGGTTACAGGATGACAGGAAGACCCGGCTCTCAGAGGTGCTCGGGGCTTTCTCCTGCAAGTCACAGTGCAGACACGCTGTGCCCAGTGGTTCCAGCATCAGCTGTCCCCTGCCCCATGAGGAGGGTGACATATCCCCAGGAGTAGGGTGCTGTCTGCTGATGCCCATTCCCTGATCCTGAGAGTATAGCATCACTCCTGGCTGCCCCCACTCTTTGCATGGAGCAAAGTGTCTCGTTTTGCCAAAGAAGCCCCCTCCTGTCTGCAGACCAGAAGTTATTTTTTCTCCATATGGAAGCACTTTAACTCTCTTCTGTTTCTGAGAGGAGATGTAAAATGTTTTCCTAAAGTGGACCTCCGAGATTATAACAGAAGGTGCTGCAGTTTCATGGGCAACTGACTGCCTCAAATTTATTGGAGGAAGGTTTTCCTTTACAGGCCATATTCTGGATTCTCTAGAACCTTCTATTGGTCAGTCCTAGCTGGGTTCCCCTAGGGCAGTGCCCAGGGAAAATGTAGGAAAGATATTGTATCAGTCCTCTTAGTCTGCCATAACAAAGCACCATAGCCTGGGTGGTTTAAACAACAGAAATTTATTTTCTCACAGTTCTGGAGCCTGTAAGTGTGAGATCAAGGTGTTGGCAGAGTCAGTTTTCTCTGACACCTCTCTTTGCCTTGTGGGTG
Source organism: Rhinolophus sinicus (assembly GCF_057876585.1). Lineage (NCBI taxonomy): Eukaryota > Metazoa > Chordata > Mammalia > Chiroptera > Rhinolophidae > Rhinolophus > Rhinolophus sinicus. The sequence continues at coordinate 97,979,321 of NC_142503.1, forward strand.
GCCGTCTTCTCTCTGTGCTCACAGGGTCTTCCCTCTATGTATCTTCATCCTCGTCTTCTCTTCTGATAAAGACCCCCTTCACTCTGGATTACGGCCCACCCTAATGACCTCAGTTAACCTTAATTCCCTCTCTAAGGGGAAGTACTGGGGTTGACGACTTCAGCAAATGAACTTGGGAATGGCACAATTTGGCCCATAACAGATGTGACTTCTTTTTGTCCCCTTAGCACTTCTCTAGGACCCAGGGGTGGCAAGAAACTACAACAACACGTGGCATCTGTTGAGATTGCCAGACATGATAAAATTCAATCCCAGGATGGATTGTTCTTCAAATTCTCCTGGACAAAGGCCTGGGGTGGTCTGTAAAGAAACCCTAAGCTGATGGTTCTTTAAGATTTCAGGATCAATGCTATTCAATGGCATTCTATCTAAGAACTAGCAAAACCCAACCTCACACTACCTTTGCAAAAGGCAAAAAAGGGTGTGCGTTCAAGATAATACACTGTCCTTCCTATGTTTTCTCTGAGCCAGAGAGCAGATACAAGTACATATATTTTGGTCAAAGCTGCCTCCTTTTGACTGGGTTTTCTGTGAATGGATAGTGTGCACACACATTCCAGCGCTCGGGCTCTGTGGGAGGCAGGCTGCCAGCTGCTTGCAGTAGCAGAAGTCAGCAGGTAAGAGATGACATTTTAGCATTGTTCAAATAGACCTCAGGCCTGCAAGAGATGCCGAGCACCGTGTTAAGAGAGCAAGAACAAAGCAATGCCTGAAAGAACTGTTTAAAAATTTAAAAGATCATTTCCGTTTATCAGCTCCTCTGCTGGCTACCATTCCAGGAATTTCCAAAACGAAATTGGCCCCAAGCAGGGCAGAGAATAGAGATTGGGCAGATCAGTGACATTTTCAATATCCAGGTGCAATATCCAGCCTCCATGGAGGCTGCAGAATGAAGTGTTTTCTGGGAGCTAAACAAAAATAAGATCACAAAATTGGAAAGAATCTCAGAAAGGCCACTTGTTTCAGGACGTCTAATCCATTTGAAGCATGGAATTCTTGTATGCATTTTAATATTCTACACATTTGCAAGTCAAGACAGGGGACAGAGAATATATGGGACAAGTCACTCTCACCACTAGAACAAGCAAACCTCTAAATCTCAGTGGCTTAACTGGAATTTTCGTAAAAACCCATTGTGGATGTTCACGGTTGGCAGGTAGCCTTCCTTGTGGTCATTAGGCACCTCAGCTCCTGCCATGTGTGGCTCTTCCATCTTTACAGGTGACTTACAATGTCCCTGGGCAGTGGAAGAGAGGGTAGAGAAGGCACAGGAGCTTCTCAAGCACCTCAGGCCTTGGGTGCATTTGCCCTGGTGAGAAGTAGCCTTACAGCACACCTGGCTGAGGGGGCTGGGGTGTGGCTGCCTACGTGCCTCAGAGAGGCTCAAGCACTGGCACAGACTCTGGTACAGCTGCCCCTGCTCTTTCCCATGGGCGGTGTCATGTTCGGGTTAGGCTTGTGAACAGATGATCATGGGCCCACGTAGAGCTTTGCATGATTCACTAGTCCTTCTGAGGCCTGAAATAGAGGTTGGAATTCAGGGACAAGGACTGAGATTTGTCATCTTCTCAGCATATGAGCATCCTTCCAGTTGTTAGGATCCTTTCCTGATCAAAGCCCTGATATTTACATTAAAAAAATGGAAGAGATTGGGAAACCTACTGGTGTTGTAACTCATCAAGCTGCAAGCCCCCAGCTGCAGGCCCACATTCACTTAGGAGGGTTGCCTAATCGTTCTGAGTTCTATTTGGTGCCTAGACCCAAGTGAACCAGGACCTGTGTTTGTCTTTCCTGTGCTTTAAATTACCCAGCATCCCCCAAAGCACCATGTCAACTGAAGGCTCAGAAGTTCTGGTCTTCAGACTCTCCTATGGGCAGCTCTCCCACCCAAAAGCCCCCCCGCCGGTAACTGTCGGGTCATCCGTTTTGTCCTGCATCCCTGGGCCCTGATGCTGCATCCTCCAACACGGAACAGCATCTCTGTCTCTTTGCTGGCTTAGAGCTTATCATCAGTTTCAGAAACCCCACATTCTCCCAACATCCATGATGTCTAGCCCAGTTACTAGTTCCACACTTTAAAAATTAATTGACATTCTTAGCAGTTTGTGCAAAAAGAAAAGGCTGGTATGGATTCATTAGGAAGATTCTGAGGTGGCTGCAGCCTTGAAGGAAGCAGTGAGTGACCCCGCTCAGGGAGGCAAGACTGGATGCTCCCAACGTGTCCTCAGCCTCTGTCTTGAACCTCCTCTTTAATTAATTGGCTGCTTACAAGGGACTCAGTGTCTTTACATCTTCCGAGTGAAGTGGAAGTGGACTCACCTTCTTAAGTGTCACTGACAGTTATTTTTCTCACTCTTTCCTTTGCTGAGCCTGGAAACTGAGTGTGTGTTCACTTATCCGTGTGGCTCCCTGTGTGTACAGTGCACAGGAAGGAAGTTGATCATGCCCCTCATCTCAGCTACAGGAAAAGCAGAGGGAGGAGCTGAAACCTCTCTACAGCTGGACAAGGCTTCTTCAGGGTCCTCTACCACAAAGACTAGTGTGTTTGGTGATTCCATCCCCACAGAGACATCCAAGTCTGCTATTTACAGATGGCAATGGGATGCACCACAGGCTGGAGGCCTAGCACTCTGCTCAACTCCTCCTGCTCCTACAGGAACTGGGGGGGAAGAGCATGAGTGACAACCTCTATGGCCCCTGTTGATCCCTTTCCACCTGCACCCTAGCAGGTCGACTACCCACATGGACTACAATGTAGGGTATCCAAACAGGAGCAGGCTGGCTTCCTGCCAGGCCCTGGAGACCCACGAGTCCCTTTCTGTGAGCATCTCGCCCCAGCGCTGCCCTGTCTGCACCTCCTAGGAAGTGTCTGTGGTCACAGTCTCAGGAGAACCACCCTCATGTCACCGTGGACTTCCAGTGGTGCTCAGGGTCCCTCTGAGTTTCTCCTAAGTGGTTGTCCTTACTCTCTGAGCCTCCCTGAATGCCCGATACCACTTTACAGCAATTGCACCCTTGGAAATCCTCAGTCCTGACCCCCAGTAGCTATAAGAGGGCTGAGGGTCTGCCCAGCTAGGCAGGCACGGCCCAGCTCACCAGAGAGCCCACATCAAATTGCAGTTCTGTGCCACAGGAAAAGCCATAAAATGCACAAAGGTACTCAAGGTACCCCCTGCAGCCCTGCACCAGTGTCAGCAGCCTCACTCTCCCTACAGTCATCAGGTCGTCATCTCCAGCTGAGCCCTGCTGTGGGCACCACACACAGGCCCTGGTGCCGTTACTGCTCAGCACACAGTTCACTTCCTAGCTGCACTCAGGGTCAGCAAATAGTAGCTAACATGGGTTTTGTTCAGCATTTACTATGAGCCACCATCATGCTAGAGGTTTACATACAGGCCCCAGTTCCCACCTCACAACAACTCTCGGATCAGGTGCCGTAAGTGATTGGCTGCACTTCGTGGCTGAGGAAACCAGTGCTCAGAGGTGAGAGCGGCCAGGCTGCCATGTAGCAGAGCTGGAGGTGAGCCCAGTGCTTCAGACCTCTCATAGACCTTTCACGAGGTCATGCTCTACAGCTGCCGTGGAAATAGCTTGTGGGAAACGCCGAGCCAGTGGGCCCAGCAGAACACTGCTCAGTTCTGGGTGCTGCCTCTCGGGTCCTCCATGCCCACTTCCTCCCATCTGCAGAGGTGGCCCTGCCCTCCCTGCACCAGCTTTCACCACGACGCCTCTCTCTCCATTTCCCAGCTCTGCCATTGCCGTTGGCTCTGCCTTGGCCTCAGATCCTGGTCTTGGGCGCCTGGACTTGACAGCTTGCTGTGTGGGGCTTCTCAAGTTCTGCCCTCATCAGGACATCTGCACTGATCCTTGCTGTGCACCCTCTGGATCCAAGCTTTGTGAGGTTGACTGACAAACCTCACACCTCTATCCCCAGTGAGGAGTGGGCCTCCCTCGGCCTTCCCTGAGGAAGAGAGAAGGGTCAGATGAGTAGTCAACCAGGTTTTCTCTACGGCAGGTGTCAGGAGGCCCTCCTGGCTGCATGATAATGAAGGGGAGGTCCATGTTAGGTAGTGGCCTTGGACAGACTTTCCATCTGATGGCTCTGTGATGGGCGGGTCAGTCCTGACCTCCCCCTAGTCCTAGCCCCAAACTGCCAGCCACTCTACAGCCACTGTACCCTTCTGCAGATCAGTGGAGGTGGCAAGCGGCAAGGCCTTTTATTTAGCATGGACCAAGTTGGTTTCAGTGCGGGAGCTCAGGCACTCGAGAGAGCGATCACAGCCTTGAGGGCCTCTGAACCACAGAGCTGGGATACGCTCCAAAGCCTGCAGATATTCCAGTCTCCTTCCAGATCACTGCACGTGATCACACAGCTCTGGCCCTCTGCTGTTATAGACATAGTGAAATAGAATTCGTTTTCCTCCTGTGGTTAAGCATAGTTTATCTACAATTGCAACCCACCACCTCCTCTTTAATCCTGGGCTAAATGCAGACTGAATGACAGCAGCACATGGATGCACAGATAGGGGAAGTGAAGGCAGTGTGTCACCTGCTCCCTCCTGGCTGATGTCGCACCGAGGCTCTAAGGCGATCTGCAGCACTTTCCTGGAATTCTACTTTTAAGCTCCAAGGAAAGAGCAAAGACTGAGTAGGATCCCTGCCTAAATTATCTTTACATCCCTGGCAGCATTTAGCTCTGTGCTCTGGTCTTAGCAAACATGTATATGGCACTGAATCGAATGACTCAAGAAGGTGCATTATTTACAAGTTGAAGACTTCAAGCAGGACAGGGAACTGGGAATGCAAAGAGGGAGGAGAAGCGTTGGAGCTGCTCTCGTACAAGGAGGGACTGTGCAGAGGAAGGAGTTTGGGAACAGGGCAGAGGTAGGGCAGAAACAAGAGCAGACAGCTGACAGGGCCAGTCCTAAGCGGTAGGGAAAGGGATGCAAGGAAAGAGAGGCAGGCAGAGGAGAGCGGAGAACCGGGCCCAGCCTTCTAAAAGTGCCTGACTGAGGCTACTTTGGGCTATTTTTCTGACATAGAAACCCAGGCCCTCTCTGACAATAACATGCTATCAGGCTGGGGAGTAAAGCTGGGGCAAATCGTAAACTGGTGAACATAGACCCCATATTATTTTTTTACCCAATATTACACTTTTAAGTGCATAAGCAACAGCAACAAAAAATCAAAAGAAAAGGAAAAAGCTCTCCCAACACCTCTTCCATGCTCGATAAATCGAGCTGCTTTAAGCATGCATTTTTTTCCTCTTCTGAATCACATGTCATTTACAAGCTTCATTTTAATTCCTCATCTTGTATTAAGAGAAATGACTTGCATTGACTGGCAATAGAATCCAGGTATTTAGAGCTTCTCGTCACTCTGATAGTTAAATTAAGATATGTCTCGAGGTCCATATTTGTGAATCCTATTTCTGAGAAGCAGTAATAAATAAAGCAGAAGATTGAAATTGAATTTTCGTGAAGGACTTTAGGAGGAAAGCCATTATGTGTCTGTCCAATTTTGTGGGATAGAATGTGCATTTAAACCGGGAAAAACCAGTTCAACAGTTCCAGGATGTCAGAGGGGAGAGCTGAAAAACGGTGGCCCCTCTGGGAGCCCTGAGCATGAATCCAGGCCTTGGGAAGCAGGTTACTGGGTAGTCCCTGAAAGGATTGGTGGGATGGGAGTAACACATGAAATGCACTCTTAGCCAGAAATCCTGTTGTTTTGGAAAGGTTTTACCAGCAGACAAAAGATTAAAATTTGCCTGTGTTTGGATTACTGAATGAGGTTATTTACGTAATTTCTGTGTTAAGTGTTCCTCTAATGTTGTTTTTAACAATGTAAATTGGTTTGAATAACTTCTAAAGTTGACTTCAGTCTGGTACCAGGAAGAGTTCCTGTCTGTGGGAAGGAGACACCTGAGAGACTCTACCTCCCTAAGGGAAGGGCAGCAGAGGTGCCACTCCAGGGCTCCAGGTTCTGCGGGGTCACATGCGTAGGTTGGCCCTGAAAGGAGCCCATGCGAGTAAGAGACCTGGAGCTGAAAGTCAGGTGCGTCCGCCTCTCTTAAGGGGATGCTGTAGGGTGCAGGAGTGGGTGTGGCCCCAGAACACTTTATAATCCAGAACCAGTGTCTGCAGGTCACAAACCACTGGAAGCCATCAGAGTGTTTATTTAATTCTGGGCTCTTTGACTTCCCTCCCCCCACCTTTTTTAAGGGGTAAGCATTTTTTCTCTTATATTCCAAATCTACATGATGAAATATAGAGAAAATTATGTTTTCTCCCAAGGCACCCTAGAAGTTTGACTAAGAGGTAAATCAGGGAGTGGTCTATATCACATGCGTAATGCACTCGTTGGGGGATTCCTGGTGGCCCAAGATTATTCCTCAAGGAAGTTACCACTTGAGTGGGCAGCCTTAGGAAGCTGGTGTTACTGCTAGTTATGCCCCCTGGTCCTGCAGCCTGGGGCTGTGGTCTGTGGTATAGAGAACCGCAGACTCTGAGTGCCAGAGATGAAAAGAGACTCAGAGATAACCTCCCCAATTTACAGATGAGAAAACTGGGGCTCGGGGGAGAATGTGTGTGCCCAAGTTCTGGGAGAAGTGGAGCCTGTGGCCTTTCCTCACTAGACAGTCAAACGGTTGACTCCTCCTTCAGTAGCTCTCAGCTCACCCTAGAGAATACCTCCCAGCTGGGTCCAGGGTGGGCTGGCCGGTCAGTGGTGACAACTGCAGGGTGGGTTCACATCACCAGTCGGCGTGCCAAGGAACAGCAGGGTTCTCAGAACTGGGTGGGGGGGGGGATAGGGGTGGTTCTGGGTTTGCGGGAGAAGGTGGAGAGACTCTTCCTGGTGTTGAGTCCTGTAGTAAATGCCCTTGGTCGATCTGATTTTTCCTTTCTCTGCTGATCACGTTGTATCTCCTAGACTATTCCATTTCTTCTTAATTTTGTTCCTTCTTCCCTCCCTCTTATGCCCGCTCTCCAGACACTTCCCATGCATATGTCCTCCAGCCCTCCTCACCACTAATTGATGCCCTCACATGCTCATCCACTGAACAAGAATTTATCGCGTGCTTCCTTGTGTCCAGGCACAGTGCTGGGCTGTGGGGACACAGGAGGGCGTGAGTCCTGTCCTCATCGCGTTAACAGCCTGGTAAAGAAGAGACAAAGTAATATGCTCACAAAATCACAACTGTGGTAGGCGCTCCACGAGAGCATACAGGGGCTCTGACTTCACGGGGGCTTCCCTGAGGAAGCAATGATTGAGTTAAAAGGCTGAAATAGGAGTTAACTAGGCGGAGAAAGGAGGAGGGTCCCAAGCAGGGCGACAGAAAGGCTCTGAGGCTGGGAAGAGTATGGAGCAAGGGAGACTAGGGCGCAGGATCGTGGGGAAGCTGCAGCCATGACACTGGTGGGGTGAGGCGATGCCAGTCCTTGAAGGCCACAGTAAGGTTTTGGACTTTATTCTCAGAGCAGTGGGAGCCAGCGAAGCGTTCAGGGACATGGCATGACCAGATCACTGCACTGCTGCTGAGTGGAGGTTGGATAGATGGAGCAGTGGGGAGGTGGCTGCTGTGGTCCAGGTGGTGGCAGCTTGGAATGATGGAGGAGGAGGAGGGGGTCTAGCGGTCATCCTGGATGGGAAGGGAAGTGGGTGGAGTTGAACCATGGCTAAGAGGCATTGTGTGCAGAGGGTAAGGGGGGTGGGGGGTGGGAGACGAAGGTAAGGGGGATCAAATATATGGTGATGGAAGGAGAACTGACTCTGGGTGGTGAACCAAGCTGGATTTTAATGTCCTAAACTATTGTATCTATAAAAATTTCAAAAACCTTCTTTTCTACCTGTTTTAGGTTAGCTTGGGCTATGCTGCAGTAACAAACTAACCCTGGAATCTCACCGGCTTTACATATTAACACGCATTTCTCACTCACGCGGTCTCCTGAGCCGTTGCCTTTGGGCCTCGGGGAGGGGCAGTGGCCTCTGGGAATTTCTCTGTCCGGCTGATGATGAAATCCTTGCGCCTCCAGGTGTGGCTCTGCGGGGGCAGCATGGAGGTCCTGCCTTGCTCACGGGTGGCCCACATCGAGCGGAAGAAGAAGCCGTACAACAGCAACATCGGCTTCTACACCAAGAGGAATGCTCTGCGGGTGGCTGAGGTCTGGATGGACGACTACAAGTCTCACGTCTACATAGCGTGGAACCTGCCCCTGGAGGTAGGCCCCGCAGCTCGCCCCATCACCTGCACCAATGATGCTTGTGTTTGACAGATCACTGCTCCCTTTAATAAGCTGAGGTTTCCTCCCCAGAAATATGCTCAAGCTTGCAAACTTATGAGTGCATTTTGAGGAGTCCACAGATCTCCAGGTTTCAGAACGGAAATCTCGAAATCCATTGACAAAGATTACAAAGGTCTCACCGTGTTAATCGCAGTCTTATACTAATCTGAATGCCCCGCTCCTGAACACACATTATGTCCAGAAGATTCTTGTCGAGCTTCTGGCCCCAGACCCTGTCTTCTGCTCTGGCTGTGTGCCTTCCCACGGAGCTGCAGCTGCCCCACGACATGTGCCCTCACTGTAGGCTGAGTCCCTTGTTTTCATGGCTATTCAACTCTCCTCTACATTCTGCGTAGGAAAATTCCCGTGTTACTACAACCTTTTGAATCCCAGCTCTGCCACTTACTAGTTGTGAGATCTTGAATAAATCCATTTCTATTGTCTCTGTACCTTACGATCCTCAGCTATAAAATGGGGGTAACAGCGGGTCCTCCTTCCTCGGGTGTTTGGGAGAACTCAATCTAAATTACTAAATCTAAGTCCAGGTGACATGCTCAGAGCAGTGTGTGGCACGGGACGTGGAGGTGTCGGTGGGCACTGCTTGTCTGCCACAGTTGGATTGACCTCCTCAGCCAGAGCACCTGAAGGTATCTGAGCCATGCTGAGAGAGTCGTCTAGAATTGTTCCCACTGTGCAAGGCAGGCCCTGTGTTTCAGAGGGCTGGAGCCCAGAATAGCAGAAATGCAGCTAAATTATGTGCAGGTCTGCGGATAAAGACGATAAAAGTGGAGCATTTATCTCATTGCTGTTACAATTATGGAAATAATGTCCTAAAACACTGAAAACCCCCTATGGCCATGTAGCACTTTATAGCTCTTATACTCCAAGTGATTTTACATGTTGTGATATAAAGATAGGCAACATTTGTGGAGCCCTTACTATGTCCCAGGCACCAGATAAGTTCCTTATGTGCAATATCTCATTTAGCCCTCATAACCACCTCATGACTCAGGAACCATCTGCCTTAGTTTCCTCATCTGTACAGCACAGATTGTTAACATTTAGCTCATAGGGCTCCTGCGAAGCTAGCAGTGAGGCTTAGAACAGAGCATAGCAAATATTAAGTACTCAGTCTAGCTTGAAAGGAATGTCCTGTGATGCCCACCTTATAGATGGGTAAACCGAAGCTCTGGGTTGAAGAGCGACTTGCTTCAGTATGACACCTAGCACATGGCCGGGCAGGGATATGAACCCACATCTTGGTTCACCTCTACCCTGCGACATCAGTGGGATAGAGGTTATTTTTCCTGTTTTGCCAGTTGTGACAAACAGAGGAGTTGTGACCTACAATGATGATGTGACTTGCTCAGAATCATAAGAACCCAAGGCTGTCGACTCCACCCCAGCACTTTCTCCATCATTACAAACAACCTTGGTCCCTAATGCCAGGGCACCCTTCCACGCTTTCACAAATGACCGTTCTCATTAATCACACTGAGTATATTAAAACAAAGAGTTCAATATTGCTGCCCAGGTTTCCCTTTGAATTTTAATGTTTGACATTTAGAGAGATTTTCCTTTGAAATCATTGTTTGGCTGCCAAAGAAGAAATCTTAATGAAATAATTTGAACTCTTCTCCTCGGCCCCAAGATGCTGCCTGACTGCTGGCCTTTGTGGAGAGAGCGTCCTGCCTCTGTCAGTTCACGGCCATCTCACGGCTGAGTCTGTGGAGTCATTTTTCAGCAACTTTATTTCCCCCGTCAGCACACAGCAGCCCATTACAGGTTCATTTCTGTAAAAGTAGAGTGAATTATTCATTAGAACATCATTACAAGCTTTTCAAAGGAAAGTTATTTTCACTTCTGCATAAATGAACTTCACAAAGAGCCAACAAAGGGGGAAATTACACACGTGTAAGAAAAGAAAGACAGGAGGTGGTTTATAGGCATCTATTTTCTTGTCTTAGTCAAATAATTCCTCTAATAATGGGCTCGGATAGTCACTGAAGAAGTGTGGGAGAGACGGAGCTGGGAACGTAGGTTGTCGTCTCAGTGTGTCCCCGATTCCTTTTGCGTGGCATTGATAAGGGCAGCTGACATTGGGGGCTGTGTGTTGTACACAGGGGACAGCAGTGTCTAGATTTGGGCTACATGATCAAATAGGTCCCCTTAATCAGACCTTCAGAGCAAACATGCAGAGAAATTAAGGTTTCTCTCTGATGGTTTTCCTGAGGGTGACACCACCTATCCTTCTCTTTGGCCAGAGCTCCCCAGCCACTAATGCCCTTTGTTTCTCTCTATTTCCAGAATCCAGGAATTGACATAGGTGATGTCTCTGAAAGAAGAGCCTTAAGGAAAAGTTTAAAGTGTAAGAATTTCCAGTGGTACCTGGATCATGTTTACCCAGAAATGAGAAGATACAATAACACCGTTGCATATGGGGAGGTAATTAAGACCACGCATGCTATCAACTTGGATGGCTGTGCAATGGGTTGTAGATTGCTTTAATGGGGGAAAATAAGGAACAGAGTAATTTGTTCATTCCTCCATTCATTTATTCATTCAATAAGTGGTTTTTGATGGTGCACTCCCTGACAGCAAGGCCCTCACCAACTGGTAGAGGGGACAGATGTAATGTTACAATGAGACATAGACCATCCTTTTGCCTAGGGCGTGGAGCAGATGATGAGTTCTGTTTGGGACTTTTTGATTTTGAGGTCCCCTGGGACCTTTAAGTGGGACATTGAATAGGAAATTGGGTATAAAGAAAGGTGGGGACTGGGTCATTGCTCAGTGCTGTGTGCTGGAGCCATTTACCACCAGAAAAAGGGTCTAGATGCTCGTCTTGGATTTTCTAGGATGAGATAATGTCACTTTTCTAAACATTAAAACAGATTGACTTTTCTCTTATTACAAATGCCATAAATATGCATTTTAGGAAAATTTGCAAATAGTAGTAATAGCAATAGACACTTACTGAGTGCTTTTGATATGCCACACACTATTCTTTTTTTTTTTATTTAATTTTATTAAATTTATTGGGGTGACAATTGTTAGTAAAATTACATAGATTTCAGGTGTACAATTCTGTATTACATCATCTATAAATCCCATTGTGTGTTCATCACCCAGAGTCAGTTCTCCTTCCATCACATATTCGATCCCCCTTACCCTCATCTCCCACCCCCCACCCCCCACCCCCCTTACCCTCTGGCAACCACTAAACTATTGTCGCCACACACTATTCTAAGTGCTTTCTGGTAAGAAAGCTGGGACTTAGAGAAATTAAATAAATTACCTAAAGTCTCACAGCCTGTAAATCATGAAACCAAGATTGGGCATAGGCATTCTGATTCCATAGATAATATGTACATTTTGATGTATGATCTTCCTTACTGTGTCTATATGTATCTTTTTACTAAAGCTATATATATATATTTACTAAAATATATATATATATATATATATATATATATATATATATATCTAGATATATAGGCTGTATATATCTATATATCTATCTCTAGCTATCTATCTATATATTATTGAAACCATATATATCTATATAATTACTGAAATTATGCTGCCCACATGCATAATAATTTTAAATGTTACTCAATAATATGCAAAGAATATTTTTCTGTGTCATTAAACATTTTTCTGCAACATTATCAGTGGCCACATATGATGCTACCTTTTGTGTATACTTTGCTTTGCTTGAATACATAAACATTTATGTTGTCTCCCTTTTTAAATTATTATATAAGCACCCCTGCAGAGAAGGTGCTTGCCCAGACGCCTTGTTCCTTCCTTGCAGTGTATGTTTGGATGAGGAGTCGGTGGCAGAATCAGGCCAGGGCTCAGGGAGCTGGGCGGGTGCTCTGGACCTGGCAGAGACACCCCATTAGCTCGGCATTTGGGTTTCTGCCCAGGGCTGCCTGCAGCTCCCTGTGGTAGCCAGGCTGAAGCTAGGAAGGCTCTCTTTGACTTAGAGCGTTTACTTTTCTGTAACTGAATTTTCCTACTTTATGCCTGATGCCTTGTTCTTATTATTTGTTTCAGGTGTACAAAACAATGTAATAGTTAGATATTTACACCCCTCACAAAGTGATAACCCCCGCCCCTAATCTACTGACATCATATATAGCTTTTACAGTACCACTGACTACATGCCTTTGAAAAAAGTAAATCAGCTCCAGGTTAAACCATCAGGGTCTTGGCGACATGCCTCTCCGGAGCTGGAATCTGGAATGGAAAGCTTGCTTCTTACAGGGCAGTCTGCATAGTGGTTAGAACAGAGGAAGACTGCAGCCGCCCAGAATGGTTCCTCTCGACTCTCATTCCCTCATCTGCAAAATGAGGGAAGAAAAATGCTTACTGCATAGGGTTGTTGGGAAGAGGAAATGAGCTGCGATATGTAGAGTTCTTAGAACAGTACCTGGCACACAGCAGTACCTATTAATAGGTCCAAATGCCTTGTCTTTTCTTCTTCAAAATAAAAGCATGGTTTGGGTTCTTTTGTTTGGTTGGTTTTGTTTTGTTTTGTTTTGCTTTTTGGTTAACAAAATAAGATCAAATATGAATAAGGCATTGAAAAATTATGGGCAATGAATGGATTATTCATGAAACAATTGGGTAAACTGAATCTAAAAAGAAAACAATTTAGATTCTTACTGCTGACCATATCCCAAAATGTATTTCAGATGAACCATAGCATTAAATGAAATAAAAGAAACCATAATACAACCATACAGAAATAGATATGAAAGGGCTTTCTAAGAATGAAAGCAAAGGAAGAAAATACAAAGGAAAAGGATAATGGATCTGAGCTCATAAATATTACAGTAAACTATACATCAACTGAATAGAGAAATAATATGCCAAACTGAAAATATGTATGCCAAAAATATTGTAGATTCATCAATAATGCCATTAATATGTAATGAGCTCTGCAAATTGATTTAAGTAAAAAATTTAACCTAAATAAGAAAAATTTTTAAAATATCAAAAGAAAAAATAAAGTACAAGAGAAAAATAAAAATAATTGAAAAACACATGAACATTTTAAGTTTATTTCATAATCAAAGAAATTGAAACTAATTTAAAAAAACATTGAGGTAGGCTTTTTCCTACTACCAAATGAACAAATATTCATTTTTGGAATATATGTTGGTATTTTTCCAGCAAGGTCTTGGTAATATGAAAACCCACATATCCTCTGGTGACAGCACAAATTGAAATAATTTTTTAAAGGCAATTTGAACCACATGTGTTAAAAGGCTTACTGATAGTCATTCCACTCTTATCCTAAGCAAATAATCTGAAATGAGAACAAAGATTTGAGAATAAAATTATTCATCTCAGTGTTTTTTTGTTTTGGATCAAAAATTTTGAATCTAATTTGAAGGTTAATTAGATATACTATATATATGTATACTATATACTACATATACACTATATATACACTATGTATGTATACATATATGTATATGTATGTGTGTGTGTGTGTGTGTGTATATATATATATATATATATATAGAGAGAGAGAGAGAGAGAGAGAGAGAGCCAAAAAAATGTATGCACATTTTAAGAAAGGAAAAGACTATTAAAATTGTAATACAATGAATGATGCTAGCATTTATTTGATTAACGAAATCTTTTGCGTGAACCTCATACTACACATTGCTACCTTAATTCAATTCAACTTCGAAAAGTAATACATAGATAACATCTCTTAAAATATGTACATTTTTTGGCACCCTCCGTATATTAATGGTTTGAAATATTTTGCAGCCATTTCAAAAGGTATGCACAAAAGTTTAATGGCATGAGAAAATATTGATAATATAATTCTTAAAAGGAAAAAGTCAGAGTTATGAATTGGATTAGCTACTATTTTAAATTGGGAACAAGGGAGAGAATAGTATTGGGAAATGGAGATGATAGTTTTAGTTACCTCTGAGTATAGTGGGACAGGCAGTTATTGTGTAGGCACTTTTCATGTTTCCCAATTATTGCTAATGTTTATGTGATATTATAATTAGAAGAAAAATAGTATTAACAAAGAAAGAATAAAAATGGGAAAATGCTAGATGGCCAGGGCACAGTTCCACAGGTTGTGCACTGCACAACCCCAGAGCTGGCCATGCACGTGAAGTACAGTGTAAATAATGTCTCTGGAGCTGAACAGTGATGTGGCCTTGGAGGTAACATGTCCGATTTTTGGAGAGGGGAAGTCTTGATTTTGCAAAATTCCCTATCTCTTTTAAGTAATAAATTTAATGTATACATTCTGTGGAAAAATATAAAGATGAAGACAAAACTAACTCCAATTCCTAATTCCCAGATATGATCGTTGTTAACATTTTAGGCGTTTTCTATTACTCCTCTGTTTGCTGAACTCACCAGCTACTAAAATGTATACTTCAGATATGGACTATAGCATTAAATGAAAGAAATGAAACTAATAAAATTCAGTTTGATAACAAAACCTACCATTATTTAGACAACTCTATTTTTAACACTCACTCCTGCTGGTTCTTTTCACCACAACCAGGCCCCCACGCAGTGGAAAAAGAAGAAAGCAGAGTGAATTCATACATATATGCACTTTGCACCCTTCGTTTTTCATGTGCAATTCTGTTTGAGAATCTTTCCCCAGGCCAATAAATATTTCTGGGTTTTATGCTCCTTGCTCTTCCCTAATTTTTTTACCTAGCTTGTTTTTTGGCTTTTAAAAGTTTCTTAGTCATTTGAATTGTATATGTCTTGCTCTTGATAACATTATGGTAACCTCTGATTTAAAAAAACAAAACAAAATAAAACAAACCTTTGAGCCTCCAGAATGAAAGGTCAAGCAGTATGTAAGAACTTTAACACACTTTCTCCTGAACTCTTTATCAACTTTTCAGTCTTTGTTGATATTATCTAGGATTTTAGACCCAAACATTATTACACTTTATTTGCATTTTATACCTTCTTTAAGAATCACTTTCTAGTCACATTCAGTTCGGTGACAAAATTTACCATATTCAGACAGCTGTGTTTTAACGCTGACCCCTACCAGTTCTTGTCCCAGCATCAGACCAGAGCTCAGTGACAAAGGGAGCAGACAGACACCTCTGAGCAGGTGTCAGCCCCAGTGTATCTGCCTCACCCTACATCCAGTGTCAGTGTCCAGTCCACTTAGATAATGAGTCACTTTTGCTTCTTTTTTAAAATTGTATTCATGTTTATTAGCTGGAAAGCCTTAAAATAGTCTTTAAAAAAAGATATGTGTATGCTTTATGTCCTGACCCTTACACGAGTGAGATACTGCCTTCCCACATGCAAATGCACTTCACTGTGCACAAAAACATGCGGCCACCAACTCTTTTGCTCAAAATTCTGTGGTCGGCTCAAGCTACCCTTATGGCCTGAACCTCCTGTGGCCCCTAGTTCACTTTTGCTCATCTTTTTTTTTTCTTTAGGTATTATTTATATGAAATACAACACACATGCCATGTGCATAATGCACACACGTGCACAAATCCACGTAAGCACCGCCAGGGCAAGGGGATCATTGCCGGCATCCCCCCACTTATCCTTCTGAACACACAGCTCAGGAGTTAGCGCCCCTTAGGCTCTGAGCCTTTCAGAGGGGTAAGGATGTGTCCTTGTCACCCTGGCATGACTCAGTCATTGCACTGGCTCATCCTGTGTCTCTCCCTCCAGACAGCTTCAGGGCAAGGTCCTTGTTAAACTTAGCGCAGTCCCAGGCTCTTATCAGGCCCTCCATAAATGTTTTTTGAATACCAAATGATAGATTGGATTGCCTAAACCTTAGAAACAAAATTTAGAAGCCTAGCTTTCTGAAATCGTGACATGGAATATGCCATAAAATAATTAATCTTCTTAATATGTGAAGCACTCTTGCAAATCTCTAATAAAGCACTTGAGATCCCAGTGGGGAAATAAATTGATAATTCTCTAAAAGGGAAATGATTACGAAACATAAAACATTCCAATTTACTATTAATTATAAATTTATAAAATAAAGATCTTTCTTTACCTCCCCAAACAATATTTTAAATTCTTTTTTTATTACCTATAATTTGTATTAAAAGTTTTGTTAGACTTCATCAGACACATTATCATCATATTGCTCTTGTGTATACATAAAAAAGAAAATATGAGCAAAATACATTGGTAAAGGTAGTTCTTAAATTTCATTGCTTTCAAAATCTAACTCTGAAATTTGACTCAGAAGTTGTCCAGGTTTTTCCATCTAATTTATCCTTTGCATCATTGAAAGCATTGGCAGCAAGCGTTCCCGTAACTCATTCATAAAAGAACTATAGCTATGGTGTTGGACTCCTATGTTAGCTTTGCAATTCCTTAGCGATAGCTGGCTTTGGGGAGTCCTTGGGAACGTTATGCCACATAGACTCATCACTTCTCTCTGCACCCCTCAACAAACTTTAAGTACTTTGGGTTTTAAAGAAGGTTCCACCATTTAATTTCCGCCCCCATCTATTGTTCTTTTTCTTTTTTCTCTCCAGCGCCATTGAGATATAATTGGCATATCATGTTGTGTAAGTTTAAGGCCTGTGAGGTGTTGACATGATGCACTTATGAATTGCAGCACGATTACCACTGTAGTAGTGTTAGCTCACACCTCCATCCCCTCACGTAATTGCCATTTCTTTTTTGTGGTGAGGACATTTAAGATGTACTCACTTAGCAATGTACAAGTATATAATACAATATTAGTAGCTGTAATCACCGTGCTGTACAATAGATACTCCAAATGTATTCATCTTAGAACTGGAAGTTTGTACACTTGGACCAACACAGTATTTTTAGGTGGTGAAACTCAGGACTGGTAAGCATTTATGTATCTTGTGGATGGGAATATAAACTACTTCAAAATGTCCAGTAAGCAACTGGGCAGCACGTTTTAAGGACATCAAGGTGTCTGTACCCTTTGATACAGTATTCCTAATTCTAGGATTCTAGTCAAGAAAATCGGAAATGTGAACAAAGCTTTATGCATAAAGTTGCTTATCACAGCAAAAATTGAACAAAACTAAATTGCCCCCAAATTAACGATTGTGTGAAAGAACTGTTAACAGTTATCACTTTCTTCTGTATTTTCCACAATACTTCAATGAGATGGTGTTATTTTTATAATTTAAAAAAAAATGTCATTAACAATCTGCTTGGTTGTCTGAACCTAGACACAATTTTGGCGCACAAAAGCAGGGTGCCTCCTGCCTCTGTTCTTTATTTATTCCTGGTTAGTTTGGTTTCCATGTGGAATATAATCTGGAGGGGACTGTGTATATATGGGGCAGACCAACATTACCATTTTTCCACTGGTAGAGATTGCAGGGTGGTGGGCGGGGTGGACGCCAATACAGAATCACAGTGCACCTGGAGGTTCAAATAGGTGAGTTCTTACAAGCTCCCAAAGAAACAGGGGTTTTGTCCTGGGGACTTTTGTCTGTTCCTCCACTGGTGTGTTCCAAACACCCAGGATGGTGCCTGGCATAGCGTAGGCATTCAGTAAATATATTTTGAATATATAAATAAATGTTGCTAGAACTTTGCATGATGACAAGGCTTTTGTTTGCTTTTTTTATTATCGTTTTTTCGTGGCTCTATGCTGGTAATGACCCGAAGGCTGACCTATGATTCCCAGGGTTATTAAAATCAATGTTGGTACTGAAGGCCATCCTGGATAACCAATGGGTGACCAGTGTTCCAATGTCCAAAAGTTTCCTGAGATCCTTTTTGTGCTGGGAATGGGGGAGCTGCGTAGGTGGGGGTCACAGGCAGAGTACTGATGCCCATGGCATCCATTGACGGACTTTGTCTTTCCTACTAAAGTGATCACCTCACAGACTCAGGCCCTGGTAGTTATGTGGAGCATCGTGTAGCCTTCCCAGTGAGAGGTGGGACCAAGGCATGATGGGACGGTGGGTAGGTAGCAGCCACTCCACCAGTGAACTCTGATGGGTGATGTTTTGCCTATTCCTGCAGCTTCGCAACAACAAGGCAAAAGATGTCTGCTTGGACCAGGGGCCGATGGAGAACCACACAGCAATCTTGTACCCATGCCATGGCTGGGGACCCCAGGTAGGAGCCCATCTCTGTCCAAAAAAGAGTAAAGTCACTGGCCCACAGGGCATCTGTGGGACTTCTGGTCACTTCTGTTGTCCTCTGTTCTGGTAGTTGTTACCAGTTCTGAGAATGTGGGGGCTTTCTGATTGTTTCTGTATGAGTTAGGGAAAAGATTCACAAGTGCTTGTATCAGCACAGATATTAAGAGGAGCAGTTGGCATGTGTCAAACTGAAAGGAAAATGTGAATAAACTTGAGAGGCATTTGCTAATAGGCAAGTATATGCCACCTGTGCATGTGTTGTAATTATAACCAAATACCCCTGTGTACAACTTCAGAGAAAGAGTTAGCAGATTCCCTCATGAGAACCTGACTGACATGCCCAGGCTGCAGGGCCAGCGTCAGTTTGGTGGTGAGTGTGACCTGGTCTGTACGTGCCGTACAAGAGCCCTGTGCCCCCTGGGAAGGAGGAAGGTGCTTGCAGTGCATTTCAGAGAGCACAGGTGTTCTCTGGTCTCTCAGGAGAACACACAAGACAACTCAGAAAGGACAAAACGGTCAGCCAACAAAGTGAAAGCAGAGCCTGGGAAATGAATTTGTTTTGATGTTTTTGTGCTAGCCAATGGTATGTATGTGTGTGCGCACAAAGAGCTTCGCAGAAACTCTCTAAGATTGGGACTAAGCATACACAAAAATGTCATTCCACTTGACATTCATAAAAATTTAAAACATTTTTATGTCAACCAATGGTAATAAAAGGCAAGCTAAAAATTGGGAAAACATTTATCATTCAATTTCAAAGGAGCACTAGATGGTTTGTTCAAAGCCAGACTCACAGACTGTCCTGTGAAAGGAAGACACTGGACGAAAGACCCTGTAAGCTCCCATTGTCTCTCTCATGCCCTATGGACACACGTGCACACGTACACATGCGTTCATAAAAACTCCCTGGTTTTCTCTGCTTAGAGCACTTCGCTTTCCCGTTAAGCCAGTACCTAGAAAGAAAAGAGTTGTGTTCCTTCTATTACTGCAAGTGCTGCTTGTAATCTAGACCCTCAGCCTCCCTACAATGTGATGGGTCCTCCGAAGGCCAGACAGGTCAAATCCTGAATCCTTTGATCCGTGTAGTCACTCTGGGAGGTAGCAGGTAGCATGAGGAAACTGAGGCATGGAGGGGCAAGTTCCTGCTAGCAAAGCAGACTAGAGCCAGGCCCACTAGAACAACCAAAGCAGTTTAAATTAAAGCTAGTCCATTTAATTCAAGATATTTCACTGAGCCCTACCACCATTCACAATTGGCTAAAAGTGTCCGTCGGAAGCAGGAGAATGACTGGGAAGCTTAGGCGGAAATCTCTCCAATTGGACAATGGGCATTAGCATCAAAGGCAACATGGACTAAAGAGCCAGTGAGTGTCTTCCTCCATTCATTTACTCATTTTCTCAACAAATATGTCTTGCTCACCTACTACTGATGTTAGCCACAATTGTATACGGCATTTGATAAGATATCATCCTTGCTCTCAAGTGGTTTACACTTGAGGGGGAGAGACAAGTAACAAGGCAAGAAACCTACAGCATAGTAAGTGTAGAAAGGCAAGAAGCCCAGGGTGCTGGGTGCTGGGAGACAGAGGTGGCTCTCTTTGGCAGGGCTTAGAATGCAAGAGGGAAGGAAGTGCTGACAGGTAAGACCAAAGCCAGGTGGAGGCAGGTGGCCATGCCCTAAGGCAGGCACTTCAGTGTGCAGCAGGACCACCGGGGAGGCTTGTAAAGCACCAGCTCCTGGGCCCCACCCAGAGTTTCTGAGTCAGGAGGTCGGGGTATGGCCTGCGACTGTGTACTTCTCACAGTTTCCTAGATGATGCCGGTGATGCTGGGACTTGACCTTGAGGGCAACGGGGAGCCATTGAAGGGTTCACCTGGGGGTTGGTATGTTTAGACTGTGCACAGAAAGCCTCGGAGAAGTGCAGATGCTGTGGAGACATCTGGCCTCTGGTCCCCATTGACTGCAGTTTTCCCGTCCTGGGGACTGAGGAGTGAAGTACCCTGGAAGACGTGGTGACCAGAGAAATGGGTACAGGGAGCTGTGGTCTGCAAGGGACAGTCAAGTCAGCTGTTTGAGAGGCTGCATCTTGGAATAGGCCCAATGACAAGCCAACGATTGACCACAGCTACTCTCTCGGGCAAGCTGGCTGGGAGAGGGAGATGGGGAAGCAGTGGTACTGGGCCAGGAGGGCAGCAGGAGCCTGGACACCGAGCCTTGGGGGATGTCCACTGCTGAGCTATATTGCTGTACATGACCAGCCTTTAGAGGACCACTTAACTCCCGGCTTCTTTGTCCAAGTGGCAGACCAAATGAGGGTGCTTGTTTCTCCCCTCAAGTCTGAGATGCATACCTGTAAGTCAGCAATAGTTGTCTTGCATCAGCTGATTTTTAAAGTAAGTTTAATGTTGTTTTTGTCCTACCACATGTTCAGAAATAGAGCGCACTCTTGGTACTGTTTTCCAGCTGGCTGGTGGCCCCTCCCCTCACTCATCAAGGTTTCTTCCCTTCCCTAAATTGCTCCCTCTGTGCTAGGGGTCGTTACACGCCAGTAACATGCCTTGGCATCTTTTCAACTGATTCCTAAAGTGCTGGGGGTTAACAGAGACTGAATCGGCTCCTGGAGCAGGGCCACTCCAAGAAGGAGTTGGTGTTCCGTGGACATTGTTAGCCTAATTAATGGACTCTGTTGTAATTTATTATCAAACAGCAATTAAACAGAGATAAAATAGGCACCAAGGAGGGTAATTTCCTGTCTTGCAACATGTATTTGTCAACAAGTTGGAAATGGTTCCCAGCCACTCAGAGAGCCTGCTTGCTAGCAAGTGTTTGTCAGCAAGCTCATGACCAGCCTTGGTTTTGTCGGCTACTAATTTGGATTAGACAAACATCCGTTTCTATTTTGAGCCTGTTTTATTTAAAAATGGCCAAGGACGCAGCAGCAGCCTTTGGTGTCATCTTAACCCCACTAAGAGCAGGGTCTTGTCTAAGGAGCTACCACTCCCTACCCCAGTCCAGCGCATTGCCATCCTGGGCCTACATCGGGCGGGTCCCCAAGCTGGAGCAGCCAAGGTTGCCCCACAGGGCTACCAGCCGTGGGCATGGCTCCGCTGACAGCCCCTTCCTGCCTTCTTTTTCAGCCCACCCCATCAACCCTCCTCAGCCTTTGCTTCAGGTTTCCTTTGACAGCAAAGGTCAGGAAGAAAGAAAAGAGTGGGCAGTGCCGCCCCCAGGGGCTTAGGGGCGCATAGCATCTTCCTCACCCCTAACTCCTCCAGTGGTTCTTAGGCTGCCTTAAGTCTGCAGCTGAGCTGTAGCAGGCTGCACAGTGCCCCAGGGCTAAGTGTTCTTCCCTGCCTGGAAACAGCTCTGGGCGTTCGTTTGGGCCAGAGGCAGGGAACCAAAATGCTGCTGATGAGAAACCCATTTCTGGTTTTGGCAACACCTTTAATCCAATCAGGTAAGTAGTAACTGCTCCCTTTACTTACAAGAAGATTGGGACTCAGGTAGTGCCGTCCCACTTTAAAAACTAAAGTCTTGTGACTGCTGATCTTGGCTACTCTGCAGTGCCGTCTGGAAGCATGTCTCATACACTCAAATCCCACATGTCCTCTAGCCCACAGCAGCAGGCCATGGCAGAAAGACGTGAGCGCGTGGCGCCAGTGCTAGGCAAGTGGAATGTCAGAGCAGTGGTGCGAGGTTGGGGGGCATACGCCACGTTTTGGGGGACAATAGCAATTGGCGTGGCAAGTGGTCCAGGACAGCCAATATGCACAGAGCACTGAGAGCCCCAGGGCTCCCCACCCAGCATGGGTCGGGTCTGGTCCACAGGACTGCTGGCTACCGGGAGCTCCTTGCAAATGCGCTCCCTGGTTCCCACCCCAGAACTACTGAAAGTGTGGCCTGGGATTCTACAATCTACACGTCAACACTCATCTCCAAGTGCTCTTTTTTTCAAGGAACATGATCATGGAGCATCGATTATGGGCAGAGCTAGGTGTTAGGTATGTAGTCGTGATGGGAGGTCCCATGGGATGTTTGCCCAGGACAGGCCCAATTTATGCCTCGTGTCCCAGCGTAATTTTTAAAAAAATTTATAATGCTATTTCAGTTTTTATATAATTGATGTTTTTTTTAAAAGTCAATTCACTCTTTATAATGTATAGTTTTGCAAGTTTGGCAAACACATGTGGTCAAGTCACCCCACCACCATCAGGTATAGAGCAGTTCTGCCACCCCCACCCTCCCGAGTCCCTTTGTCATTAACCCCTCCCTCAGTCCCCAGTGCTTTACACATACCAAGTTTGAGGACCAGTTTCACTGGGAGTGTGGGTGGGAATCCCCTAAATGGCTGCACGTGTGTGTGTGCAAACACGAAACGTCCCTTTGATTCTGATGTGGGCTCCTCGTGGAGCTGAGGGGGTGCTGCTCCCCAGCGTAGCATGCCATGGCATGCACAGGGCATGACCAGCCAAGAGTTCCAATGAAGCAGTCTTGGGTACTTCCTGGACAGCTGCTCTCTGTAGTGGGGCATTCTTAAGACAAGGTGTGTGCCATGGAGAGGAATCGAGGTGTATCAGGCTCTGTGCTGAGGACCTTTCTGATTCACTGGTCTCTGGGAAGGGTACTACAGGTCTCCCCTCTGTTTGTCCTTCTGTCAATACGTTTTATTCTTCCTTTCCCCTGTTTTCTGAGAAGCTCACATTCCTTCTCTCAGTTAATTCATCATCGGAATGACAGATGAGAATTCTTTCATCCCATAATTAAATTTAATCTGATCTTGGACTTCCTCTCTGATGGCTTTATCTCTGAAGTGATCCATCATCCAACATCTTGTCACGATGATGCATTGTGCCAATGAGGCACTCGTGCGCCACTGGAGTGACAGGGCTCCAACGAGCTGTGGACATGTGGGAGGCGCCTGGAAAACACAGAAGTTAATGACATCCAGCAGCCTCTTGGCTTCCAAACAAAGTCCTGTAAGAGTTGGGGCTCAGGGAATGGAGCCATCGGGAGCACTTGGGAGTTAACTACCCACAGAAGGATGGCGTTGGCCCCACCCCCAAACAGGCATATGATTCTGGGAAAGGGCTTCCCACATCTGGTACGAAGCAACCCCAGTAATCCCCTCCGATTCCTGGAAAGCACCATGAGGTCAAGCAGGAAACCTTGGGCCTTGTGAGCAAACGGTGGGAGGAGTGAGGGCAGAGATTTTTATGTTAGTAAAAACCCACCGCATCCACAGAGACACAGGGAAAGCTGGAGACAACACCAGTGCTGTTTACACATCTGAAGTGCATGTGCACCCCGCAGGTTCCGTATGCTCAATTCCATTTCCTGTTCTTATGCCATATTTTAAAAACCCTCCCCTCACATTCCAGTATGACACGCATAAATTCGTTTTGCCTTGTTGCAGATAGCGGGAGTATCAAGATTTTTTTTGTTCCTCTGACTCATATTCTCGAAAAATATTTAAAACGTTTCTGATTTTATTATTTGGGGTTGTCAGTTCCTGCCTCCTGGGCTTGCCTGCAGCCCACATGCACATCCCCGGGGCTGCCCTCTTCGCAGACCTCCATGAGGGCAGGTTACTGTCTGTGTTTTCTGAGGCCTCTTTCTCTGCTATCTGTTTTCCTTCCCTTTTCTGTTTCCAATTTCCAGTTCCCTCTTTCTGATTATCTCTGAAATGGGTCTCGACATCCACATACAGGGATCTGGAGTAATTGTCTTTCTAAGTTACATACAGAAGTGAATACATGTGTAGTTGATCTAGCTCAAGGAGGGCCCCCGGCTGAGGAAGAATTACTGTACTGTACTCTTTCTTGCTAGAATGAGCTGATGAGCGATTTGTTCCAGAAAATCAGAATCATTAATTGTTTTCCAGTATAGATTCTTAATTTAGAGTTTTATTTCTCCTTAGAAATTTAGTTGCTTTTTCTCCAGACACAAAAAGTAATCCAGGCAGGTTTTGGGTTAATGTGAGGTGTGGAATAAGGAACTCAGACTGAAAAATGCGGTGGTGGCCACATTATCAACTGAACTTTCCTGCCTTGCCCAGAGCTGTTAAATTCAGAGAAAGTCACTGTAATCTTTTTCTTTTTTACTAAAGACTCAACCGCCTTACAGTGAGTTTGAAAAACACAAATTGAAATCATCCATAATCCTATCACCCTAAAACAACTATTATCATTTCTGAGGCTTGTGTTCAGTCTTTGTATTTTTTTATTGTTGTTGTTCTGAAGAACTATCTTGGTTTCTTAGGTTAAGAAACAGCACTGTTGCTTCTGAAGGATGAGGGGGAAGGTGAAGGCTGTTGGTGAAGGTACTTAGGGCCTAAGCATCTCAGAGTCAGTGCAAACAGTAGGTGGCCTTTTAGTTCAGAGTGTTACTTTTTCTCTGGAGCAGCAGTGTCTGTTGAATTATTATTTTGAAATACGTTGCTTGTTTGGAATGGAGAGGGTCTGAGAATATGGCCATTCAAGGGCCAACCCAGGAGAGTTCAGGACTAATGGGTTTCAGGCCACTGGTGCAGGACGCCGGCTCGGGAGAGTGGTTCACACTGTCGGAGGCCAGGAAGACCAGATGTGGGCAGCAGAATACCCAAGATTGTCCTCACCACACCACCTGCCTGACTCGGCAGCAAGGGGTTGTACAAAGTGCCACGGATCAGACAACTTGCTAGATTTTCACCCCCGTGGGGCCCACTGAGGCTGGCTTATACACTGACGTTGGTTGTGTGGCTTCCTCCTGTAGCTCCAGGGGTTGAGTATCGTAGGTGATGGGCCCTTCTTTCAAGGAGCCCCTATCAGTCATCTTGTCTGCCTGATCCTGCTCCCACAAGATAGGTTCATGTCTGAAATTCCTGCAGAGGCTGAGTCTGTGGCTCCCCCATGGAGACGGAGGTGTCAACCAGCCAGGTCTTGAAGGTGAATCCAAGAAGCCTTGCAGGAAGGACTTGTGCATAGGACGTGGGTTTCGTCAGATCAGCCTCAGTGTCTGCCACGTAAATAGTTGGTTTGGCCATGAACAGGCCAAGGTTTCAGGAGAGGACGATGAATTCTGTTTGGGGCAATGTGAGCTTTTTTTTTTTTTTTTTTTTTTTTTTTTTGGGGGGGGGCGCCTTGGAAACCCTAATAGTGATGTCTTCCAGGCAGCCGAATATTCCAGTCCGGTGCTGAGGACAAATGGGGCTCTGGGGTGGGTGTGAGGGAGCAGCTGTTGACACTAGAAGGGTGAGTGTCACACCCAGGAACGGTAGTGTCAAATGCTGCTGCCCAGAGTAAGCTAGACCGCGCTGCATGGAGGTGTAGTAACAACGCACCTGTGGGTGAGAGGACTCTCCAAGGAGCATGGAGCAGGTGCAGGGAGAAAGGGAGGCGATGGGGAGAGCTCTCCAGAAGCTTGACTTTGAGAGAAGGCAAGAAGACAGGTGGGATGGCTGCCGGGGCTGGAACTGGAGAGCACATTTAAGGCAAAGTGAAGGGGAGTGAAAGTCTAAACAGAAAGGAACTAATTACATTTCTAAAACATTAGTGGAAAATCCAGAGAACACTGAAGATTAATGCTCTGTCACCTGAATTTGAGCAAAACTAAGTTTCCCCTGGGTCAAGTAAGGGGATGTGGGAGCAGAAATTTAGGCCTTTTTTCTGAGAGAAATTTATGAATTTATCTCAACAGAAACAGAAACTGACTGACCTGCCAGCCTAGAATTAGGCCTCTGAGAACTACAATTTCTAGCTCAGCCAGCATAGCTTACAGAGATGAAGGCCCCACATCCCAGGCATTCTCTCCGACTAAGGAGGCTGGGGCACCTGGTGGGCCATGTACATGTGTTAATGGTGAATGAAGAGTCACAAAGGGTGTATGAGCTCTTGGCAGGAGAAGCCCGGATGCTTTGGCCAGGCCCGTGCTGCGGCCGTGAGGTTAGCCCAGGGTGGCCGCAGCCTGGCACGAGCTCCAGGATAAGCTCCTGGGCTCAGGTGGCAGGTGAATGTGGCCACGTGAGAGGAGCCAGTCTAGGTGGAGAGGTCCACAGACTGAGGAAGGAGAAGGCACTGTGCCAAGGGGAGTTTTGGCTTCTAGAATTGAGAGAAAATATATCGTCTTTTCAGTTGAAAGTATAAAATGGAAAGTGTCCCCACATTTTTAGGGTTAAACACCATTATGCAAATTAACAGACCCAGAACGAGGCCTGGAGTGTAATGGCCATTCGGTGATATTCAAACCTGGACCTGAATCTCGGGGGCTGGCTCCATTTCAGTGCATCTTCACATCCACTGTCACATGTGAATGTCACACTCAGGCCCGCATCTAAGGCTCTGAATCCCCATGTGGGCGAGGCTGACCAAGTTAATGGTTTGCCTGGGACACATCAGGGAACATGCCAGAAGCAGAACATGGGCGCAGCTCTTATCCTCACTGCAAAGGTGTGGAGGAGGGGCACACATCAGAGATGAGAAGCTGTGAGCTAAGGGCCTGGGGCATCCATGGGACCCAGGGTAGCTTTATGGATACAGAGGTGAGTACCAACAGTCCAGTGCAAAACCTTAGCCTTCCAGGAATCGGGCCTGTTCCAGGCCAGGCACACAAGGTCTGGATCAAACCAGGGAAGTTCAGTCGGAGAGGGAAAGAGGAGGGCAGGGCAAGAGCAGGGGGCAGGATGCAGACTTTCCTGGGCCAGGTGTCTGACACAAGAAACCGCTGACCCAGCCCAGGAGAGCCTTGGGTAGCTGAAAGGCTGCCTGGGGGCACGCAGCTGCCCAGTACTTGGGGCAGCACCCCTGACCTTAGAGACAAAGGCTCTGGGAGAGGACAGGCAGCCTGGGGTAGCTGAGTGCCAGGAAGGAGCCAGAGCCAGGACATGCGGGCCCTGTGGGGCCACACGGGAGTCTGTAGGGAAGAACTGAAGTCTTCGGTGAAGCAGAAGCAAGGCTCTGTCCTCTACGGGCAAAGTCAGGGAAATAAGCGTAACACACATACAGGGCTTGCTATGTACCACATCCTCTTCTCACTCGTTTATTGAATTTCGTAACTACCCTACTTGGTAGGTTTACCAAATCCTAAAATTGTCCCCATTTTGAAGATGAGGAAACAAAGCCCCGCAGGGCTAAAGTAACTGGCCCAGGACCATAAAACCATTAAGTGGCAGAGCTTGGATTTCTTCAGCAAGCTTCAGAGTCCAAGTCCTCACCCATGTAATATTCTGCCCCTTTGGTGACACGGCACAAAGCCAGGGATGCTTTATCAATTATAAAAATGAGAATGTGAGACAGATTTAACTAAGATCGAGCTAAAAAGGGAGCAGAGGATACAATCTTACCTTCCTATTTCACACATTGAAAAATAGTCTGTGTTACTGTTCCTTTAACAGTCAGGGTGGGCTTGGAAGGCATGCTTAGGAATTTGCTTCAGGCCCCTGGGAGGTCGGAGGCAGCTCTACTGCTCACCTTCCCTCTCCCACTTGCTCTTCTGACCACACACCTAGGGGACCCTTCTCCAAGGGGCCCCAGCTCTCTCGGTAAACTATGTGGGCCGGGCCCTGCCACCCCCTCCATTGGCACTGCCCTGATCCACCCACTGGCTCCTGCACCTGTCTCTGCAGGGTCCCCATTCATTCTAAGTAGCAATTGCATTTTCTGAAAACATAACTCTGTAATCCAGCATGATGAGTCACCAGTGACGGAAGAAGGAAGACTGAGGAGGGAGGCCTCTGGGGCCATCCCACCTCCAGAAACTGGCTCTCTGCAAAATAAATAAATAAATAAATAAATAAATAAATAAATAAATAAATAAATAAATAAATAAATAAATAAATATCTGGTTCTCTAAAATGCCTTCAAAGTATCCAGATATATACTTTAATTAACTTTATTGAAGTATAAAGTAAATACAATGAACTGTATTTACTTAAAGTACTCATATAAATCTGACAAGTTTTGACAGCTGTACACATCTGTAGCATTGCCTCCCCAATGAAGATACAGAACATTTCCATCCCCCTCACCCCAGGCCCAGAGATTCCTCCTGCCCCTTTTCTCCAGCCCCAGCTCCAAGGCAGCCACCTCTTGTCCTCTCTGGATACAATTTGGAGACATTTGTTTCGTATTCAGTATGGTATTTGGCATGCCCTGACAGTGATGGAGAAAGGCTATTTGTTTCTAAGAATATTCATGTACACATGTAGTCACCAGAAACCATTCTTGTGGCTTCTGCC
This sequence comes from Rhinolophus sinicus, assembly GCF_057876585.1. Classification (NCBI taxonomy): domain Eukaryota; kingdom Metazoa; phylum Chordata; class Mammalia; order Chiroptera; family Rhinolophidae; genus Rhinolophus; species Rhinolophus sinicus. The sequence continues at coordinate 98,008,019 of NC_142503.1, forward strand.
AAGCCACAAACAAATTCACCCTAAAGCAGGTTTGAATCAATGGAACCCATATCTTTGTGTCATGTGTAGAAGGTGGGTAAACTCCATTTTTCATTTAGCCATGGTTTTCTACTGACTAGGCCTGATTTTAAAGTGATGAGAAAGACCCTTAACATGAAAGCAATTGCAAGCCATGCTTTTATTGACAATACAATGGATTTTGCTATGTTCCAGAGTCATTCCACAATAATCTGGCTGGTTTTTGTTTATCTGGCTATACCCTGGATGTTTTAATTTTCCCTCAAGGCTGTCAAATGTGGGTTAATAGCTGTGTGTGCTTCTTAGATCATCTCAAACAGAAATTTCTTTTTTTCTCCTAAGTGAGAATTAACTCTATTTGAACTCAGAGGTTTTTCTCCTAATGCTTTAGTGTTGTGGGTAATGACATTCATTTCTCCTCTTGGGCCCAGCAGCCAAAGCTAGAATAATCCCATTCAATTCAAAAGACATTTATAGAACATTTGCTTTTTGCCAGATACTTTTCTCATTCCTCATGCTGTACAGAAATGCATAGGATAGTGCTGTCCTAAAACAACAACAACAACAACCTGTAGCAAGGAAATACACATCCATAAAATACACGATTATGTAAGTTGAGAGGCACCACAACTGTGTGGGGGCTGTGGGAGCCAGTGGAAGATGGTAGGGGTACATTGGGGACATCCTCCATGTAGGGCTCTTTTTGAGAAATCTCAAGTCATCTGTCAGACTAAGCCAAGAAGCTAAGATTTAAGCCTGAAGGGGTCAGCTGGAGCCCTGTAGTGGAATGTCGTGGTGAAGAGTTCACCCTTAAATCAGTGGGCAGAGGGAGCAACTGAATGCTGAGGCAGGGGATGACATGCTCTGAACCTGAAGGATTGGGTAGGACAGATGGCAGCTAGGAAGTCCTAGAGGGAGGAGGACCAGTTACAAAGCTACTGCAGCAATTCAGGTCTAAGAAGAGTCTGTCCTGGGATACTAGGAGAAAACATCTCAGAGACATATACAGGCAGGAACTGTAAGACTGTAACTTTGTGGATGAGGGAGAGGGAGAGGAAAAGGAAAATGTGATTCAAGTTGACAAACCTAGACCCTAGGGAGAGATCAGGGCTATGGTGTACCAAGGGGAGCCAGCTGTCTGGTGACCACAACTGGAAAAGTGAGTGTCAACAAGTTTCAGGCAGGCATCAGCTCAGAAGAGGGAGCCCCTCCCATGATATGTGAGCACATGCTTCTCCTCCTATGGGCAGGGTTACCTTGGCAACCGTGAGCATCGTACTGAGGTGACAAATTCCACAGAGAGTGGGTTGGCCATAATTTTATAGGTGAACATACAGAGAGAAGATGATGAGCTAGCTTCTAACAATAGAGCAGGTTAGATGCTTTGAAGTCTCCCCACTACTTATAACTAGGTTCCAGATCATCTACAACAGATATCATTTAAAAACCTTTCTAGGTAAACAACAGCAACTGTATGCATTAGCTTTTGCTGCGTAACAAATCACCCCAAGGCATTTTCCCATAAACAAAATCTGACAATCACCAAAGGAACTTCTAAGTAATGTACTTCAAGAAGAAAGAAAATGACCCCAGAAGAATGTCTTGAAGCAAGAATGAATTCCAATCAAAGAAATTTATAAACATATAGGTAAATCTAAACAAGTATTTCTTACCTAAAATAACAATGTCTTTTTGGGGTGGGGAAATATAACCAAAACATTGAACAGAGGTGACGAAATTTTGTATCCTAATGTTCATGAATTTTATTGAGTGGAAGTAGATGTTAAGATATTGAATAACATTAGATTTTGCTAAGTTGTTAATGGTTAAATTCCAAGAGTGAACAATAGAATAACAGAAATGGAATATAATTTCCTAATATGTGGAGGGGAACAATGAAATATGATAATATTCCAACAAATAAATAAAAATGTAGCCAGTCCAAACAAAGGCAAATAGAAGAGAAAAACAGGGAAGGTTGGACACAAAGTATAAGAAAGATAGTAGAAATAAGTCAAATGTATCATTAATCACAATAAAAACAAATGGACTAATCTTTCTGATTAAGAAACAGAGACTATCACCTCAATTTTTTTAAATTCCAGGAGTAATCTGTTTTCAAGAGATACATTTAAAACACAAGGAGAGGGAAATGTTGAAAGCAAAAGGATGGAAAAGGGAATGGCCAGCAAATTCTAAAGAGCAGAAAGCTGGAGTAAGTACATTAATATCAAACAAAGTAGCCTTCCACACAAAATGCATTATTAAAGATGAATGGTATCATGTCATGATGATGAAAGATTCAACTCACCAGGAAGACAGAGTCATTCTTAATTTGGATGCACTTCGCAAATCTGTCATGTTCTCTCTTCCTTCAGTGTCACCACTTGAGTTCAGTTTTCCATCAGCCCGGGACTTCCGTCACGCCCCATGCAGTTCATTCTCCACTCAGCAGCCAGTGTGGCCATCTCACTGCTCAGATGGCTCCTCGTATAACACCCCGATTCCTGAGTGTGGTGCGTCTGTATGGTGCAGGCTCATCTGTAGTGTCCCCGCCCTCCCTACTTCTGCCCCATCACAGCCGTTACACCATCATCTCCTCTGGTCTGTAGTCCTTTGGATGCGCTACTGCCTTTGTCTGGTCTGGTCTGCCCTCTCCTACTCGTTTGGTTGGCTTAAATGCACCCTCCTCAGGCAGCCTTCTCTGCCCTCCCTCTTCTGGACTGGGGCCTTTCCTCTTCTGGCTCTAAGACGACATTTAGTATATTTCATAGCATTATTTCACACGTTGTCATCCTCACCTCTTTATTTGCCTGCTTACTTGAGTAAGGTGTGAGCTCCTTGAAGGCATGTACTGTGTCATTCATTCATGATGTCAACAGGACTTTATTGAGCACTTACTATGGGCCAGGCACTCTTCTAAGAGCTAGGGACAAGGCTAGAGATAAAAAAGACAAAGCTTCAGCCTTCGTACCTCACACATGCTAGTGAGGGAGCCAGACAACAAAGTCTGTAAATAAGGAACACATATAGTCTATTAGAAGATAATATGTGCTTGGAGAGAAATACGGCAAGGGAGGGAGGAGCAAGTGGTGGAGGTGACATTTTAAATAAGATAGGCAAGAGAAAAAATTTCCAAGAAGATGACATTTGGGCAGAACCTTGAAAGAGATGAGGGAGTGAGCCATTCTTATATTGGGGAAGAGCATTCAAGAGAGAAGGAGCAGCAAGTTCAGAGGCTCTGAGCAGCAGCTGTGGCCTGTTAGCGAACAACACGGCGACAAGTGTGGCTGGAGCAACATGAGCAAGGGGCAGAGTGGTGGGAGTTGGGCTCAGGAGCTATGATTAGATTGTGTTGGTCTTAGATTGTGTAGTCCATAGTAAGGCGTTTGGACGTTTATTTTGAGTGAGGTAGGAAGACTTTGGAGGCTGTTGAGTGAAGGAATGGCATGGCCTGACTCCAACTTATGGTAATATAATTTTAACATCATATTTTAAAAGCAATCACTCTGAATGCTATATTGGAAAAAGACCAAGGGAGGCAAGGATGGGAGCTGGGAGACCAATTAGGAGGCCATTGTAGTAATCTAGTCCAAAGATGACGGTGGCTTGGAACAAGGAGGTAGCAGTGGAGGTGAAATCGGGACATGCTTTGCTAATGGACTGAATATGGTCGGTCAGAGGAAGAGACAAATAAAGAGAAAACCAAAGTGTTTGGCCTAAGCAACAAGGAGGATGGGGATGTCACTACGAGGAAGGAAGAGATGCTGGATGAGCATCAGGAGGACGGTGGGTTACACAGAGGAGGAGGAATTTGCTTTGGGTCATGTAAATTTGAAATGCTCATTAGATACCCAAGTGGCACGTCAAGTGGGGAGTTAGACATACTAATCTAGAACTGGGTAGGAAGTTTGGTTTGGAGATAGATTTGGCACAATTAGCAAAGTTAGCACAGATGCTACTGAGAGCCCTGAGAATGGCAAGCTCTGCAGGACGGTGGGTGTTGAGAGAAGAGATGCTGTCACCTGTGCCCAGCACAGCATCTGACCCACAGTCTGTGCCCAATGCAGATGAAGAAAAAGCAATTGAAGTTGATGGTTGACGGAGTAACCTTGTTGATCTTCAGGAGAGTGATTGCAGTGAATTGTGGTGGTGGAAGCCACGTTGCCAAGCTAAAACATCAAAGAGAAGAAGTCCAAGGACTAAACTAGGAGGTAATTAGAGCTGAGTCTAAAGAAGATTTTCTGGGCATAAAGATCCGGTTGTGTTTGTGACTAGGCAGAAATAAAAAGGGAGAAATAATGACTTAAGGTACTTGCAGAGTGAGGAGAGGGCAGAGACTGAAAAGAAGTGAGGAAATGGGAAGGAAGTCGGGTTTTGGGGTATAGGAGAGATAACTTCTCAACAAAGAGGGAGGCAAGATACTCTGAGGGCAGTGAAGGCCCGGGACACCAGGCTGGGGACTGAGGGCAAAGGACATATTTTTTTAAAATCAAGACCCTGACGTGGTGGTAAGGAGTCACACGAGGTGACAGAGAGTCACATTGACTGACAGTCACATGAGGTGAATGAAAAGATGAGAGAGCTGGGCAAGGCCCAGGCACAGTAAGCTCTGGATGGGTCTGCAGTGAATGTGGGCAGTTGGCACTGGCCCTGGCCCTGCAGAAGCAGGAACCAAGAAGACTTCAGAGCCCACAGTTCAGAGTGACCATGAGGTACCAGGATGGTGGCTTGTGGTTCGCAGAAAATGACACTGCTTGCACTAGCAATAGAAGTAAATCTATGGGTTTACCTTGGATTTGGCAACAGTTTCTTTTTTTTTCTTTTTCTTTATTTTATTAGTTTAAGATGTACAAAGCAACGTAATAGTTAGATGTTTAAACCCCTCCTACAGTGATAGCCCACCCCCCAAGCTACTACCCCTCTGACATCTTACGTAGCTGCTACAATACCATTGACCATCTTCCCTATGTTGTACTCCACATCCTATATATTTATACCTATATATTTATATATACCTATATATTTAGTTATAGTTGACATTCAGTATTGTTCTACTTCAGCTCTTCAGGTGTACAGCACACTGGTCAGCCCTCTACACAGTCCATGACGTGATCCCCCTGATAAATCCAGTGCCCGTCTGGCACCTTACATGACCTTTACAACATTGTTGATTGTATTCCCCACACTGTATTCACTATCCATTTATATTTCTTAATGCCTTCACCTTTTTCACCCTGCCCCAACCCCATTCCTATCTATCACCCTCTGATAGATCTGGCACCTTACCTAGTTATTACAATATTGTTGGCTATATTCCTTATGCTATAATCTACATCCTCGTGACTACTGTATAACACCCAATTTGTTCTTAATCTTATCCCCTTTCACCTGTCCTTAATCCCCCTCCCATCTTAGAGAAGTCCCCCTAAGATTCCTTGTAGTGCTGATTTGGTGGTGATGAACTCCTTCAGCTTTTTCTTGTCTGGGAAGCTCCTTATCTGTCCTTCAATTCTAAATGACAGCTTTGCTGGGTAGAGCAATCTTGGTTGTATGTTATTGCTTTTCATCACTTGGAATATTTCCTGCCACTCCCTTCTTGCCTGCAAAGTTTTTGTTGAGAAATCAGCTGACAGTTTTATAGGGGCTGCCTTGTAGGTAACTAACTGCTTTTCTCTTGCTGCTTTGAAGATTGTCTCTTTGTATTTAACATTTGGCATTTTAATTATGATGTGTCTTGGTGTGGGCTCTTTGGGTTTATCTTGTTTGGGACTCTCTGTGCTTCCTGGACTTGTATGTCTATTTCCTTCACCAGGTTACGGAAGTTTTCTGTCATTATTTCTTTGACAAGGTTTTCAATTCACTGCCCTCTCTCTTCTCCTTCTGGTACCCCTATAATGCAAATGTTGGTACACTTGATATTGTCCCAGAGACCCCTTAAACTCTCCTCAATTTTTTGGATTCTTTTTTCTTTTTGCTGTTCTGGTTGGACGTTTTCTGCTACCTTATCTTCTACATCGCTGGTTGGATCCTTTGCTTCATTTAATCTACTGTTGATACCCTGTAATATATTCTTTGCTTTCATTATTGTATCTTTTATTTCTGACTGGTTCTTTTTTATGGTTTTTGTCTCCATTTTCATGCTTCTTATCTCTCTGTTGAAGTTCTCCCTGAGATCATTGAGCATCCTAATAACCAGTGTTTGGAACTCTGCGTCTGATAGATTGCTTATTTCCATTTCGCTTAGTTCTTTTTCTGGAGCTTTGTTCTGTGCTTTCATTTGGGACATGTTTCTTTGTCTCCTCATTTTGGCTGCCTCCCTGTGTTTGTTTCTATGTATTAGGTAGGGCTGCTATGTCTCCTGGTCTTAGTAGAGTGGCCTTGTGTAGTAGGTGTCCTGTGGGGTTCAGTGGCACAGTCTTTCCAGTCACCTGAGCCGGATGCTCCAGGTGTGTCCCTTGTGTGGGTTGTGTGTGCCCTCCTCTTGTAGTTGAGCCTTGGTTGATAATTGCACATCAATAGGAGGGACTGACCCCTAAGCTCACTGGTTGTGAGGACTGGCCTTGACTACAGGGGAAGAGTTGTTGTGCAGGGGCTGATCTTATGGAGCAGGATCTGCCTCAGCAGGACTCTGGTGTCTGCCCAATCTGCTCCTTGGGTGTGTTGTACTTGTAGGCAGCTGGGTAATGCTCCAGCTTGTTTTGAAGCTGGCCACTGGGGGCTCCAGCCCCAGGACCACCTTCGAGGGAATCCTCTGTAGGTCTACTTCAGCCACAGCCCATGCCCTACCTGGGGCCACCCAGAAGAAGACAGAAAGAAATCCACAGATGGCTGCTGCCCATGCTATGCTTGGAAACTCCTTGAGAGTCTAAGCCGTGAACTAAGGCCGGCTGCTGCTAGTGCTGGCTTAGGGCTGCTCAGCCAGATGTTGCTTCTCTGGGTTCTGCAAACCTTTGAGAGACCCTAGGAAAGTCTGCAGCTTGAGCCAAGGCAGGTGGTCTGCACACATAAAAGCCACTGAAAGCAGCCTAGGTGTGCCTGAAAGTTGGGCGGAGCAGGGTCTCAAATAGCCAGGCGTAGCAAATGAACAGCAGAGACCAGATATGGTGGCCGCCTGCGTCTGCACACTGGGAAAGGGGAGGGCTCAACAAAGAAACAATGGCCTCCGCCAGCTCCCCCATCCAGGAGAAAACCGCCTCTCTAGCCCTCATCCCAAGCCCGGTAACTCAGTTCCCCACCTGCTGGCTTTCCCCTGCTGCCCCAGTGCTGGACTTCAGAGCGAGTGATTGCACTGGTGGGTAAGTCCGTGTGTGGTCCCTTTAAGAGGAGAGCCTGTGAGTGCAGCCACACTGTCTCACTGAGTCACCATCTCTACTGTTTTTCACAATCAGAAATCATGGGGGCTTCTCTCCCCAGCACTGGAATCCTTCGCTGGGGATTGGCTGGGATCTCTTGCTCATTTAGGGGATGGGGGGACCCCCACAGCTGAAATAGCCCTCATAATCTTTAATGGTCACACGTGGGTGTGGGACCAGCCTGGTCCGTGTCTCTGGCTTTCCTACCAGTCTGGGGGGTGCTTCTTTTGAGCGTCCTTAGTTGAAAGGCTTCAGTTCAGGTTGATTTTAGTCAATTCTCAATAATGGTTGTTTTGCAGATTAGTTGTAATTTTGATGTGGTTGTGAGAGAAGGTAAACACAGCGTTTACCTACTGTGCCATCTCTGTTGTCAAAACCAGGGAGAAGCTGGCAATGATTTCTTAGATCAAAAAGCACAAGTAACCAAAGAAAAAAATAGATAAATTGGACTTTATCAAAATTAAAAACTTTTCAGCTTCAAAGAACCCTATCAAGAAAGTGGGGGAAAAAACCCACAGAAAGGGAGAAAATATTAATAAATCATATATGTGAAATCGGTCTAACATCCAAAAATATGAAGAACTCTTACGACTCAACAATAAAAAGATAACCCAATTCAAAACTGGGCAAAGGATCTGAGTAGACATTTCTCCAAAGAAGATAAGCTGATAATGTTCACCATCATTAGTTATTAGGGAAATGCAAATCAAGACCCCAGTGAGATGCCACTTCACACCCACTAGGATGGCTTGAATTTAATTTTTTTTTTTAACAACAATACCAAGAGTTGGCCAGGATGTAGAGAAATTGGAACCTGGTTCGCTGTTGGTGGGAATGGAAAATGGTGCAGCTGCTTTGAAAACAGTTCGACAATTTCTCAAAAAGTTAAACATAGACTTACCATACGACCCAACAATTAGCAATTCTGCTTCTAGATTTATACCTAAGAGATTTGAAAACATACCTTCACACAAAAACTTATACATGAGTGTTCATAGCGTCATGCTTCATAATAGCCCAAAGTGGAAAGAACCCAACATCCATCGCCTGGTGAATGGAAACAGTGGTCAAGAGGAGGCGGGACACTCCCACGCCCTGAAGGGAGACATGACGGCATATGGATCTCTGTTGCGCCGAACACTTGACAGGAGATGACAGGGAAGAGTTAGAGAAGACATTATGGATTGGAGAGAATTGCACTGAGGTCCAGCAATGGTGAAGCCAGAAAGTTCTAGAGAAACACCAATAAATGGCATTTCCAGGCTGGGAAACCACTAGAGCAAAACCCTGAAGGCAGGGAAGCCTGTTGACATGCAGAAGTCAGAGAGCAGAGGTCCTTAAGGAGGGAGCATGGGGGTAGGAAGCATTGGGTGGTGGGCTAGGCAGACTCCCAATCCAGGGGCACATGGGTGATGGCAGGTCCCAGTGCTCATGGCTCTGCTGCCTCATTGGGGAGAAGCAAGTGTGAGACCTGGTGGCCTGACTTAACTTTCAGGTTCCTTTCAGACCATAGCATCTTTCCCCTGACGCTGGCCCCTTGGCCAGGCCAGTGCACCTGTACACGCGGCCTCATATTTGTGGTGTGAGAAATGACCTTCCCAGGAGCAGAAATCCTGCAGGCTGTCCTCACCTGCCCTGCCCGCCCTGATGCCTGCATGGCTTGGGGCTGGTGTGTGGCCTTTGCAGGTCCTAGCAGCCTGGGTCTCAGTGTTTTCATGCCCTCACAGACGTCAGACGGAGAGACTCTCACTCTCAGTGGCATTTAGCTTCACTCTTGAAACATCTGGGTCACAGATCTGTTCAGTTAATTAATGTGCTTAGCGCTGCTCATTTGCCTGCTGGATAATAGATTGATTCATAATTTCAATAAGCAGCTGTGTATATCTTTCCCCTGAACATAACGGCAGCTTGCTGTCATTCATCACTCGCATTTGGTGAATTCAGATACATTTGGACACATTGTTTAGGGAGGGGTAAGGGAGGGTTTACTGATTTTCTTACTATTTTGCCTCTAACAGTTACTCTGATTTGAAAGTACTTTGGGGTTAAAGTGCATGTTAACTGCATCTCTCTCAAGAGCACTTAATAAACTCCTGTCTTTTGTTTCAGCGGGGACCAGGCGGGCTCCCCATTGGGGATAGAGCAGAGGGCTTCTGAGTAGCTTCCACCAGGAGGCGAGAGCCCCTGTGGAGAATCTTCACCCCTGGAGAAGAGGCACTTGTGTCCCTAGGCAGAGCTGCCTTCTTACTCCTTTGTAAGTAGTCAAAGGAAATGCCCAGGCCCCCGGAAGGAGGCCGGGGTCACCTGGGAGGAGGTCCCTTGGCTGCACACCTGCTGGGCCAGGGCCTCCAACCACCCGGTCTCTAGCGACCCAAGGAGAGAGGCCAGGACCCAGCCAGGTGACCACATAGCTTCACACTTCCGTTTCCCCATCTGTAAAATGGGGAGAATAGTAGAACCTATCTCACGGGATTGTTACGGAAATGCCACTCTTTGTTCTCTGTACAATGCTTAGAAATTATGCATAGTGTCTTCAGTACATGCCAGCTGGTAATTTTGTTTTGTTAATTTATGAGGAACCGGTTGTGTATTAGCAATCATCACTCCTACCCCAGCCACCTCTCAGAACTGTAAGAACGAGCAAGAAGGGTGTGCGTGCCTGTCTCACTGCCCTCACTAGCTCACGCGGAGCCTTCTCGGGGGGAAAGTCAGCCCCTTCCTTACTTCCCAGAAGCCTGTCTGCAGCTGCACACAGAGGATTCTGCAAAACGTGCTTGTAGAGTTTAAATAAGTAGATTGCCTGCATTTTTTATTTTTATTTTGACAATATATAGCATTGTTTTATAAATTTAAGATATATGTTAATGATATCATACAATCTGAATATGTCCATACTTATCCCCCCTCACAATCATTTTTTAATTTTGTCATAGAAAAAAATACTGTTCTATATTTCATTATTCAAAGAACTAACTTTTGGCTTCTTCAACGCGTCTTTTAAAATTAGTTTTCGGTGTACAGAGCAACACAGTGATCATACATTTACACACCTGATACCTCCAACAAGTCTACTACCCACCTGACACTGTACATGATTGTTAGAACATTACTGGCTATTTTCCCTATACTGTACTTTACATCCCTATGACTATTTTTTTTTCAATTGCAGTTGACATTCAATATTATTTTATATTAGTTTCAGGTGTATAGTGCAGTGGTTAGACATCTATATAATTTATGAAGTGATCCCCCCAATAAGTCTAGTACCCCTCTGACACCATACAAAGTTTTTACAACATTATTGACTATATTTCCCATGTTGTACTTTACTTCCCCGTGACTATTTTGTAACTGCCAGTTTGTGCTTCCTAATCCCTTCGCCTTCCTCACCCATCCCCGCAGCCCCCTCCCATCTAGTAACCATCGGTTTGTTCTCTGTGTCTCTGGGTCTGTTTTGTTTGTTTGTTCTGTTCTTTAGATTCCACATATAAGTGAGATCGTATGGTATATGTCTCTCTCAGTCTGACACACCCCACTCAGCACAGTCCCCTCCAGGGCCATCACGATGTCACACTGCATTTTTTTCAATGCTGAAGTTTACTGCATTTGCAATGTGTTCATCCACAAACGTGCTTTGAGCACTTGGCCTGTGGGTTCTCTCCTAGAAGGAATGAAATAAATTAGACACAGCCCTGCCTTTAAAGGAGCATGAGTGATAGGTGTATGCATTTATTCAAAAGTTGGAATGCAAAGTTCAAACAACACAGACAGGCAGGAGAGGGGAACAATGAAGTAGTAGGGGCCCTGCTGGGGGAAGGGTTGGCAGGCAACACCACGTCTGTATCAGTTAGCTATCGCTGCACAACTACCCCCAAACGTAGTGGCATAAAACGATATGCATGTATTATTGCTCATGAGTGTATAGACCTGCGGATGGTTCTCTGATCTGGACAAGGCTTGGCTGGTTTGGGCTGGATTCATTCAGGAATCTCTTATCAGCTCGGAGGTTGGCTGACCTCGGATGACCTCATCCACTTGTCTGGTGGTTGACTGGCTGTTGCTGGAGACAGGCGTCTCTCATCCTCCAGCAGTCCGCCCTGAGCTGCCTGCCATGGGGCAGTGGGGTTACAAGAGGCGGAAGGATGCAGGCTCTAATTCAGGACAGGCACATCCTCGCTGCTGCTGAGCTCTGCTGGCCAAAGCAAGGCACCAGCATGCAAGGGATGGGGAACTACACTCCACTTGATGGAGATTGCTGCAAAGTCACATTGCCCCCGGTGTATAGAAGGAGAACGAAGGATGTGCCATTGTTGGAATCTACCACCACCTCCGAGGGCTCCTTGCAGTACATGGAGCAGAAAGCAAGTACCGGGACTGTGCTGCACATTTAGGATGTGTCTGCTTTTCTGTCATTATAAAACAATGTTGCAATAAATACTCTAGACATAAACTTGTTGACAGTTCTGATTATTTCACTGGGATAGATTTCTAAACATGAATTTATTGAATCAAAGGACAGGTACATTTTAAAAGCACAAAGTGTATGTTTTGAAATCCCCTTTTTGCAAGGTTGTATAATTTACCCTCTGTCCAGCGCATGTTATGCTAACTTTGACAAAAGAATAAGTTCTTTTTAAAAATGTGGTATCTCGTTGCTGTTTTAGTTTATTTATTTTAATACCTATGAGACTGAATGCTTTTTAATATCTGTTTCTTCTTTTGTGCACTGCCTTTTTGGGCCCCTTGCAGCAGGGTAGCGTTAATTAATCCCAATTTGCAAATGAGGAGGAAATGGAGACTCAGAGACATTAAATGAATTGTTCAAGGTGGCCCAGCCAGCTGGAAGCAGAGTGGAGCTTTAGAAGTCAGCTGCCCTGCTCTGTCACTTATCCCTTCTCACCCACGCTGGACAGAAGGCCAGACTCCTGACACACTGACAAAGACATGCTTGGGAAAACTCAAAGTGGCCCCAGGGAATTGGTATCCAGGCTTAGCAAGCCAGAGAGCTTCCTGGGCAGGGCTCACCTATGAGTTGGGGATGGGGGTGCGGGTGGGGGTGGGGATGGAGGTGTGACACGTCTGAGATGGTAGCCAGGACTGCAGCACTGATGGAGGCATGGGTGAGACCGACAAACCTGAGCCCTGTTTCCTTTCATGGTCTCACCCCTACCTGCCGCTCTGCTTTCCCCAGCTCGCCCGATACACCAAGGAAGGCTTTCTGCACTTGGGAGCCCTGGGGACCACTACGCTCCTCCCCGACACCCGCTGCCTGGTGGACAACTCCAAGAGTCGGTTGCCCCAGCTCCTTGACTGTGACAAGGTCAAGAGCAGCCTATACAAGCGCTGGAACTTCATCCAGGTGAGTGCTCCATCGATAAGGCCAGCACCCAGAGGAGGTGAGGGTGCTGCCGGCCACAGGGCAATCTGGCTTCCCCAGAGTACCTGACAAAGTACACCAGAGGTCTCCTAGCCCTGGGCCCGGTGCGTGGACCCAAAGAATGTTGGGGGAGTTGGTGGGGTGATTTCTGTGGGAGACCGCCTTCGATCCCTACAGCAAGCACAAAGCTAGGTTGGTCCTGATAAATCTTGGGAGCGGTGTATGGGGGTGATTTCCTTGAAATCTGCTAGTACCTACAGGCAGTACGATTTAGAAAGTCAGACCTCGAATATCCCTGGAAATTCCCCATTCTGACACCATCCCCCACCATTGTTCATCACCTAGTTCAGCCATTCAAATTTGGCAAAGCTTATTTATTTTCTGACTTTAGAGTTTCCAGAGGAGGCCCCAGTGACCCTTCCCTCCCCCTGTGCAAAGAATTTTGGTGGGATTTCTCCCCAGGAGGCCATGTACCGGGCACTATGATAGTTAAGCTTCTCCCTCTCTCTCCCCTCTGTCTCTCCCCCCCCCCCCACTCTGCCGCATCTCCTCCCAGAATGGAGCCATCATGAATAAGGGCACTGGCCGCTGCCTGGAAGTGGAGAACCGTGGCCTGGCGGGCATTGACCTCATCCTCCGCAGCTGCACGGGGCAGAGGTGGACGATTAAGAACTCCATCAAGTAGTGGGAAGGAGCTGGGGACCCCAGAGCCTGGCCCCTGGGACAGGGTCTGCCTGTCCTCTGGACCAGCCACACTGGTGGGGGGACAGCCGGGAGCCAGTAGGTGCTGGTGGGCCCCTGAGGCTGCTCCAGGGCAGTGTGGGGGCCCCGGGTGGAGACTTTGTCCACCTCAGGCACTCAGCTGCCACATGGCTCATGCATCCTGGAAAAGCACCCCCAACCCTTCTCTGGGAACCCAGGAGCTGTGTCTTCTGCAGCCCGGATGTGGACCTGGTACCAAGGAGTAAAACATCCACATCTGCTTGTGGTCGTCCCACCGCTGTCAGGACAGGGACAGGCGGGGCCTCTCCTTTCTCATCTCTTGCAGCAGCAGCCGCAGCTTCTGAGTTCCACCCCAGCCCTCAACAAAGTGTGTGTATGTGTGTGGGGGGTGCTCAACCACATCTTAGCTCCCCCTCAGAGGAGGCAGTGAGGCCCTGGGACTCAGTTTCCCCTGAGGTTGCTTCTGCCCAGATGTCCATTCACAGCTCAAGGCAGCCTCCATCCCAAACCTTTCCATCAGGTGACTGTGGGGGCTACAGCTCTGGACTTTTTGGACCCTCCCTGAGATGGCCTGGAAGGAGCTGACACTTCCATGGTCGCCTGGGCACTGGGCTGTTGTGTTCCTGGCCAGCTGTTCTGCCTCTGTCTCCAGGGAGTTGAGGCAGGAGCAGGCTGAGTACACAGGATGGTCGGAGCTGTGAAGGGCCCCAGGCTAAGCCAGGCGCTGCAGCTCTGCCTGCCTGGGGCATAGGACACCCTGCCTCTCAGAGGCTGCTGCAGGGTAGGCAGCAAGGGGCCTCCACCTGGAGCGTAGGGACTGGAGCCAGCACAGCAGAGGGGACCAGGACCCTTGAGGATGCTCTCTGCTCATCCCATTCCAGCCCATACTTGCTGGCTGACGGGAGAAGACAGTCGATTCCTCTCTGAAGAGTAATAATTTTTTTCGATTGCCCTCTGGTTAGGGTGCACTTATAAATCAGAGTTAATATATGGACTTGTGTGCATGCGTGAGTGTGTGTGCCCATGTGGTGCGTGTGGCAGGGTGTGTGCAGCTGCACGTGTGTGGTGCATGTGTGACACCATGTGGCATGTGTGTCTGGGTGTGTGGCAGAGCAGATGTAGTAGTGTGGCTTTGGGCTTGCTGCTTCGCTGCTCACCTGGTTCAGGACGAGGCTGCCAAGAAGCCTCTGGGTGGGGAAGGGGGTGCAGTGGCCAGGCTTCACTGGCCAGGAGGACATGGCTCCGCCTTATCCCATGTGGTCCCCAAAACGGAAAGCTGTCCCTTCTGCCAGTGCCCATCTTTCCCCCTCATGCTATCCCCACAGGCCAAGCCCTGCCCAGAACCAAACCCTGTAGTTGCCTAGTTTGGGGTTCACAGAGTCTCGTTGGGTGGCATCTTGTTGAAGACCACCCCTGCCCTATCTCCCACCTTGTGAAATAAATACATGTGAGCACTTCCCAAAACAGCCTTGTTTGTTTCTTGATTTCTCCTGAGCCCAGGGCTGGGGGAGTTCCTGGGGTGTGCCAGAAGGCTCTTTTGGTTTGAGGGTTTGGTCTTATTAATAGCCAAAGCCCTCATAGCTTGGAGCTGAGACAAAGCCAGCTTGCCCTTGTACTTGCCTCCCCCCACCATTCCCCTGCCACGCCCCAAAGCAGAACAGAACTTGACATTTGGCACTGGATTACTAACCCCCTGCTGACCCCAGATGAGGAGGGTTGGCTGGTGACGATAACTGTAAGGAAGAGGAGGGTGGGGGTGATCTGGCTGAGCGATCCCCATTCATCCCCTCCTGCTGCCAGGCAATGACTCCCACCTCTGGAGACCTTGAAGCCAGTGATGGAAGTATCTGCCCCTTTTGTTCATGGAAAAGTAAAATCCAAAAAGACGCCAGGCCTCTGTCATGGAAGTGCATATGGAAAACAAATGGGGGGAGAGTCCCTTGGGCTATGATGGCCCCAGGCCTCTTTCCTTTGATGAGGCCAAGAAGGCCCATCTTGTTCGGTGTCACACAAATGCTCTTATGAGTTGCCCTTTTTCTTTTGGGTTCTAGGAGAATCAGTGTCTACAAGCACGCTGATGGAAAATGCTGCTGTTTGACAATGAGTTCATCACATTTAAATATTGGAGTCTCAGAGTAACTGTGAAGTGAAAAGAGCTAAAGGTCTGCAGGCTGTCAAGTGGGGTCCAGGGAGACGTTGAGATGCTATCACAAGGTGGTGCTTGGGGAGGAGCCCCGTCCTGACTGAACATGTCCCTCTCCTGGCTGAGTCTTAAAGCCGAAGTTCAAAGAAAGCAATATCCTCATTGACCATTAGTCTTGAGCCCCAATTCCTGGGAGGTTCTCAGTGGGTCCCTGTGGGATCCTTCCTCCTACAGGAAATGGGCCAAAACCATCTCAGACCAAAGAAGCCAAAAGACTTGCTCTGTTCTCCCACAATGTCCAAACCCACATCCACGCTGACAGAATGGAGCCCACACCTGAAGCAGTCAATATGCTCATGGCAGTTTGGGTTCCCTTGTTTCCAAGGCTGCACCTCTAAACTATGGCACCAGCAAATGTCCTAGAACTCCCAAGAGAAGCCCTCCTCTTACTCAGTGTCACCCAGCAACAGGACAGGGTATTTGGATGGTTTCCTCGTTTGGGGGAGTGGTGGGGGAGCTGGGTCAGAGCCGTGGGAGGCTTCCAGCCTCCAGGTACCAGTACGTGTGCTCCAAGTCTTGGCTCCGGCCCTTGGTTCAGCGTCCAGGGGGCCTGGGCTGTCCCTTCCTATGGGCAGTGGCTGTCACAGTTCACCTGGGCTTCCTCCCAAAGGCTGCCTGGGGAGACTGGCCAGAGCATGAGGCCAGCCTCCCCAGGCAGCAATCTCTTTGCCCCACAGAGTCCCACGGACCGTAGCACAGTAGGGTGGCAGGCCAGGGACCAAGGGAGAGAAGAGGAATTAACGAAGCCACAGAGGACATGAGAGAAGAGAAAGAGGCCTGGGGGAGCCTGGCGTCCCCCGTCCTTTGGAGAGTTTGGATGGTTCAGGGACCCACATCTGCACGGGACTGTGGGCAGCAAGCGCCAAGCCTGGGCCTCAGGGAGTTCTCCCACTCCTTCCCGGATGTCAGGAGTCAGCTCCATCGTGTTTGAGAGGAGACACATCGGTCTGCTCCCCTCACTCACACTGGCACGTGGACGCAGCAGACACAGCTGAGTCCTGACAACCTTTGCTGCTGCGGTTCCCTGTGCACACTCAGGCCCTCACCCCGGTGCTCCCCATTCCCATCCAGGGCCTATTTCTTTCTCTTTCCTCTATTTCCCCCCTCAATTTCTATGGCAAAAAAAAAAAAATATATCACAGATGGTATTCCTGATACATGTACAAGCCACCAAAGCCTCTGTCTCTGAATCTGTAAAAGTTATTTCTCCAGTGTGTTCTTTGTACTTACTCTGGTGGCTAGAGAAGAAATAGAAAAGATGGGAAAGCACAATTTGGGCCTGAAGCCACCATCTTCAGCCACTCCAAGACTTTTTACTTGGATTTCTGAAGGCATTTCTTTTCATCTGATATTTTCCCCCCTATTCTTGAAAAGTATCCCTGTTTCGCAAGGGGCAGAATTCAGGCTGGCAGAGCTGGAGACTCTCCCAGGCTGTCGGTGCAGGAGTTGTCCCCGACTTGCATGCTGTTCCTCCTCCTCCCACTTTGCTTGAGTGCTGCTCTGAGAAAGGCTGAGCGACAGCTGGCCAGGCCGGGGACGGGCCTGGAAGGGGCCTAGAGCCTACTCAGGGAACAGGTGGCCTGTGGCATCTGGCAACTGCCAGGTGGTTGACTCAGGTTCTGATCCCCGTTCACTGCCAGCATTCCAGACTCTTGTTTTGATTTGAGCTCCGCAGCAACAGTTGGGCTGGCAGATCATCAGCTCCTAAGCAGCTGCCCCTTCCTCTTTCCTTAATCACAAATCCCAGTCTCTTGGCCACTCTGCTTTCCCACCCAGCAGGCGGGCTTCCTAGACCTGAGTATGGGGATCAGCGGTGGGTCCCAAACTCTGGAGGCACATTGCAGTTCAACAAGTATATTTGGGCACAAATGTCTTAATATTTGGTTTGCTTTTTAAGACTTTTTGGAAGGCAGAGAAGGAGAAGGAGCTAACATACATTGAGCAAATGCACTATGAATATCATGGTGTTTAGCCTTTAACACTTATATTTAAGGGAAGAAAATCGACACAACATATTGGGCCTCCCCACTCCTGGAGCCTGGGCACTCATGAAATGGGGTCTAGGCCTATTGGCATAAACGGCGGTCTTGGCCTATTTGCAGATTCCCTGTTCTTTCCCCAAAGAGGCTAGAGCTGATGACTGGATCTTGCAGCGTAGGTCCCAGCTTGACTTCATCTATTCCCTGTTGGTGTGGGATCCCTGCACTGCCCAAGCACAAAGAGCCAAGTTGAGAAGCTAAGAAAGCCGGCAGGGGTCCTTGTTGCTGCTGATGGTTGCAGGACACAGGAGACTGCCAGGCCTAGCCAGGAATCTCATCCTTAGCAAATGGCCAGGGGGTTCATATTGCTCCCGGATCAATACGTCATCTCATTCACTCTCCCACTGGATGCCCAATCACCTCGTATCTGCTTGATCAAGTCTAGAGACAGATTGTTCTAGGGCAGAAAACTGTCTCACAGCGAGCCAAGCAAAGTCTGCATCTCAGTAACCTCTTCCCCCTGCCCAGCCCTCTGGAGCTCTGAGAACAAGATCCACTGCCCATTAAAATCTACAGTTCACCTAAAGTCAGTGCTGGTTATAACAGAGAGAAGCAACTTACATCCCATAGGCAGCGACTTTATCAATGGACAAAGTTCAGTTCAGCTTCCTGGAGAAATGGTGAGGGAGGCCATGTCCCAATTTGCTACAGGATTGGGTATATACTGTGGAAAGTGTTTATTGACTGTTTCTTAAGAAAAGTAATAGATGGAATCCTTATAAGGAAAAAACAAACAAAAAAACATTCGTCAGAGACCCTCAGGGCTGACCTAATTTATTTTTTATTATAGTGTTTCTCAAATATGTATAAATATAAAATGGCTTCTGCTCATAGGCCTGTTACAACTATAAAGTAAAAATAAATTTACTAGTCAATACAAACAAATCTACAAAGTCAATAAAACTTAAGTTAACAACATTCATTCAACCTGTGGCAGCCTTTGCTTCCTGAAACGACATTGCTGCTTATCCCGATATGGTAATGGCAGCAACTTTAGCAGAAGTTCTTTTGTGCCTGGTGATAACATGATTCTCCCACCACTTCTCTGTGCTCCAGGCATTTTAAAAGTATTTGTTTACCATTCATTCATTCAGCACTTATTTACTGAGCTCGTACTACCTGCTTGGGGCCTGGCTAACGAGAGTAAGCAAAGCAAATAGAAACCCTGCTCTCTGGAAATCTATATTCCACCGGCTTTCCAGAGGGGCAAACACCACACTGTTCTTCTCTTTCACCTGTGACAGTCACTGTAGGACCATTCAGTGCCAATGCTATTGTCACACAGCCACAAACCCATGTCAATGCCAACCTTGTCATCCAGATAATCCAGAATATGCTATATGTATTTTTAGATAATTGTCAAAATGAAGACACAACATTTGAAAATCTTATAGGCACCTCCCAGCTGTAGGAGTCAGAGAACCACAGGTTCCCGTGAAGCACCAGCACAGTGTGAGTCACTGTGTCTGCCTCCTCGGAGCATGTTCCAGAGTTCAGTCAGGGTGTGGCTCCAACAGGCTGGCAATAGTTCTCATCCCTGTGAGAAAACAGTTATTCCCGCCCAACGGGGATTGTTTTCAACTCTTTCTTTTCTTCTGATTGCTCAGCTTTGAGTCACTCCCAAGCTTGCTTGTTACAATATGTGGAAAGGAATGAAACCTCCTAAATGAAAAGTACAGGCTTTGTTTTTTTCCTTCAGTTTTCAATGTGAAGCAAAAGCTCGTTGGGCCGGATTTTGGAAAACCTTGATTAGAGTGAAGTGTGGGGATTCTTGGTGAAGTTTATCAGAACATCGGCAGCTAACATTACAAATCTCTGTGTTTGGGGAGTCTGAGCTCTCATCTAGAATGGAATCCAGCTTGGAAAGGCAGGAAAAATGGGGCTTCCGTCAGCACATCTCAGGAGGCAATTGCAAGCTTTGGGCATCAGCATGAACTTGAGATAGTGAGGTTTCCGCAGAAACATTTCCTAAGGTGTGGTGTTTATAATCCCGCCATGCAGATAACAAAAAACAGTGTACACACTGCTCAGATTTTACATTTTCCCCACATTTTTCTGCCTTTGAAAACACACACAGGAAAATGAAACTTCACCTTCCTGACCCAAGTCACCAGATCAAGTTTCTGGTGCCCAAGTTCATGTCTCTGAATTTCTCTACATCATTACAAGTCATGACCTCCATAATTCAGAATTCCTGATATTTGAGTTAAAGTTGCCTGTACCTTTGCTCAAACAAATAAGCCTTAGAAGATGAAGAGTTTTAACACAAAGCTATTTAACTCACGGTTTCTAAGTGCTTCAGAGATGCACCCCCATGTGCATAACACCACTGTGCTATTTATACCCATTTCTTAGTACTAATGTATGCTAGAGGAATATAAAATGCAATGGGCTTTATTAATTCACCTCAGTATGGGTCAGCAGTCTCCAAAAGAAGCCCATGGGATCTTGGAGAGGAAAATACAGGAGGAAGTGATTGTCATGCAGCCTTGGAGTCCACATAAATGAGCTCAGCTGGATGGTAATAAGCCGGGCGTCTTGTCAGGGAAGAAACCAAGTGTGTTGCACTTGAAGGAGATGGTCACTGCATTAAAGACTCAGGGGGCCATGGGGAAGGGATGGGGGTGGGAGGACAGCCATGGTTTGGATTCGTTCCTTATGACACAGAGAGTAAGAACGGGGACCAGGGGATGGAAGCCGGGCTATGGCTTTGAGCTGGGGATAAGAATCTGCTTTCTAACAGAGCCATCCTCCCGAAGCTGGGATGGAGGTCTCAGGAGGAACCGAGTTCTGTTCCTGGAGAGGTTCAAGCAGAGTAGGTGGCCTCCAACGTCACTGCTCATCCTGTGCCTATATGACTTCGCTGGCTCCTGTCTGATGGCTTCCCATGGCTCCTGTCCCAGCCTCCAGTCCTGCTGGTAGGCACATGAGCAGCGTGCTGGGGTGATAGAAGTGGATGTTGGAAGAGCTTCTTTTCATGGAGATGCACGTGCCAGCTGGGAGATGAAAGTTTTACTCGTTATATGTCACCTTTGAAGAGGAAGACCAGACTTGACAGTTCATAGTTTATTTAACTGGATGACTTACAGAGAGGAAAATAAAAGACATCTTTAAAAAAAAAAAAAAAAAGGCTTAATATTTAGTCATAGGAAAAATGAAAATGTACATCCAAAGTTTTTGTTTCAAAAACTGCAACAGGCTTATTTTAGGTCTAGCAATGAGAGGAGAAGAAGGAACTATCTTAGACTCTTGTAGTTTTAAAATGTCTCCTTGGGAAGAAGCAATCATGTACAGGAGAATTGCAAATAAACTATGTAAATACTTCACTCGAAAGAGGGGAGCATAACTCCCCACTCCTTAAATGGGAATTCCTTCCAAAGAATAGAGTATGGAAAGGAGAGAAGAATAACTTTGCAGTGGAGAAACCTGACAAACAGTATGTTAGCCAGGTGATAAAGGTCAACATCAACAACCATACATCGTGTTGATAGTATGTACCACTGATAAGATGTAATGAAAATGGCACTTTACCTCTGTGGTCTCCCTACAAAAAAATCATAACCCCATCATTAGAAAAACATCACACAAATTCCAATAGAGGGGCATCCTACAAAATACCTGACCAGTACTCCTCAAAACTGTCAAGGTCGTCGAAAACATACCAAAGCTGAGAAAATGTCACAGTCAAGAGGAGCGTAAGGGAATAGAAGCACTAAATGTAACATAGTATTCTGGGTGGGATCCTGGCACAGAAAAAAAAGGACATTGGGTAAAAGAAGTAAGGAAATCTGAATAAATTATGTACTGTAGTTAATAATGATGTATCAATATTGATTGATTAATTATAACAAAGGTACTATACTAATACAAGATGTTAATAATAGGAGGATATCTGTGAGGGCCTGTATTACGAGAACTCTTTTTCTACCTGTTCATTTTTTTTTTGTAAATCTAAAACTGTTCTAAAATAAGTCTACTACTACTACTACTACTACTAAAAAAATACATAAATACATACATACTCAGCAGACAGTGTTTTGTCCAGTCAACTCAGGCAGCCCTGGGCAGTTCTGGATGCCAGGGTCTGGGAAGGGGTTATCCACATACCCAGGAGGTGGCACGGACACTCTTTTGCACTCAGCCAGTCCTGGCTGTAACAGAGGAACCATGGCCTGGGGGCACTCTTCAGCTGGAGCCATAAAATTACAACAGTACAGACAGTTTAGTCAATACCATTAGCAGCTACTATGAGAAAGCCAATTGGGATTTGGATCTGTGAGAATCCATCTTTCTGCTCCCTAGGGAGAGACTGCTGCCTGCCTACCCAACATCCCCTTCTTCTTCGGTAAGGAAACTTCAGATTTCCAGATGCCCAGCTAGGAAACTATTTCCCAGACTCCTCTGCAGAGAGAGGTAGCTGATGAGAGGTAAGTGGAAGTGACTGGGTGAGCCTCTGGGAAAGTTCTTTAAAGAGATATAGCTTAGAGCTACACCCTTTGGCCCGCCTCTCCTTTTCCTGCTGCCTAGAGTGTGGACATGATGACTGGAGCTGCAGCAACAGTCTTGCAATTACAGGGTGACTTTGAAAACAGTACAGCAGAAAATAAAGGAATTTTAGTCTCCCGGTGAAGCTACCATACTAACCCTGTGTCACCTACTTAAGGGTTTCTTCACATGAGAGAAAAGTCAAGTGAAGAAAACCTTTCGTTTATTTTGGGTTTTATTTGGGTTTCTTCAGACATGCCTTTGAATCTCATCTTTACTGATTCAGAAACAAAATTTCTGCTGATTCAGGTAACATTGAGGTGTGAAATGTCTGGAGCAATGACTCAACCATGAAAGTGAAGATGTAGTGTGGTGTGGGAACCTTCTGAAGCTCATAATTTTACAGGTGAGTTAGGAATAAATCAAGCACTGCAGAAAACAAAGGCCACTCCTACAAGCGGGCCGAAGACTCCGCAGAATCTATGACCTGAACAGAAGCAGGCCACATGGGAAAAGAGACTCCCCAGCCTTGGTTAGCGCACGTTAGGGTGCATGGACTAGTGATGAGATGAGAAAGGCAGGAACTTCACAGAGATAAGTCCCTGACTGATCAGTGTCTGGAAAGGTAACCTGAAGAGCCCAGGCCAGGCTCTCATTGACCAGTATATACTGAGTATTAGGCTAGGCCTGTACCACCGGTATCCATTCTTTCTAAGGTTCCAGCCACCATGACTAGATATAGTCTCTTTTGAAAATAGCGGGGACTGTGTGACTAAGTTTTCCTCAAGAGGGTGTGAGGGACATGATGATGTGTGGCGTGCGGGAGACCCTGCTCGCCGCGCCATCTTTCAGGCGGGGCGGCCTGCGGGGTCTCTGGTCCCACTCCCCACACAAGAACGCAGGATATGGTGAGGCCAAAAAGGAACACCCACGGAGCCATAGGTAGGGGAGTCATACCACTATGGTCTCACTGGAGGCTGGGTTCACCGGACGCCGACCTGCCGTCTGCCTTTCCGCCAACCGACCGACCGACGACTCTCCTCCACTGTCTCGACTCTGTTCCTCTCCTCTCCTCCGCTCTCCTCAGCTCTGCTCGGCTCCTCGGCAATCATCGGCTCTCCTCCGTAGCCGCAGCAGTTATACCGGCAGCCAATCGGCTAACCGGCCACAGCCGACAGCCAATGAGCCGCAGCCGAGCCAGCACCTTTCCACGTGAGGCCGAGAGCCTGTAAACTACTCTCTGGGGCTCTGTCCCCACAATGTGTCTTGGGGCTGGGCTTTTTCAGAAGTGGGATTGCTTCCACCACGCTCCTTCTCCCCTTCTGGGCTGGATACCAATGGCAGTGGCATCTCAGGGGACAGTGGAGCCATGAGGTGGAAGGATTCTCAGTCCCTGAATGATAGCATGAAAGAGACCCTCTCATTAACCTGAATGTCTAACCAGGATTGTTTTGTCTAGCCATTCTGTGGTTGGGTCTATTTCTTTGTTACTGCACTAAGCCGACCCTAGCTCATACAAGATCATTCACACGTTGTGTTAGTTATCTATTGCTGCATGAGAAATGATTGCAAATCTCAGTGACATAAAACCACAACGCTTATGAGCTCGCAGTTTCTGTGGGACAGATTCTGAAGGCAGCTTAGCTGGGTCCTCTCACAGGCCATCCCACAGGCTACATCTAAAATGCTGGCTACGGCTGGACGATCTACCGAGGGACGATCTCCTTGCGAATTCATAGCTGTTGGGATGATTCAGTTGGACTGGGGGCTCAGTTCCTGGCTGTTGGCCACACAGGCCTCAGTTCTTTGCTGTGTGGACTTCTTTATAGGGCAGCTCACGACATGGCACCTACATCAGAGCAAGCAGGCGAGAACACCAGAGCTTGCAAGAGCTAGCAAGACGGAAATTCCAGTTCTGTGCAACCTAACCTCAGAAATGAAATCCCATCACTTTCCCCACATTCCATTTGCTAGAAGTAAGTCCCTAGGTCCAGCCACACTCAGGGAGAAGATGCAGAAAGGATATCAAGAGGCAGCAGTGACAGGGAGCCATTCAAAAGCTGCCTACCATGCACATTAGGCTTTATAAGAACACTGGTTAAACGCAATATTTTATCTGATTTGATGAGGCCCCTTTAAACAAGAAAACTGAGGCCTGGGGAGGTTATGTAGCTTGTCCAGGGTTGCTCGGGTCATCAGTGGTGGATGGAGATGGCCTGTGTGGTGCGAGCACCTGTGCTTGTCTTACTACACCACTGTCCAGGCTGCAGGTGCATCCAGTCAGTGGTGAGGCTGCCGGGGTGAGCAATCAGTTGGGTGAGAGCCTGCAAGAGCCACGGTCCATCCCCCAAGAGCTGCCTGCAACCTTAGGAGGGAATTGTGAGGGTGGGAGTGTGTGTGTGTGTGTGTGTGTGTGTGTGTGTGTGTGAATGGGAGAGAGAGAAGGGAAGGGAGAGGGAAGAAGAGAGAGAGAGGCAGAAAGGGACAGGGATAGACACATATAAAGATTAAAAAGAGAGAAAGAAGCATGGAACTACAGGGAGAATTAGAAATAGAGGGAGATAAAAGAAAGACATTCAGAGAGAAATGCAAAGAGACAGAAAAAGTGACAAAAAGAGACAGAAGAGAAGGAGAGAGATAAGCATAGAGTGGGAAGAGGCAAAAAGAAAAACAGGCAGAAGGGAACGGGCTGGTCACCTCATGTCTGTCTTTGAAGGCAAATTTTTTTGTTTAAGTAAAGTTTATTGGGGTGACAATTGTTAGTAAAGTTACATAGATTTCAGGTGTACAATTCTGTATTACATCCTCTATAAATCACATTGTGTGTTCCCCACCCAGAGTCAGTTCTCCTTCCATCACCATATATTTGATCCCCCTTACCCTCATCTCCCACCCCCCACCCCCTTACCCTCTGGTAACCACTAAACTATTGTCTGTGTCTATGAGTTTTTGAAGGCAAATCTTTTTTAGGGAAGGAGAAATAAGTGGACATTCCTGGCACCTGCATGCCTAGCGCCCCCTGGTGGAAATTTGAATTACATTCCTCACTGACATGGGCGTCCCCGTACTTGTACAGAAGTCTGAAACTGTAGAGTTTGAAAGGACAGAGAATTGTGTGCCCTCCGACTCTGCCCACAGCTCGGTTTGTCCCTGGTGTGTGGCGTGGTTGCCATGGTTGCCAAGGACGGTGGCACGGTGTGCGGTGGGGTGGGATGGGATGATAGTGGTTGGATGAGCAGAAAAATGTGCTCCGGGTTCTCGGGATGTCAGGCCTCCCGAAGGCCGCTCAGAGACAGGCCGCTGCACCCCCTGCCGGCGCCTGACATTGATTTCCGCTGCTCCTTTCCTCTGAAATGAGTTCAAACAGGACTCAGTTGTTGTGACACTGCTTTGATTCCTCAGGGGTGGGGAGGTGGAAGGGTCAGAGGAAACCCAGGCTACCTGGTACCTACCGGCCTCTTGTCTGACACGTGGTACCAACCTGGGTGGACCTCATACCTCCTGGCATTCAAACGCTTTTAACCTTTTGCATGCCATGGAAACTTTGGCAATCTGTAGAAGCCTATGAGCCCCTTCTTAGAAAAACGTTTTTGAAATGTGTAAAATAAAGTACATAGGCTTACAAAGAAACCCAGTTATATAGAAATACACAAATTTACGATACAGAAATACATACAAATACCTTTTTATTAATGCATTAAATAAGCTATAAGTGATTAATTTAATCTCCATAATTTCAAAGTTGTATGAGTATAGGTAATATTACAAAATTTCTGCCACAATTATAATTTGACATGAAACTCTCTGTGATTTCTGTTGGTGATAAAAGTACGCGTACTTTTCATGTCGTTTGTTGTCTACTTTGATAATTGTAGCAAATGCTAAACTTCATTTAGAGGTGAAACTAAGCATAATTTTTTTCCCACACAAGTTCACAGACACCTTGCATCCCACAGACGGAGGCTTTAGGAGTGCGTGGACCTGAGGTTAAGAGGCTGCAGAGTTAGAGTTCTTGCCCAGATCTTGCCTTGTCAAGGCACAGCTGATGCCAGACAAGGTTCTTGGAGTCGACTTCCCAAGTGAGTCAAAGGCACGTAGTGATTCAATGGAAGGGTCCCCAGTCACTAATAATAACAGTAACAGTGATGCTATAGAAAAAGAATGATGCCCAAAATGTCTCATGTGCCATCACCACACTTTGGCTGTATCTCATTCAATCTGTCTGCCCCAAGCCCCACAGCCAGCCCAGATGCCCTGCAATGTCCGGGATCACCACGACCAGCACCCCGGCCAGGCCAGAAGGGTGTCTGGGAAGCTGCCTCTCAGCCTGCCCTCTGGAACCCTCTGCAAGACTCTCACAGTCTGCAATTTCTTCTGGCAACTGACTATCCCCTGCTGCTCTTTGCTCCCAGTTTTCCTGGTTCTAAATTCCATGTTGCCACACACTGGGCCAAAGATTCTTGCTTATGTCACTTACTTTGATGACCTTTTTTAACACGTTTCTCTGGTTTGGCCTCAGATTGAACATTTGCCCCACAGTCTCTGTATACTTTCAGAGCAGAAATGCTGTGGTCCTTCTGTTGGACACCTGGAGCCTGATATAGCCTTTCCAAGCAGGCCTTCCTGCTGGCAGAGAAAGATTATGAGGGTAACAGATGCTATTGGTGGCCTACCTGTATCCCTCAGGTCCTACACTTCAGAGAGCTTGGGCTGACTTCCAAATGCAATACTGGCATCTCTTTGCCTGGGGGCCTCTGACAGCCACCAAACAATGCCTGACTGGAATCGTGTATAAATATCGAGCTTCCTTCCTGCTCAGGTGGGGAAAATCTGAGCCATTAGAATTTTGGGAGGCCATCCATGCCATTGCTCTGAATCTCCCTCCTGGGATTAAGCCCCAGTCACTCACAGTGATAGTTGGCTTTATCTGTTGCCTTCCTGTACCTTTATCACGTCGCTAATGGTTTCTTACATGCCCCAAATAAACAACCTGTACTTGAATCTTTGTCTCAGCATCTGTTTTTGAGGGAAACCAAGCTAAGACAAATGGCTACCTCCCCGTCTGGAAGTCTTGTCTTTTGGGAAAGGAATTGTGGTCTGGGGGCATAGCTGGTCCAGAGTCCTTGGCTATTTGAGGGGGAGTTTCACATCTAGCCGGCCCCAGCATTGGATCCCGAACTCAGACCCTGATGGCCCTCTGTAGACACTTTGTGAAGGGTAGTGAGCTCTTTGGTGAGGTCTTTCTAAAGCTTCCATATATGTGCTCATCAGCTGAGGACAATGTGGGTATATCTACGGGTGAGGAAGAGGGTTCTCAATACTTGAGCCATTTCCAAGTCTGGGGAAAAGAATCTCTCTCCTTCTCCATGCCTTCACAGATACTTCCCTAAGTTCACCCTGCAGGATGTGCTAGTGAAGACCCCTCCATGAGTTCAGGATTTTACAAAGGATAAAAGCAGTTGGCTTCTAGCACTTCAGTTAATGGCTTGGCATAATTCTCCCATAAGGCTAAGGTATAGCTCACCTGCCAGAAAATACAGGGAATGGCTGGGTTATCCAGCTATGCAAACAATGTCCACATCTGTGCTCATATACTTCGGACACAACAGATCAAGGTTTGGGGCACAGAGCAAGGATCAACTCATGTGGCTACAACCAGAGTCCCAAGGTCACTAGAAATCTAGGACGAGTAAATTCCCATCAGTGTGCCCGCCAGAGGCCAGTAATAACTGGCCCACAGCTCACAGGTGGGCATGACCAGAAAAACCCTGCCTGGCATAAGATTTCTGCTAGGACAGAGAAGAGCTCTAAGATTGAGTATGGAATTCAAGGCCTCACACACACCACAAAGAGAACCTCAGGGAGTACACCACTGAGTAGAGAGGTTTGACAACTCTTTTTGCCTTCT
The DNA here is from genome assembly GCF_057876585.1 of Rhinolophus sinicus. Taxonomy (NCBI): domain Eukaryota; kingdom Metazoa; phylum Chordata; class Mammalia; order Chiroptera; family Rhinolophidae; genus Rhinolophus; species Rhinolophus sinicus. The sequence goes on from NC_142503.1 coordinate 98,036,127, forward strand.
GGGCCCTGCCTGGGTCTGAGAGCTTCCTTCCAAAAGCTTTCAGGAGCAAACACTGCAGCAGTGCCACCTAGTGAGCAAGAGACAGAGCATCACAACTGAGAGGATCCTCAGATTGGGAGAGGAACCTCTTGCTCCAGGGGCAGAAAATTACCTGGCCCACCTTCACGAAACCCTCAACTTCAAACAGGTTTCTGACTGTAGGCTCCTGGCCTTCCTTTTCATAGAGCACTTATTTTTAGAAACTTCTCATTGGAAAACTTGTCATTGTGTTTTCCACAATAAGCAAGCCACCTATTACAGACAGCTCGCAACACTGGGAAGGCAATCAGGAGACCAAAGCTCCACCCCGGACTTTTGTCTCTATTATGTAACGAGACACTCACTTAGCTTCTCTAGAGCCATTTTTCTTGCACAACAAAGAAAAATCATACTGCTTTGACCTACTTTGCAGGGATTTTGTGAAGACTGAAATGTTTGCTAAACCTCAAAGCTGTGCTTGAACAGTCTCACAAGTGAATATATGCTGATATCAGATGTAAAAAAAAAAAAAAAAGACTCAGTGAGGACCTTCTCTGTTATTCATGAAATTCTGGGTGGAATGAGGGTAGTCAAATGTCAGGCCACCCACCCGTGAGCCCATTCCCACACCAGCTACTCCAATGGATCCTCACTAAACACAGGAGATATGGTTCCCTCTTTCTTGTGTCACCCACCATCTCTTGTAAAAAATATTCACCCACGTTCTTCAGCTTTAGGTTTCATGGCTCCTAGTCTCATGTGTCAATCATAAGTAATAATTCTGAAGATTAGAAAGTTGACAGTTGTATGAAGAGACATCTCGAACTTCTTCAAATATTCTAGAGCATTTCTTTCACTTCAGGGGTCAATTTGTGGCATTGTGTGTGATCACTGAGAAGTTAGAGAAGAATGTCCCTGTCTGGACCCCCTTTACAAACAAAGCAGAGAGAAATGCAATACCGGGCACTGAGAGCTGAGGCAGCGTTGGCTGGGACAAGTCTTACTCAGGTGCACATGCAACCTGAGTTTTATTCATTTCATGTTTTAGGAGTGAAATGTATGTGTGTGTTTTTGTGTGGATGGCTTTGGCTGAGAGGAACTTTGAGTCAGGTAAACTGTTTCTCTATTTCTCCATATATGCCTCAATTCTTCTTTTTAAAGCACGGTGTTATGCCTTAAAGGCTTTCCATAGTTTGTACTTGTCTTCACAGGTCCGTGAATGAGCTCCAATTTTATTAAAATAGAGTAGACTTGAAGTTGAGGGTCTCAGAAGTGCAGAGATTCACATTATTTCCTCCATTCAACCTCCTTTTGCTCTGGAGCTCCAGTGCCCAATATGAGGGGTGACAATAAACGTGGCAGTTCACAATGACATAGTTTCTTCTATTCAGAGCAACTTTTTTTAAGTAAATAGGTAATTCAAGGTTCAAACTTCCTCTCTCTAATCTTTTTTTATCCAGTTTTATTGATCTATAATTGACATATAGCATTGTATTAGTTCAAGGTATGCAACATAATGATTTGATATCGCCATATATTGTGAAATGATCACCACAGTAAGTCTAGTTAACATCCATCACTTTACATATTTCCAATTTTTTTCTTATGGCAAGAACTTTTAAGATGTACTCTCTTATCAATTTTCAAATATACAATACAGTATCGTTAACTGTAGTTACAATTACATCCCCAGGACTCAACTTATGACTGGAAATTTGTAAGGTTTGACCCTCTTCACCCATTTTCCCACTCCCCAACCCCCACCTTCAGAAACCGCCAAACTATTCTCTGTATCTCTAAATTTAGTTTTTTTAGATTCCACATATAATTGAGATCAAACAGTATTTGTCTTTCTGTTTCACTTATTTCATTTAGCATATTGCTCTAACGATCCATTCATGTTGTTGCAAATGGCAGGATTTCCTTCCTTGTTATGGCTGGGTAATATCCCATTGCATATATGTACCACATTTTTATTGATTCATCCATTGATGGACATTTAGGTTGTTTCCAGGTCTTGGCTATAGTGAATAACACTGCAGTGAACATGGGGGTGCAGATACATTTTCGAGAGAGTGATTTTGTTTCCTTTGGATATATTTCCTAAAGTGGACTTGCTGTATCATATGGTTGCTTTTAATTTTTAATTTTTTGAGGCATCTCCATAGTGTTTTCCATAGTGACTATACCAGTTTACATTCCCACCCACAGTGCACAAGTTTCCTTTTTCTCCACATCCTCGCCAACGCTTACTATCTCTTATTTTCTGATAACAGCCATTCTAACAGGTGTGAGGCGTTATCTCATAGTGGTTTTGATTTGCATTTCTCTGATGATTAATGATATTGAGCACTTTTTAATATACCTGTTGGCCATTTTTATGTCTTCTTTGGAAAAAAGTCTGTTCAATTCCTTTGCCCATTTTTAAATCTTTTTTTGTTTGGTTTTTGGCTATTGAGTTGTATGAGTTCTTTACATGTTTGGATATTGACCCTTTATATGATTTGCAAATATTTTCTCCCATTCCATAAATTACCTTTTCATTTTGGTGATAGCTTCTTCTGCTGTGGAAAAGCTTCTGGTTTGATGTGTCTCATTATTTCAAACAGTCAGGTTTGAATATTTGCAGGGATGAAGGGGTAGGTGTCTCTGGTCTGTGTGCACTCCTTGGGGGTTACTGCTGACCTCACTAGGGAGGTATCTTATCCCGTGTCCCATGAATGGTCTCAGTGATTAACTGAGTCATGTTGGGATCCAGCTCTGATAACCAGAGCCACCTTCTGGGCATACTTTGTGGCCATCTGATCCTGTCCCCAGGCTTCTTCTGTCCCTTTCACTGATTCTAAGTCACTACGTACGGTGGTGCCTGCAGAAGCTTCTGGACTCACCCAGGCCACAGAAGCCTACTCTGCCTCACTGGGCTGGGCACTATTTCTACAGTACTCTGGCCACCACACGTTGATACAGGGCACCCTGCATGTAGTCTGTTTTCCCACTAAATTCTAAAGCCCTCTCTTCTTTGGCTTCTTTAGTCTTCCCTCCCCTCTCCCAATCTCTCCCACATAACTGCATAATAATAGGGGAAAAGCGTCCTGCTCCCTAAACTGTGGTACAGGACCTCCCTGCACTGACAGCCCTGTGAAAGTCTAACTGAGACAGACCACTCAGCTCTGCTCTTATTCTGTAAAGGGGGCATATTAGATTCTAGCAATTCTTTTCTCTGTCAACAGAGCCTACAGCTTTATTGACACAGAAAACAAAGTAATTTGACATTCGGGACCCAGGCCCCCACCCCCACCCCCACCCTCAGAGGTCAAAATGATAGACCCAGGTAAACAAAAGCAGCATTCACCACAAATCACATTGTTATAGCCTAAACTACCCAGTGTTGACCCAGACATTACATGTCTGAGGCCCCAGACATGCAATGACACTCTTATCAAGCAGGATATTCCCATGGCTCAGAGGTTATCTCCTGGGAAATGGTCTGGGGCCTGAACACCTTTGGAATGTGCAGGGTTTGGGGCCACCAGAGCCTGCTGAGTTAACTCTTTATGGAGAAGCAAGCCAGGCAAGAATTACTGTCAACACCCAATACACAGGGACACTGAGATTGAAGTGTGCCAATGTCACAAAAGATGAGAAAAGGAGTAGGGTGTCCTACTGCCAGATCAGTACGCTTGGGTCCCAGAGGGGTACAGCTCAGGACAGAGAAACTATGTGAGGACGGGACTGAGTGAGACGAGCAGTGCTGTGTCCCCAGGGCCCAGGGGTAGCAGGGGGGGCCTTGCTGGTGGAAGAACCCAGCAATGAGAGGTGGCCTGGCTGTTAGATGCCCCTGGGTGGTGGTTAGCAGGGTCAGGGTGCTGAGCGCCGCAACCCGCAGCCTGGGGAGAGAGGACTGTTTATATGGTTGATGAGACTTTGGTCTGCAAACTAGGGAATCTCGCAGGCATTAACAGCTTCAGCATCTAAGTAAAAATGAGGAGAATAGAAGGTTCTAGTTTCTAAACTCAGGAAAATCACGCACATGGAGAGCCCAACCAAGGCAGCTGCCAGTCATGCTGGATGGAAGGGTGAGCTTTATAAACTAGAGTGGTCTCGAGGGGCAGTGGGATTGCCAGACCCACAGGTTAGCAAGGGTCATAAAGTCTCCTGCACTGTTTGCCAAGATGCCCTTGTAGTGCTTCTGCGAGGGAGGGCACGGCCCTGGCAGTGAAGGGAGGAGATGTGCTAATGGAGCCAACAAAAGCAGGGAGCCTCTTAATGGACAGGGCAGAGGACATCGCTTACCTGAAGGCACCCACACCGGCCACCTTCCTGCATCATGCTGTGTCTCAGCCTTGCTGTCGCCTCTGGAGCTGTGTCTTAGTGATGGTGCCATCCTGCGGCCAGATCCAGGCCCTTGTCTTCCGGACTGAGACCCAGAGATGCTAATGGAGCTTCTGTCTCTCCCAGCCAGCCTCCCAGGGACAGCACCTGGCATCACACAACTACAGCTTCCATCACTTGTTCCATGTCTGAGGAGGATCCTAGTAAGGGCTTCACTAATGCTTTGGTGGAAGTTAAGAGAGAGTTGTGTGGGGGAAGGGCTGGAAGGAGCTCAGCTTTTCAAGGTTCTCCGGAGTCGGGGGTTGGGAGGTTTAAATTGCTCTATTTTGCTTACCTGTGTGACTGGTGCAGGGGTTTTAAGAAGGTTCAAGGAAGCTGTTCTAATTTTTCTCCTTCTTTTGGGTAGTGCTACTGGTGCTTTTGGCTGCAACATTGTTAGAGCACCTCCCTGTTGTCTTACCTGCTGCCTCAGCTGAGCTCACTCTACCCGAAATTCCGATTTTTTTAAAAAAGAAAAAATGTTAAGTATCATTTAATAAAGACAAAACCTTTCACAGAGCAGGGCCTAAGGGACAACATCAGCACAAAGACGGGCTACGACTCGGGGTGGGGGTGGGGTGAAGACGCTGATCCTGGACGCCAGCCCAAGCCACACCCGCTGGGGAGGAGGGCCGCGGACCCCAGGTGGGGGGCTGCTCCTGAGTCGGGCGGGGGCTGGGGCCTGGAGGCGGCAGGGAGCGCTTCGTGTCGCTAGAGGGCGCACAGCGGCCGCTGCGACAGGTAGCTCAGAGCCTGTTGACCCCGTGCAACCCACCATGCAGGCAGCTGAGATTGCCCTGCACCCTGCAGAGGGGCCCGCATCGCCCCTGGCCTTCGGTCAGCCCTCGCGCTCTGGGCCACTTTGGCCAACCCGCCTCAGCCCCTTATGTGGCCACAGCAGGCGGGGTGGTTGCCCCCGGCACGGGCCGCCCTCCATGCCACACTGGGTATTTCTTAAGGGCTCTGGTTGGTCCCAGAGGATCCCTGCTGGGTCAGTCCAACAACCATCTGCCTGATTCTCTGCCCACCCATGAATTTGCACCTTTACAGATGACACCTGGGAGAATTGAAGACCCGTGACCCGCAGGGTAGCTCAGAGAAGTGCGTTCACCCTGGGTTCTGATGTGCCCAGGCTGTTGTTGTGGGCAGAAGTCTGTGCCAACAGACAGAGGGCCTCTGCCAACCCGCGTCTGCCCTCCATCGTCCAGCTGACAGGGAAAGCAAGTGTCACCCATCTGCCCAGTGAGTTCCTTAACTCCCAGCCAGGGGAGCAAAGAAAGAACTGTGGTGGAGAACCCTGCCTGAGGCAGGGCCCCCTGCAGCTATGCCAGCCCTAAGAAAGGCCTGCTGCGTGCATAACCATGTGCAGGTCACCCCGCCTTTCTGCCTTCCGGGACCCATCTGTAAAGTCCTACTTTTAGGGTAGAATTTTCTAGGTCGCTGGAGAAATAAATAAAGGCCACATAGGAGAAAAAGGAGGGAAGAAAGAAGGAAGCAAGGGAAAGAGGGAGGAAGCCTTGTGTCAAAAAGCCAACCCTCACCAGACCCCAGGCCATGTGGTAGACCATGTGGACAAAATGGTGAAGTTGACAGCTCTCCGTGGTGCCAACCCCTGGCGTTTTGATGCCCTGCCCCAGCCCAGAAGCCTCATGATGCCCCTCTCAGGCACCCAGTGCTTCTCCCCACCCTTTCCTCCACACCATGTTCTCAGGGCTTCTGAGGCAGCTTTTACACAGGAGGGAGCCTAGGGACCCAGGCACCCTTCCAGCCTGGTCTCTGCCACAAATTCCCTGGGTGTCAGTTTCTCCATCTGCCAAAAAGGGTTTCGGTAAGTTCTAAAGTCCCTCTCTGCTGACATTTAAAGTAGTCACATAGTCTAGGTTCTCAGTCTTCCCTGGTTCAGATTAAAACTGCCTAGGAAGCTAAAATATTATGGTCTGGGCACCCCTCCTCACTCCCCCCTCCCCCCACCCCATACACTTCTGATGTAATTGGTCTGCAGTACAGGTATGCATCCATGTTTTTTCAAAGCTCCCCAGATGATTTGAATGTACAGCCAGGGCTCGGAACCTCTGGCATCTAATTCCTGCTAAGAAATATTTGCATTCTCATTGGAGAGTCCTGGAAACTGAGTCTCCACTCAACTTATCTCTAATGCTGGGATAATAGGCATGGTCATGGACGTGGAGTGGTCTTTGGGGGCAGCCCCCTTGAAGGCTTGTGAGCCTGTTGAGCCCCTTTGCTGGCTCTGGGTGGATAATGGCTGTGACAAGCAGAGGGGCTCCTTTCTCTCCCCTGCCTCTACACTCATCCCCCCCCCACTGCTTTCTGCCTGGTTCTCCCCTCCAGTCTGATGGCAGCTGTGTTGACTACTTAGTAGCAGCTGTCCCCATCTGGAATGGCTTTCCTCTCAGCCTTTCTCCCAACTTCCATGTTTTCTTGAGAACCTTTCTTCTCCAGGGCAATGTCTGTCTTCCTCTCTAGGTCCACAGCCTGAGCTGCCAACCGGAATCCTGCTGCCGAGGCTTAGAAACTCTGAGTGGTGAGTCTCAAGGAGGGGACAAGCCCTAAAATTGACATTCTCTGGGCCACATTCCCAGCATACTAATCAGCAGCCTCATTGCTGAGCTTGGACCCATTCTGAGAACTGAGATTCTGTGGCCATTAAAATGCTGACAGGAGAAACTGTGAGGGAAGAGGCAGGGCCAGGACTTGGGGGACCTGGTTCCTGTCCAGCTCTCCCATTAACTACTTAGTACAAGACCTTGAGCCTGGCACTTCCCTTTGAGCCTCAGGTTTTTTACTTGTCAAAAGAGGGTCTAAAAGGTATCCCTTTCACTGCTGACATTCTGTGACTTCTGAGGCACATCGTGGGTCCAGAGAGGGTGGGTGAAATGGCCTTTTGACTCGAAAACCAGGAGCTGAAGTTGTTGAAATTTATTCCATGTTTATTTGAGCATCATTTATTCTCAAGACACTGTTGTAGGCAATGGGAATATAGCAGTGCACTCAACAAAGCTCCTTCCCTCATGCAGTTTGCAGTGCGGCAGAAAGGTTAGCATTGGTTTGGGGGTCTCCAGTCACACCTTTCACGTCCTGGCAGGGGAGGCACTGTGGGAGCCCTGGCAGTAGAGCTCTGGGGAACCTGCAGGGGAGGCACAGACACAGGGTGAGGCCAAGGGAGCTGAGACTGGCAGGAGCGCTGAGCTGTACGATGTGGAGGAAAGGTGCTCTGGGTACATAGTCAGCCCTGAACCAGAAAAACTGCTGCCAGCAGTGCGCTCCTCCTCCACTCTTGCTAAAGTCTAGTTGCTTTCTTGAAGATTTTATCAGGTTTTCCATACACAGAATCATGTCTTCTGCAAATAAAGATCATTTTCCTTTTCCTTTCTATTCTGGATGCATTCATTTGCATATTGCACTGGCTAAAGCCTGCAATACAAACTGAATAGAAGTGGTGAGAATGCACATCTTTGTCTTGTTCCTGATCTTGGCACAAAACATCTGTCTGTCACCATTACATCTGATGCTAACTGTAGGCTTTTTGTAGCTGCCCTTTATCAGGTTGGCAACGTTCCCTTCTATTTTTGCTTTGCTAAAAGTCTTCAAGAGGAATGGATGTTGACTTTTGTCACATGTTTTTCCTGCATCTATTGAGATCATTATATGTTTTTCTTTTTTAGTTTGTTATTAAGGTGAATTACATTGATTGATTTTCAAATGATAGAACAACCTTTCATTCCTGGGATAAACCTCTGTTGCTTACGATGTTTTATTTTATTTTTTTTATGTTATTGGATTTGATTCCCTAAAGTTCTTATTTAAATTTTTTGTATAAAAGTTAATAAGGGATTTTGATCTGTGATGTGACTTGTAATGTTCTTTTCTGGTTTTCGTATTAGGATAATTTTGGCCTCATAGGATAAGTTGGGAATTATGCTATCCTTTTAAATTTTCTGGAAGAGTTTGTGTAGATTTGGTATTAATACTTCCTTAAATATTTGGTAAAATTTACTACTAAAGCCATTTGGGGCTGGAGTTTTCATTATGGGAAAATTTTTAACTAAAAATGCAACCGTTTAATACTTACAAAATCTATAGTGATATCACCTAATTAATTCCCGATATTGCTAATTGTGCCTTCTCACTTTTTTTCCTTCTCAGTCTGACTAGAGATTTTGTCAATTTTATTAATCTTCTTCAAGAACCAGCTTTTGGTTTCATGGATTTCCTATATTGTTTTTCTGTTTCCTTTTTCACTCATTTTTTTTTCCTTCTGGTCATTACTTCTCTCTGCTTTAAGGACTACTTTAACATTCCTTGTAGTTCAAGCCTGCTGAAAATTCCTTCATCTTTTGTATGTCTGATAACTCTTTATTTTGCCTTTATCTTTGAAAGGTGTTTTCACTGGGTAAAAAAGTCCAGCAGGGCAGACATTTCTTTCAGCTTCTAAAGGATATTTCTCCAAGCTCTTCTAGACCGTTTCTTAATACCTGCATTTATTTTTATTTTGGTTCTTTCTGTATAATGTCTTTTTTCCTGGATGTTGAATTTCTTTTCTCTTTTTCACTAGATTTAAGCAACTTAGTGTAATGTTATTCAATGTTTCTTGTGTTTGGGATTCATTGAGATTCTGGGATTTATGGTTTATAGTTTTCATCAAATTTGGGAAAGTTTTATCATTATTCAAATATAGTATTATATTGGAGGCCAGATATTGTGAATTTTACCTTCATAGTTGAATATTTTTTATATTACTAACAAAATTCTTAAACTTTGTACTGGGATGCATTTGAGTTACCTAAAGAGAATTTGAACTTTTTGGTCTTGCTTTTAAACTTTGATAGGTGGGACCAAATCAGCATTTTAGTCTAGGAGTAACTTTTCCCCACTACTGAGGCAAGACCCTTCTTAATATTTTTATTGGGTTGGATACTGTCTCCCAAAAGTCATAACCCCGAACCTCAGAATGTGACCTCATTTGGAAATAGGATCTTTGCAGATGTAATTATTATTAGGGTATAATATTATTAGGGACTTTGCAGATGTAATAATTGTAATAGTTAAGAGGGGGTCATACTGGATTAGGATGTGCACTAATCCAATGACTGTGTCCTTCTAAGAAGAGAAAACAAAGACAGATGTAGGAATGGTGGCCATGTGGACAGAGGCAGGGACTGGCGCGGTGCAGCTGAGAGTCGAGTAACACCAGGAAGCTACACGGAGGTAAGAAGGGCTTCTTCCCTAGGGTCTTCAGAGGGAGCATGACCCTGCCATTTAGGACTTGTAGCTTCTAGAGTTGTGAAAGAATGCATTTCTGTTGCTTTAAGCCACCCAGTTTGTGCTAACTTGTCACAGCAGCCCTGGAAAACAAATACGGTACTCTAATTGATGCTCATAACTGGTGAATTATGAGGTTCCTACCCTGGACGTTGGGAACAGGTATTATTTGAGAAATTTTTCTCTCCTCACCTCTGGTAGTGTCCTAACACATGTGCGATCAGTGCTCGACTGAATACTGGACGAGAACACACCCTGCAGGTCCTCAGAGTCCTCTGTACAGCGCCCTCCCTTGGTTCTCTGCCCTAATACCCAGCCAGCCTGGCATCTCCCAATGCCCAGCTCCATTTCTCCAAATCAGGGTCTTGGAGCCAGTGTTTCATTTAATCTGCCCTTTGGTTTGGTTTTGTTGTAATTTCATATAGAATGACCAGTGCTAGTTATCCCAATATGTCTACAAATGCATTCTCATTTACTTTTTGGTTGATTTGACAAAAAGGTTTTCCTCTCTTTAGGAGGTACCTCATTTTTCATTTGGCTTTAAGATTTATTTTTTTGTATCTTTATTTTCTGCTTTTGGTTAGATACATTTTATTTATTGTTTTCCTTTTTCCGTAAGTTTAAAGTGCTTAGACATATAAAAAGTTGAAAGAAATAGTAAAACAAACACACATATACCCTTGATCTAAATTCAACAGTTATTAATATTTTCCCATGCTTACTTTCTCCTTTCATTTCTCTCTCCCTCTCTCTCTCTCTCCCCCCTCCCCCCGAATTCATGATATTTTATTCATTGTGTTAAAAACAGTTACAGTCATTCTTCTCTTTTTGATGTTCAGTAATTCCAGATTTGGCATTGTCATCCCCTTCATGCTGACTCTGGTATGTCCCCACTGTTCACTGAAACTTGCTTAATTACTGGCACAACAGTGCGTCCCATATTCACTTTCTACTTTCCTAGCCCCAGCTCTAGAATCTACCCCATTCCTTTTAGTAGCATTTATTTATTTATTTATTTATTTATTTATTTATTTATTTATTTATTTATTTATTTTAAAGATTTTATTGGGGAAGGGGAACAGGACTTTATTGGGGAACAGTGTGTACTTCCAGGCCTTTTTTCCAAGTCAAGTTGTTGTCCTTTCAATCTCAGTTGTGGAGGGTGCTGTTCAGCTTCAAGTTGTTGTTCTCTCAGTCTTAGTTGTGGAGGGCACAGCTCAGCTCCAGGTCCAGTTGCCGTTGCTAGTTGCAGGGGACGCAGCCCACCATCCCTTGCGGGAGTCAAACCGGCAGCCTTGTGGTTGAGAGGATGCGCTCCAACCAACTGAGCCATCTGGGAGCTCAGCGGCAGCTCAGCTCAAGGTGCTGTGTTCTACCTTAATTGCAGGGGGTGGAGCCCACCATCCCTTGCGGGACTCGAGGAGTTGAACCGGCAACCTTGTGGTTGAGAGCCCACTGGCCCATGTGGGAATCGAACCGGCAGTCTTCGGAGTTAGGAGCATGGAGCTCTAACTGCCTGAGCCACCGGGCCAGCCCCAGTAGCATTTATTTATAAAGCAAGCTCTGGTCACCAGATGTCCTCATTGCTATAAAAGTGTCTTTTTGCTTCTATGTCTTTTCTGTGGAAAAAGGTAATTAATATGTTAAAGTGAAAAATCATGGATTCATATTGGCATGTCTATTTCAAAATAATAATTACAGAGTTTTGGTAACTATTACATTTGTAGTATTTTTAGATGTTATGTCTTTTCTAAACTAGTAAAACTAGTATTACATTTTAAAAGACACTTTTTTAAACTTTCACCTCCACAGTTCCAATTTAGGAAAAATCTCTAGGCCTTTTCCCTTCCATGTAAGATGAGGAACAAAAGTATCTCTTCCTAACCCTGCCCTTTTTCATTTTTTTCTTGGTCTTCATTAATTAACATGGGAGTCAGATAGAATTAGATTTAAATCAAGGATCTCCTACTTTCTTGATGTGTAACCTTGAGAATGGTAGTTAAACTCTCTAAGACCCCAGTGTTTTACTGACCTATTAGGATTAATAATAAAATCTGTCTCATATTGTTTAATCTTAGGATTAAACAAGATAATAAAAATACTTAACCAAAGTGCTCATAGTAATCACCATTAATGTTATTTTTTCTATTGTCTCACTTTTCTAGATACATCTCTTTCTATTCGGGGGTTGGTACTAACACTTTCTATAATATTTACCACAGCTATTTAGCATTATCTAAATAATTGGTGGCTTCACCACCAATCCTTTTAGGCCCCACTGTCTCCATTTCTGAGCTGTTAAGTTTGGGGTATCTCTCAGGTTGCTGATATACATCTTGAATAAAGTTTTTATGTATACGAGTATATATGTATATGTTCTTTCTGGTACAGTGTGTTTTCATTGCTTTCCCCTTTAAATGCTAGGAACTCACTGCCCAGTACAGTAGCCACCAGCTACATGTGACTGTTTAAATTTCAATTATGATAATTAAAATTCCATAAATTAAACGATACAGTTCTTCAGTCGCACTTGCCAGGTTTTGAGTGCTTGATAGCCATGTGTGACTAGTGGCCTCTGGATTGGACAGCACAGATACAGAATGTTTCCATCATTATAGAGAGCTCTATCAGATAGCACTTATATAGACAACAGTAATAATTTCTTCATATCTAGAGGTTCTTAGAACAGTGCAATATTTATGTATATATATGTGTGTGTATATATTTATATATATACATACATACACATGTATATGTGAGGTAAATCACCTGTTTGTTTTTTTTAATTAAATTTATTGGGGTGACAATTGTTAGTAAAATTACATAGATTTCAGGTGTACAATTCTGTATTAAATCATCTATAAATCCCATTGTGTGTTCATCACCCAGAGTCAGTTCTTCCATCACCATATATTCGATCCCCCTTACCCTCACCTCCCCCCCCCCCACCCCCCT